>NC_092027.1:13448720-13779970 GCF_042242105.1 Pempheris klunzingeri
TCCCTCTTTTTCTATCTGTCATGCTTCCTTCCGCAATTTGTATCTCCCTTTCTTATGCACTCTTCATGTGTCATTCCTTAACTTTGGCTTCTTATTTCAGCCATTTTTTTCTTTATTTATGTCCCTCCATCCCTAACCCATGTCTTTTTAGATGATTTAGATTTAGAAAAATGTCTTTGCCATTGTGTGTGTATCAGCCATGTGCCTCCATTACGACAAAACTCTGGAGACCATGTTTGAGGTTTTAAGTGTTTCCACTGTCATTGTAATTTAGTCAAAGAGTCCTTACTTTTGATCTAGTCTTGTAAAGCATCCCCTGGTAAATTTGATTTAAGATTCGTGGGAAAGATGGAACAGGAGATTTGACTACTGTGTTGCCACTGCGCCAGTAAAAGAGAGTTATACAGTTAATTCATCTACAATTGCAAAATCTCAAAAAAGCATTATTTGTCTGAGAGCATATTGCTCTGAATTCTTGTCTACCTTATAGATATTCTGTAAAACAGTAAGAGCAAGCTTTCACATAATAGAGCTGAATTCCTGTATTATTTAACACATCAATTCCACCATCAGAGTTACAGTATCATCTCCAGGGGCAGGTGAATGAGAGGGGAGCAGTTTTATCACAGCCAGTGGAGGTGCCTCATCAAAGGCCTCCTGGCCTGGCCTGCTCCCCTGGGGCATTGCCATCCTCCAGGAGACACATCAAACACATGAAAGAGCAACCTCCAGAGTCACACTCCTTTGCCTCCATCACAGCAGACCACGTTTATCATCATACCTGACTAGCAGTTATTTCCTATAACGTTTTTTGCTGAGGTTTTCTGAAATTGCCTCAGATTGTTTTGGGTTTGTTTAATTTGATCCATTTTTCAAGCAGCTTTAGATCCACAAAAGCATATTTAAATGTAGGAATAGTTTTAATTTTGATCGACTCAGTAAGCAGGACTTTATTCTTAGCAGGTTTGCCTCATCTGAATCAGAGGCGCCATTCAGCAAACCACAAAGAATATCATTCTTTGCGCTACACTTTAAAGTACTAAAGCTCAGATTTATTTTCCAGGCTATAGCCTGTTGGGCAAAAAAATAACAGCAACCCATTGCCGTTTCAACCACATAGCAAATTCATATGGACATTTTCTACGCTCCATAACATATTCTACCATATTCTCACCTGCAGTGCGCTTTCCCACTGCCAACTGTAGCAGACAGTATTCACAAGGAGGGGGGCACAGATGCAGCCATCTTGGAGGCAGTGGTGCATGCCAATGTCTGCCTGATGAGTTCACAGAAGAAGTAGTCCATCTTCCTTCTCTGTTATTTTATTTATTACTGCCTGTCGGAAAGGGGAACAGACACACACACACACACATGCCGAATACAGTGTGAGCATGCATGCACACAGGTAGGCAGAAGCACATTTTTATATAGTGTTGTTTCCCTTCTTATCTTCTTTGCCTTTCTCCAAAGCTCCTGTTTTTTTGTTCATCATTTTTGTCTCATAATGGTTATTCTTGTTTATCTACTCTACATACCCACTATTTATATGGCACGTCACTTAGGCTCATTACAGTTGCCTGAGGCTTTTAAACACATCTTTAAATAGTAGCACTGAAGCCTTCTGAGGATTAAGTGGAGATATAAGAACCCTGGCTGCCTGCGGTGGTATGCTTCTGCTTTGTGTTTGTCTTTTGTTTTGTCAATTTGAGATGAACTGCTTTGGCCCACTTGTGGTGGGGGCAATTAGGAGTGAACCCTTGGGCAGTTGCTGTTGAGGATTTCCGGATTTTCTCACTTGAGCAAACAGCACTACATTTCAAACACACACATGTACACAAACTGAAGCACACACAGTCAAAGGTAACGAGCACATAGGGGCAGCAGAGCACAGTGTTCAGGCCCTGGAGGTGTATTTATTTCAATGCTGCTTCTTGGTCTTTGTATGACACATTGCGTGTGAGAGGCTGTTGGTTCGCTGGGAGAGAAAAGAAGCCATTGGGCATTGTAGAGTCAAGAGACAAGGTATGGAGGAGAATGAGTGTGGTGTTTTGTAACTGCCTGGTAGCCCATGCTCACCGGAGCTCAGCAACACTCATTAAGCTCAGCTGCCTGTGCTGTAAAAGTTTGGGAGATTCAAACTGAAGACGACTACTATCCCTCCCCCTGCAGGCCAAAACAACCTCTGATTTAGACTATATCATCCTGGCTTCTTGCTGAGATGTAAATAAGTTTAGATTTTTGCTCACTGTTGTCTGGCTTCGGGAGGCAAAATATTGTTCTGTGGACGTTTTTCAGGGTGATGCTCTGCAATGCACTGTGCTGTAATGTGGAAGAGGTAAAATAACAGTTTACCCTTCCTCTGATTATGAAAATGCTTTTACATAATCAGAGAAACTACTGTACCTGTGAGTGTGCTCAGTCACCCATGTTAACGGGTATCTAGACCTGGATGATACCATTCAAAGGCAGCTCGACTTGCTGTGTAGTCTTAAGGATGTTATGCTGCTCATCTGAGAGGCTTTTTAATCATAGTGATGACAAACCAGGGAGTTTCTGGTATTTAATGTTTCTGAATGATTCACATCATAACGCCACGTTCTAAAAACTTATATTAAAAATACTGTGCTGCTGCTATTTCTGTTTTGCCGCTATTTCCACCAGCAGTCACAGAGAGATGTCAGTCTAGATGCAGTTGTTTTCAAACATGTTCACTCAGTTGAAGGAAAGTGTCAGGAATCCCAGCATTTACATTTTAATGCTTGACAAGACGGTCACGACAGAGAGATGCAAATGACAACGCTCACTCTCCTTCACAATATGCTGCTTGTCATTTTACAGCAAATATTGCCATTGTGGCTTCGGTATAACATCAACCGACCTCCTGAACCTTCAAAATGATTTTCATTTGAAATTACGTACGATTGTTCAAATGCTGGTGTGTGACATCTCTATGACATCCATAGGGAATCATTTACAGTATGTCCTGCAACATGTCTAAAACATATGCTGATGTAATAACCCTTCATACAGTGATTTTATATCAGCACTATTCACTCAGCCTGTCCTAGAGGAGTATAAGCAAGAGTCAAGAACAGGAAATTCCAACTTTACTTCAGGGTCAGAGTAAGGATTTCAATGGTACTTTAATGATGTTTTAGTGGTGCTCGTACTCTTACTAATATTATTTATCGGGCCAGCACTTTAACAGTACCCATTGGTTCTTTTTGTTATCTATAAGACAGAGTGGGGTGTGTGTGTGAGAGAGAGAGCGATCAAAGATGTCTAAATCCTATTTCAAATCAGAAACTTAGTGAGATAAACAGTTCAAGATAACTTTTATTTGGAAATCTATTTTCTTCATTTTTCTGAGCTGCAGGGCTCGTTTAATGTCTGGTTTTACCCATGCCTAGGTCAGAAATAATGTGCTGCTACATGGGGTTAAGACTCTGTTGATGTACAGTACCAATAGTAAATAGTTGTATATTACTGTATGCATCTATTTTGGTACGTACAGTAGTATCATTTCAAAAGGAGACCAAGTGTGGTTGAGGTGGACTGTGACATTAGTGTGCTGTGACGTTCTCCACAGAGGCCACCATGCTTAGCCGTTAGGGGCAATGTGTGCGTGGGCTGACTGTCCAACAGTGACACATCAGGGGAGAGTGTTTCTCTCTACCCTGCTTCCTGTCACATTTACACACACCAGCATCTCATCTGTCTCCCCGATATCCAGTCTTGCAGACTCTAGCTGCAGAAACTAAAGGTGGCTAACACTAGTTGATTTATTTATGAGGTGGGGTTCGATACTGGCTTTAGGTCTGTCTTTAAGGCTAGCCTCTTATAGTCTATTCTTATTGACAGCATTTGTGGTCCTCATTAATATTACATTTTGACATCCTGACAGATATGCATTCCCAGAGGATAGCAGCAAAATAAAGTTTTCTACCTCTCCAAAACATTCTCAGTACTTTCATCTGAACTTCGACAGAAAGTGAGCAGATGTTTCTGCTGAAACGGTGGCAGTGATTTTATGCTGTAGTTTAAAAGAATGTACCTTTGAGAGGCTTAACCAATCATTATGTGTAGAGAGGTTTGCAATTTCATCTTTGCTTTTTTTGTCATAAGTGCCTGAATCACTGCTAAATTGGTTCAGTGATTGTTTACCTTGAGCTTAAAGGTAGCTTTGATTTACCCGGTTTTGATCTAAAAGGTCAGGGCAGGCAAAAGGTATCTTGCTCAGGTGACAAGAGATAGAAGCCTCCTCTGCTGCTGGAGGTGGATCAGCACCACAAAAAAAATCAATAAGGATCATTGTGCAATAAATTATATTGCAGGAAATTAGAATGGCTTTGAGGTAAGAGTCTAACATTTCAGATGGCGGAAGAGATGCCCAGCGTTGAAGAGAATTATAAATAGACTGGATAAATTGATTAACATTATGTAATGCTTATTCAGTCGTGCATTTAGAGCTTTCCTTTTTATGTGGTTTTCTTACATGTAATTTAGAATGGGTACTCTGCTCTCTTAAATTATTCAGGCACACAGAAAACACACACACACACACACACACACACACACACACACACACACACACACACACACACACACACACACACACACCGCATCACCGTGATAGGTGATGCAGTCGTGAAGAGTCACTGGTGATGACTGTCACTTGTGGTCCCATGGGTGGCTCAGTGGTCAGAGATTGGGATGTAACAGAGGAAGACTATTATTGTGATCTACTCAATTATTTATCTATGAAAGAACTCAATACCCAGAGCGAGAGAGAGAACTTTGGGTTGACATGAAGCATGGCTGTCATATGCCCAGGCACAGATAAAATGTCTATTCAAATTATAACTCTCTCACTCTTGTAAATTAATAGAGCAAAGAATCCACAGTTTTTACAAAGGCAGCAAGTTATGTTGTGAAGTAGTTTTTAACGTCATTGATTGCATTCTTGGATACAAGATAAAACAGGACATCTTATTTGTGGTACATTCCATTTTAAGTCTGCAAAAAGTAAAAAGAAAGCACACCACAGCTTGTACAAAAGGGCCTGTGAACATCAGTCGTAACATTTCCACACTGTTTAAAGGTACCATCTCTTGATTGCTCGCCTATTGTCCAGAGGCGCGCCAGTGCTTATCTCACCTGGCCACCACACTTTGTACCTACCCCATTCGACTCAATTGACAGTGGAGTGTATCTTTTGGAGATAGCATCGCCAACCAGCCAAGCTCTGTGGTGGGAACAAAACACTGCTTTTTATTTTAACCAAACTTGAGCCAAACATATCTCTGGTTATTCCATGCACCTCGCCCCCACCATCAACTCTAGCACCTATTCACTAAGTGGATTGCTGCATTGTAACCTCATAAACATTCCCAAAAAATGAGGAGCAGTCATAAATGTAACTGCCAGAGAAGGCATTTTTTATCCCATGTTGTGTTTACATACCAGCAGAACCACCTTTGATGGGATTAGAATCACTAAAGATGTGCTTTAGCTGGCCTGGGAAGCTGCTAGCAGGGAGAATGTGCAGGGATTTATGCATTTTTGATGCAGCGTGGGGAGGAGTGGAACTCTGAAAAGGCTGCATGACCTACTTAGAGAGCCGTGGAATTCAGACGACTCGTCATGCCACAAAAAGAGAAAAATCTTTCTCTCATTCTCTGTATGTGTGTGTCAGAGAGATGTATGCAAAGTGTGCTCTTTCACATGTTCTTTCCTCCCTGCTGGTGCCTGTGTGCGAGGGACAACACACGCGCACACACACACACACACACACACACACACACACACACACACACACACACACACACACACACACACACACACACACAGAGTAAATTCATCAGAGTGTTTCTTTTTTATTTTATTCATTTCTCTCTTTACTTTGCATTAGCGTGTGTATCCTGCTCCATGGGCTGCATGTTATTTTAAGCCTTTCTAGCTGTTTTATTTAAAAGCCTCTGTAATGAAGAGCCTCCTGACATCCTGCAACACTTCTGTCTACAGTCCACTGAGATGACATCTGGCTGGCCATAGACATGTACACACACACACACACACACACACACACACACAGACATTCACGTTCACTTTTATCCACACAACACCCAACAGCTTCTCCCTCTGCCCCCATCTAAGGGAAAAATGCAATTTTCTTTGCGACATGGCCTTGTACACAAATTAATTTTCCTTTGCAGTCTAGCCCCTTCTCCCCTCCTCTCTCCATCACCTCCTCTCTCCCTCTCTTTCTTGGTAGCTATGGCAACACAGTGCTGTACGTCAGCTTCTCAAACAAGACTGTATTGTCCGATCGCTCGTGCTGTCAACTTCCTGCTTTACCATCACCTTAAAGAGAGAGAGAGAGAGAGAGAGAGAGAGAGAGACTTTCTTATTGCTTCTATGTCTCTCCAGTCACCTCTATACAGGTCAGTCAATAAGCGATTAATTAGAAACGACAAGTACTCACAGTCACTGCCTTCAACTGGAGTGTTTATTTGGCCCGGAAATTAGCTATTGTGAGACAAGAGTCGACCACCTGGTTGCTGTGTGTGTGTGTGTGTGTGTGTGTGTGTGTGTGTGTGTGTGTGTGTGTGTGTGTGTGTGTGTGTGTGTGTGTGTGTGTGTGTGTGTGTGTGTGTGTGTGTGTGTGTGTGTGTGTGTGTGTGTGTGTGTGTGTGTGTGTGTGTGTGTGTGTGTGTGTGTGTGTGGTGTGCGGTGTGCTTGTAGCTCCTGGTGATTGATGATTGTTTGTGGACACTTTTGGCATGGCCCCCAGCCTGGTTAAATATGGGCTGGTTGATGAAACCCAGGGTGCATGGTGTGTGTGTGCATGTGTTGGTGACAGTGGACCTTCCCAGTTAACGTGAAGCACTGCTGGTCCAAAACAGGCACACACACACAGATTAATTATTGGATGTTCAACGAATATAAAGTTGCTATGAGGTGCAAAGTGGTTTGGGGGCTTTGTAAATTTGTAAAATATAGATGTTTTTTTTCAGCAAATTTCCCCTGTTTTTAAGAAATAGATAATATTACTACTCATCTTGAACTGTATGCGTTTCCCTGTATCTTTTCATTTCACTTGGATGTCATTATCCATTTTTCTTCAACAGCTACTCTGCAATCCTGCATTCTCTCCTGTCACTGACTATTTAATCAATTTTCAGCTAATGTTAATGATTGATAAGCACATTTGCTTGCCATGTTATTTCAGTCCACTCTTTCAAAGCATCCTTTGAAAAATACGGTTAGGTGATTAACTAAGACATTAATTGGATTGAGCAGAAAACTGCAACGTTAACATCCAGAGAAGATGTGTTAATGATGCAATGCTTACAGCCATGACCCTTAATAACTTTAAACCTCCTGGAGCTGAGAGGAGAGAGAAAGTGAGAGAGAGGGGAAAGGGATGAATGAGAGGTGGGAAGTGATTGGAGAGAAAAAGAGGGCAACGGGTGATACAGAGGAAGAGAGGTGCAAGTAACTGTGAGACAGAGAAAGAGTGTGAATGGCAGAATGAGGGAAAGAATGATGATGTTGATGGCATAGAGAAAGAAGTAGTGGATAGGGAAAGAGGACGTGAGGTTTAAAGAATGAAAGAGAGATCCTAAATCCAAACAGAGACTTGGCCAGGATTCCTGGGAGGCGGCGATCTGCTGTAACAAGATTGATGTGCGTGGACAGAAGAATCCCCAGGCTGCAGAGAGGGACAGGCTGAACTGTGCTCTGCTCTATCCTGCTTAGTACACACACACACACAGGCCTCCGTGCACCCACTCACCCAATATGACATTCTTTTATCCACTTCCACAGTCTGCAATGCCTACACTTCCCATACTCCCATCTGTCTTGTGTGGAGCGACAACAGGTCCTGCACTGCTCTCTGCCTTGTCATAAAGCTTGTCAATAGATGGTCCTCCTAACTTGGAGAAGGATGAGTAATCTGCCAGTGTTTGTCCTTTCAGACCTGACTAAATGTCAACAGCAATATCTGCCTTTTTCCGCTCTCTAAATGGCAGTTATTACTGTAGATAACCAATAGTAGAAAGGACTACCAGCAATGTCACCTGAACACACAAGCGCAAACGTGACTTGTGTGATGATTGGGGTGGGAAAAGTGCCCTTCTAGAAGACAATGTCAAAGTGAATCTAAAATAAACTCCCATTGTGCGTTGCATGTTAGAAATTAATAAAGACATTAAAATGATTGACAGGTGAAGTCACAGCAAAACAAAGTGTGGGACCAAGTGCGGTGCTTCCTGTTTTTCTCCTATCAATTAACCACGATCCTCTTCAACCTTCAGGGAATTGATTTTCCTGCATGTATCAAAAGTAGTTCACTAGTCACGAAGCCTGCATCTTAGGCTGTGAAACCAGCTGGATAATTTCTTCTGTCGCTCAACATAACTCGATGATGTCAACAGGGTTATCTCGACATAGGCCATACATTTATAACAGAAAATCCGCATTACAACCTGGGAGGATGGAGTTTGAAAGGCATGTATTTTTACCAGGCAAGGAAGGTCTAATGAGATACCTTATCAAGTTACTTGGGAATTGTACGATCCAGTTTTTTGGAGCTTAACATATACTACAGATTCACTGACAAGACATCTTTGCAGTTTCAATTTTGTGCATTTTGAGCATCTGTGTAACGTGATCCAGCTTTATGGAAGGACCTGAAGACGTTACCTGTTCAGTCCAATAACAATTGCTCACCATACATACATCCAAAAAAATGTGCGTGGTGTGCAACCCACTGAATATGCGTAGCAGTCTTCATCCCATCATGTGCCTCGCCTGGGTGTGCTGGTGAATGGTGCGTACCATAGCGGTGATGTCATTCAAACAAAAAATTACTTTTCTGGACTTTGGCAAAAGTTAAACTCCTATGGCTGTGGTGTAATAATTGACCACGCTTATAGCTGGAGGTGTCCCATCATCAGTTTTACGGACATAAAACTGAGCACACAATGAGGGTGGCATCAATTTTCTCATCTAACTCTGAACAAGAATGCAAATAAGTGTATTTCCCCAATTGTGCAGCTGTTCTTTTTAAATAGCAAGAGTTATTATATGCAATCATACAAACGCTCTATAACACACTTGTTCCTGTACCACATATTAGCCTTAATGAACTGAACAGCTAGAAGCACTGTCTCCAACCAAGGTGACAGACACAGGGCAGTATCTTGCAAGCTTAGACACACACGCACACACACACACACCAACCTCCTTCACTCTTGGTGAATTATCATTCCATGCCACTCAGCTCCTGCTCTATTGGGCATCTGAGCTGATGCAGGCCATCAGCTCAGGGCTTTCTGTATGTTTCAACTACAATATTAAATGTTTTTTCATGTCTCTTTCCTCCTAACCTAGACGTGACTATTGGTCCCTACTCTTGCAGACAGCATTATATGAGGTAAACAGACTGAAGAAGGCTTAAAAAAGTGGAGGCAGGGACTTTTAAATTTAAATTCTTTGAAAGCGGCGGTAGGCAATATCCAGCAGGAATTGTATATTTATGCCTGAGAGTTTATGTAAAGATTGCGAAGAGGAGAGAGGGAAATGGAGAGAGAAGCGATAGATGGGATCGAAACTTGCATACAGTTGATGTCCATAAAGCTTTAATATTCCTAATTAACAAGAAATATATGGAGAATTTTATATGCTCCCTCATTATTCAGTTTATAGGCTGCTTCAGTTGAAGAAAACTCAAACGTAATCTTACAAGTATCTTCAGGGGGAGCAATTTTTCATTTTGAGTTCATTTGGGATTGTGCTGTCGGTGATAAAACATAGGAAAAGTTTTTATGAGGAATGCCTAGAGTCAAAATCGACCGTGGTGCATTTTGTAGCAGCAGATACCGTGATTCCCCAAATCAAGAAGACAGAAGAAGAATTATTAACTGACTTGGAGAAATTCCTGTCTTTTCTCTCTCTGCAGCAGCACTGGCCACCTGCATACCACCAAACTGACTCATTTACGACTGTACCATTAACCAAATTCATCCTCTTTTGTCCTCTCTCTTTCTCTTTTTCCTGTCCTGCTTTGCTGGATTCATCCATGGGCGAGAGTGGAGCACCTTGGGGACCAAGAAACAATTAACTTGATAATGGGCTCTCTCCCTCTCTCTTTCTTCTTCCCACTTCCCACGTCTTTTATCATTCACTGGTTAGCAGATACAGATTGTTAGTAAAGTAATACATGACATTTATTGGGCCCTTGTTTTCAAATTCTGGGCAGGTATGAAAACTACCTTCCTCTTGTCAGGCCAGTTATCATTGGTGCAGGAAATACAACAAAAACAATACAACAGGCTTTACCATCCATAGAGCAACACTGCCAGCTTTACTAAAAACAACAGAACCAATCAAACGTATGTGCTCCTAGAGTGCTTATAGAAATCCAAGCTTCGGTGCTGACAAAATAGCCCCTCCTCCCAAACAGAAAACAGCTGACATGAACACATTTCACACTGAAAAATTGAGTGGAAACAAATGGCAAGCCCGTTACATAGGCCTTTTTTCATGGAAGACATTTTGGCATTGGTGTAAATAATACAATTAATGATGGTTAAATTCCATTTAGCTGCTACGATTTTAGGGTCCTGGAATGTGCGTGTTGGCTCACTGTCACACCGGCATGGCTTACTGGGACACTTGAATAGTAGCCATTGTTATTAGTAACACCTGGGCTTTTCCTACTATGACACCTCATAAGGCCTACAATCAGGTGATTAATAGCTGCAATCCATGCAAATCTCCATACAGTTTAAACCTAACTAAGAATGTACTTATTTTTTACTTGATTTTGTATATCGCTTCAAATGCTCCTCTCCTCACTGTCCGGTGTCTCCGTAGGGACTGATTGGCTCGTTTCAGCGGGATTACACTTTGGTTTGTCCCCATGACTGGTTAGCGCAACGTTTTCCAGCTGTTGTCAGGCCTTGTCAAAAGCACAACAACCTGTAATAGGCTTAACACAGCGTCTGCTTCCTGCACAGCACAGATTGCTAATAAAGGTGCAATGTGTTCTCTATGATTTTAGTACCACTGGCCAATTTGAGCTTATCTCTGATTTGCGAGTGAGTCGATGTGTGCGTGGTAACGTGAGTGCATTTATCTGTGATTGCGTTTTGGCGTGCATTTGCTGAAGGGTGATAATTTATCTAGTGTATGTGTATTTGTGTTTGAGATTAAGCATGAGATGTGTGTGTGTGTGTGTGTGTGTGAGGAGACAGAAAGTGAAAAAGAGAGAAAGAGACTTGTCACCATCGAAGAGGCTTCCAACATGCCATCATGGTTATCCTGGTGGCCATCTGAGCTCTCCAGAAAGCGAGGGCTAGATTGAGTGCAATAACAAGAGCCAGGCTGCAGGGAGAGAGGGAGAGAGGGAGAGAGGAGGCGATGGAGGGCAAACAGCCATCAGCTTGAGCAGCCCAGTCAGTCTGTCGCAGTGGATTTTAAAGGCCACTCTCTCCACAGACAAGTGGTGGGTTTCCTCAATTTCTTTTTTCTCGGAGTTGCAGGTATGCAATGTGAAGGGAGCAGATTCAATACAACAACTCCATCATTCCTTCCCGCTCTCAATTTTACTTCATCCACTCTCTCTCAATCAATCTGTACTCTCCTCCTATACTCCGGGGCCCGCTGTCTAAATGTTACCACAAGGAGCCCTGATGCTTGCTGCATACGCAACTCGGCTTCATCCCTGCCTCATCTTCCTCCCTTTCTCCCCTTCTTGCCATTTCTTTTTCACTTAAAGCTCTGGCGGTTGCTTTTTACATTGGTTCCTTAAGTCTTGTGAATTACCTGTCAGCCATATCGTTGTGGTCATTTAGAAAGAGAAAGAAAAGGCATCGTGGGTAATATGGGACCTCTCAGTTACCACAGGGCTCATTGATGGGGAACAAATAGCTCTATATCTTAAAGATCTCATGCCTCTGTGAGGAAGGATGGTAGCAGCCAAGATGAGGCTGCCCCTGCTGTGTGAGAAATTCAGTCAGCTCCCGGGAATTGTTGACCTTAATTGACAGGTGAATGACCCCAGTGAACTCTAGGGAACCATCTTTATCCAATTATTGTTACAATAGTCAAACATGCTACAGTTAAATTGCCTTTACAGTGAAGTAGCAAAACTTTACTAAACTGTAGCAGACGGACTCACATACTCACCACCAACCCCTCCTTCGTTCTTCCTCTGCCCACAGTAGCTGGTATTGACAGCCATGACAGAGTTTAGAGGATTAGTTGGGTTTGTACATGGGGAAATAGATAATCTCCTTTAGATCTGACCTATTGGCTACACTCCGCTAACTCTATAGGGCTTTATAATGCCAAGCATATGTTTTAGCAATCGCTGGATTCTGTCTGGCTTGTATTTTCTCTCCTCGCTTGGAGATGTGGAAGTAATTCAATGAAGAGCACAAGCAGGAGACAGATGTGTCCATTAGAGGAGACCAGCTTTTTTCTTTTTCTTTTTTTTGCATCTGCTACACTGCTGCTGCATGGATGCTCAAAACGCCAGGATGGGTGTACTCATGTGTACCTGGGAATGCTTTGAAAGGGGACTTCAACAGTGATAGCGCTGTATGTTTCTGTTGACAGTGCAAAGATGGAAATTGGGGCATTGCGGTGCGTACAATTGAAAGGATTTACACTGTCAAATGTTTGTGGCTCCTGGAAGTATTGTTATATTTTATTATTTATTGTCTGTCATACTTTTATAGGCATATTGTAGAGAGACTACAAGTACAAGAAGGAATATTTTTCTCTGTTCGAAGTTTATTCATTTTTTTTGTGGGTGGTATCTCTGGGATGTTTTGTCTCTCTTATTCTGTTCAAGGTGTTTTGAGGTTTCCTAGAGAAATATTCTTGTTATGTATGTATCCTCAGTGAAGCATTACAGTAAAATCTACTGACTACGGACTGAAAAAGAATTCTAGCAAAGCCGAGGATGGAAGTTGCATAAAATCCATTTATTGGATGGAGATATGTAATGTTACCACACACTTCATGTTCAAACATAATATATATGTATATGCAGCTATAATATATATACACAGTCCACTACTGTGCGTAAATGACATCACATTAGCTTAACGGATGAGCGACAACATGCACACACCCTGCACCGTGTAAAGACACATTTCCCGTGGTGGGAATCTTGAGGATTTTGTTCTCAGTAATCACCTGTGCTGTTGGCCTTGTCATGAATAAACGCAGTGTGTGAAGAGCAGATTACTTCTGACATCAGGCTCTTCCCTCCCTATTTCTCTCCCTCTCTTACATCCTCACACATTGATGTGTGCGCACAGTATTGGGCCTCAGGTTGCTGATTTGGGTGCAGTAATTTGCCATTAGACAAGGGACAGGTGCAGCTGCCTCTGTTTGCGGCGCTAACAAGGCATTTCATCATGGTTAGCTCCAGCCTGGTGCCCTGATCAGCTCTTGTTCTTGTCACAACATCACACACGTGTGCACGCCTAAGAGCACACAGAGATGCACTCGCACACATATAGTCTCTACAGGGTTGTTACACATAGTGCTGGTCAGAATGGAGGATTTGGGTTAAAAAGCCCACATTGCCTTGTAAAGTGTAGGACAGGCTCCAGGTATGCCAGGGAGGGCAGGCTAATTTATGTCAGGAAATAAGGTAATTGTCAGCTAGTCCTTAGGTCTGAGTAATGGATAAGCCTTAAAAGACTGTGACAAAAATGTGACCCACGTATTCATAATGTGACATTTGTGTATGTGTTTTAAAACTGTATTTTTAACCGATGAGAACGATGGATCTACGACTGCTCTTTGTCTACTTGAGCCGTTTAAACTTGGATAAAAACAGTTCTCAAACTTTGAGGATTTTGGATGTGCGTTTTAATCCTCTATTGTGACTTCATATTGCTGAAATGTGCTTTGAAGTTTCAGAAAAAAGGGGCATTGATGTATACTGACCTTTAAAAGATATACTGCTTTCCAAGACGTTACAGAATTTTGATTAAAACTATATAATGAATGCAAAACATCTCCTGGGACATCAGATAATGGGTACAAAAAATGCAGTTTTATTCTGACATTCCAGGGCAGCTGGTTCTTCACATTTAGCTTAATTGAGTGTGATTTATCAGTAGCACGATAACAGTGGGCTAATGTCATAATGTAATGATAAATCAATAAGGATGTATCTCTGTAGCTTTGTGTAAAGGTCAGAGTAGGAAAAAGAGGTAATGGAGACGAGTGGATTGAGGATTTCAAATAAACTCCTCCTTGGCCAGCTGTCCCATCAGTAATATCATCTAAATGGTAAGGGTGGTGGTGCAAACTCACTGCACTTAAATGTCAAGCTAATGCAGAGACATTTTGCAAAAATAAAAACTGCAATACAGCCTGAATATTGTAATAAGTCTGTAAAGCCAGAGATGGAAGTAAACCTCAAGTCGGATTCCAGTGTGTGCATGAACGGCAGAGTATCATGCTGTGGTCACACAGTAAATTTTCTGTTTATAGATCTTCAGCATTAGACAGAGTTATATGCCTCCCTTGAGTTTCCATCTCCAGGTTCTTCCCCCATCAGCCCTCACCCCACCAACTCGCACACACACACACACACACACACACACACCTTCCTTGGCCGTCTCCCAAGGCGGTCAAACAGATTACTACGGGCGTTAACCCCATCGATCTGCTCCAAATGGCCTCCAAATGCCAGGAATTAGATTTCAGACTGGGGAAGAGGGAAATAAAGTGCTGTAGTATTTCTTGCTGCTTGACTTCCAAGTGTAGCTATGCCTTCCTCTTTGTATCAGTTTTTCCTCAGAACCTGAAAATGTTTTTCAGGACAGTTATATTTGTGGAAAATGTCAATGTAAGATATAACCTTTAACCTTTACCCAAACCTCTCAGTGACACATTGACACATGTCTTAGCACTGTTGAAGAAGGGTATGCAAGAGTAAAGACTTAAGGACATAAACAGAGGTAGAGGGAGCAGCTTATGTAGGCTACTGGGAAAAAATGGCAAAAGGAGATCTCAAGATTTAAGTTATAATCAATAAATAATAACCTTAGAATTGATATTTAAATGCATTGTCTCCATAACTGATGGACTGTAAATATGCAGGGCGCTGTGCAGGTCCTGAATCAATCTCATAGTCATGAATTACTCCATTGTGGGGTTATAATGGAGGGCAGGTTTATAAGACTGGTTGACTCAGCTGTATTAGAGTGGGCTTAATGTCAGGCTAATACCCCTTCACTCCTGTCTCTCTCTTCCTCTATTCAACTGCTTGTTTTACCCACCATCACCTTCACCATCTCCATGCCTCTGTGTTCTTGTGTCCCATTATATTCCGCTGCCTCTCTCCGCCCTATCCCGCTTTGTCAATCTGGCATTAAGCTTTACAGAGTCTCCGTAGCCGACTAAGTATTGATTAATGTCTCAGTGGTTGTGCTACCTAATGAGAGACTAAATATAACCATCCCTGCACCGGCCCTGCCTTGGCCTCCTCCCTCATCTAGCGCACAAAGTGTGGATGGTTACATTGTTGGCATGACAACAAACCGGTCAAGGCTCTGTGAGCAGTCACAACAGATTGTGTGCATGTGTGCCCAGCAAAAGTAGGAGAGGATGAATGAAGCAGGGGGGATGAACAGAGAACAAGAGAAAAAAAGAACGAGGTGGCTTAACTTGAAACTGCTTTTCTTTCTTACCTTTTCTCTTTTGCTATATTACCTCCTCCTTAAAAAAGCTACAGGCTCTAATTTTGTGGATTTTTAATTACTTACTGCGACTACAATTGAGTGATTCCATAGTCATTTGAGAAAATTACATATATGATTAGAGCTGACACGATTAGTTAAAGAACTGATTAGACAGCCGAAAGAAAAATAATTGGCAATTATGTTGATAATCGATAAATTGTTTAAGTCATTTATCTAGCAAAACTGCCAGACAATGTTTTGTTCTAGTTCCTTCAATTTTAGGATTTGCTGCTTTTCTTTGTCTTCTGTCTCAGGAAACTGAGGATATTTGGGCTTTGGACTGCTGATATGACAAAACAAACAGTCTGAAGATGTTACCTTAGGCTTTAGGAAATGAGATTGGAATCTTTAACTATTTTCTGATATTCTGAAGACTAAATCATAAATTGATTAAGAAGATGAAAAGAATGCTTAATGGTTAGCTGCAGCTCTCTATATGGCCTTTGGTTCATTCTCACTCCTCATTGGAAAACTGTTTTTTTTAAACTTCAAGCAAAGCTGTTTTGTAGAGTCTTAAAAGAAAAACCGAGGTTTTCCTCAGGTCAAAGTTTATCACATGACAAATATGGAAACACCTTGTTAGACAGTGTGGTCACAGACAACCCGATTTTGGCTTAAAATCACTTGTATGTCCACTTACACACATGCGCGCACACACAGACAGCCAAATGCTTTTTATTTGCTGCAGAGGGAGTGAAGAACATAAGCATTCTTTACCACCTACGCTACATTGTCACTCTCCGTAATAAATCAGCTTAAACCTGCAATATCACCAAGCTCTATTGTACTCACATTGACAAGTTTAGTTGCCCACATTTCTTCTCTGTTGCATGGTAACCAATTGAGAGTCACAATTCAACAACCCACCTTGTTATGGCCAGCTGGAGAGAAATGAATGATAAGAGTATGCAAATAGGATATCTTCTTTAATAGCCTGCTGTTTTATTCAGCTGTGTGGCCAGGATAAGGAATCCCCACTGTGTCTAATCACATCTTCTCCCTCTCATTTCACCTGAGGCATATCCGCAATCAGTCTATTTTTGACTGGCATACATTGTTCTCTACTGGCATGAATGTATGTGCGCCAGGGAAAACTGTGTGTTTACCAGTAATTGGTCTTCTGCTTCAAAAAGTGGAAGGCATTCACACACAAAGAGCCTGATGACTTAAATCTCAGCACATGATTAAATCTGACTGTGGAGGGGTGAGCGCAGTGCAGGAAGATGGCTATAGCAGCTCGTGTGTGTTATACAGCAAATACATTTAGAGAAGATCATCCTCCTCTTGAAGAGACAAGAGAAGAAGATGCAAACACGTCTCAACCCTGCAGGCAGAACACCTGCTGTGCTCTTAATAATGTTACCAACAGATCACAACAGAAAGTCCTACATGTCTGGTTAGGAGCCCCATTCCTCCACATTTGATTTTCAGTTCTTAAATCTGCGCTGTGGACGGCCGGCTGTGATGTTGTTCAGTAGGAAATCTCATTCAGTTGCCGGCTGATGGCTAACAAGGTCAAATAACTCCTCAGATGAGATGGACTATGTCAGAAGGCACAAACACACACACCACCTGCCATTCAGTCAGTCAGTCCATCTATCTGTCAGCCGCACACAGGAACACATCCTGGACTGAGTAGCAGTAATAGAGGACTTGGGTGGAGGGGCTGTGGGGAGCGGTGTTTACTGCTGATAGGAATATCATTGCAAACTGTGGAAATCAAGGAATCACAGCAAAACCAGTTAGCCAACTCATGTAGCAATCAATAGGAACCTACGCAGTTTTTTTTCCTCCTCTACACTCATTTCTCTCACTCTCTTTTTCTCTTTCATGCAACCTTTTCCTCTGGTTGCTATAGTGATGTGAAATGGCTGCATTCTGCGGTACTGGATCAGAGCGGGGGCCTGCTGTTGCATCATGCGAGATACATTGTTTTACATGCTGGTTTCAAAACATACACACACACACACACACACACACACACACACACACACACCAACAAGACTGCAATTACGGTATGTTATAGGCACATGCACATAGCATGTGTCTATAACATTATCTAAATGTCATATAGTTTTTCATGACTGATAAACCAGTGCGTATGCTCTTTTTTTGGCACAGCAGTCTTTCTTGTATAGTTGGTCATTATTGATTCATTGACTGACTGATTGATTCATAGAACAGGGTATCGAGTATTTCCTTATGTGTTTGACTGCCATTTCAAACTATCATGCATCTTGTAAGCCTGATTCTACTGGTATAAAAGAACACAAATAATCTATTATTTATCCCCTCTAGTTGTTGCAGTGAAGCACAAAGTCTGTTTGTTTAGATTTAGGATTCAGACAAGGTAGAATCAACATTGGGATTCTTGTCTTGTGTGCTAGCTACATGGTAGCCCAAAATTGGCTAGAATGTTTTCTGTAATTTTAACCTCCCTTTCTTCTCCCTCTCTTCATCTCGAACCACTTGCTATTTCTTCCTCCCTGTTTTTGCAACAAAAACTAATTAAAATGTTGTGTCTCTGTCTATTTTCCACCTTTATCCCCACTCTCACCTCCCCCTTCACCTCTGTGTCTGCAGTGTGACAACGCCAAGGGGCTGAGGGCCTTCTTTGATGCCATATGCTACGGTCCCAAACACCTGATGATCTTCGGCGGTGTCTGTCCCTCTGTGACTTCCATCATCGCAGAGTCCTTGGAGGGCTGGAATTTGGTGCAGGTAGGTTTGCACTGTGTATATCATCATGCGTGTGTGTGTATGTGGTATATTGTGAAAATGAACAGTGTTCATGAACCCTGGATGCTGCACTTCCATGGCAGCTTTTGGGTATAATAGTATCAAGTAGACATGTTTTACCTACTTATACATGGTAGAAGGTTTCTTCTTGTCTCTGTGTTGCTATCAGAAAATCTGAATTTGCTACTTTCCAAAAAATCTTGTCCCTCAGAACTGGTGTGCAGATACGTCCAAGGATTTCATAGGGGTCCCAACTCATGGCTTAATCCTTCATTAACCTTGCCAGGGTGAATGTCTAATTGGCATTGCTCTAATCTGTAGAATTCTCCCTCATTTTACAGTTGGAGACAGAGTCAAAATGACGCACATTGTATAGTATCACTTGAAATCAGTGGTTAAAATGTGAGCTCAACTTTCACTAAGCACTTGGACTTATATATAAAGGAAAGCAGACAGACTCCTCCTCATACTGAAATATAGCTGAAAATGTGTTTTTGAGATGTTTTGGCATGCGCTAATAAAAGTGTTACCACTCCAGTTGATGTTACCTTCTAGACATTCATATAATAGATTTTACCATTCAATTATACTCTTGCTTGGTAAATGGCATTTGCTGCCATTAACCTAGCTTTATGATTGCCCACAGTAGACATTAAGCACCACTCATTCTTGCATCTGGTAAACTTTTGACCCCCTGAGTTATTGCCTATAGTTTGTCTGACTATGTACTGTACAGCAGTACCAAAGAGGGGAAAAGCCTCCCTCCGAAGAACACATTCCATTTTGCTGCGAACCCGACAAAGGTTATCGGGCACAGATAAGAAAGGATTGACGCTTGCGCTTGGAAGAGATAGCATAATTAAAGAGGCCACATTTTGAATTGAATGTCACATAATGTGATATGTTTCTTCTGCACACAATTTCTCTGAATCTGCTGCTTTTCATGTTCCTTTTTGCTCGTTGTCTTGTCAGGGTCACTCAAGAGTGAAACGATCAGCAGGATGAGGGAATAAGAGGATGAGCAATTTTTTTTGTTTCTGTGTTCACTTTCTCTCGATGGTAATGATCTCAGTATAGAAAGAGGGTTTGAAGCCATAGCTGAACTGAAGTGCTGCTAAGTATTTTTCTAGGTGGTGTTTGTGTGTGTGTGTGTGTGTGTGTGTGTGTGTGTGTGTTTGCTCGCTCTCTTTTCTATTTATTGGCTTGTTTGGCAGTGATTACCTGTGAGAAGTGCAGTAGCAATCTTCTGCTCTGCAGAACACTCTGGTTGGTACAATGTGTTCCCCAGAGAACTTTACCAACTAGGCTCCTTTCGCTATTTATGCACAGACCAACGGCAACAAATTCATGCCAGTCTGATCCCAAATACGCACTGAGACGCTGCCTGATTATTGCACAAAAGGTGAATGGCTGAGACAAGACCAAGAATGTACCTATGTTTAAAGAAGATGCCTTAAGAACACATACTTTCTACTCAGTGCCAAGGGTATCAGTTGTCGCTTTTGCCAGAAGCAGGCCAGCAGTCATGTAGGTAGGCCATTCTAAGATATTTTCTAATCAGCTCTCCAATAGACACCCACTTTAACATGGTGATGGACGGTTAACAAAGTCTTTAAAATCATCTAAGACATATTTACCATTATTTGTGGCATGCAGATTGTTATATTTCTGGTGTGGTACAACATCTAAAGCTTAATTTAGTGTTTTCTGAGATGCAAGATGTCTTTGCAGACTTGAGTTACATCCTTATCAGAGTGTGACTCACCAAGCAGCTATAATGTGCACTGGAAACCTGCAGAAAGACACGTCAGTGGATGTAAATAACACACCAGTTAGCTTTTGTTTCTTCTATGGAGCATAAATGCACCATAAGGTGGAAGCTGTGTGTTTAGTTATCATGCATCAAGCTTGCGTGCTTGCACTTGCCAGCTTGATTGCTGGCCTGAGCCTCTCTGCTCCACCTCTGAGCCCACAGCATTCATGCATTCCTATTAATGCTGTTAATTGATTAAAAATAATTAACTAATTAATTACACAATTTGCTGTAATTAAGCGCAAGAAATCACATTTTTTTTTCCTTCAGACTAAAACTTGTGTTAATCAATATTTGAATGTAATTTCACAGAATGAATGTAGAATTAACACAAATATTCAATTTCTTTTCTCCCGTGATCTACTAATTTCCAATAAAACCATCAAGGCTTCAAAACTGACTGTCAGGTTGAAAGGCATGTTTCTTTTATGCACTAACATAGATAATAACAAGGTGTCTATGTTTATGTTCCAGCTGAATTTCTAAACTGTCAAGGCTATTAAAATTAGCTTATAAGACACTCATCTACTATATGCACTAAAAACGTAGCACCTCCATAGCACATGCATCTAAACACTGCCTGAGACAAACCACAGGTTGCAGTTCTATCTATTATCTCTTATTCCACAGTTCTCTGAGTGTACAGGGTTCTCATGTAGGCTGAATGAACGGAGAGCCACACCCACTTGACAGACACGCACACATAGACACCAACAGGGATCCACTGGAGACGCAAGGTTTCACATGTGTCAACAATATAGCCGAAAAAAACCCAACAGATTACAAAATTAAGGCGTTAATTTTGACACCACTACTTTTTACTGAATATGTGTGTTTGTATATAGCTTGCATGTGTGTGAATCTGTATGTGCAATCATATATATGTGAATGAAAGTGTTTGTATGCAGTGTGTGCACTTGTGTTTTGTCTTTTTTTTTTTAATGAGAGAAAGGCAACTCTCACGCTTTGACAGCAGCTGTGGTGGGAGGTAGTTAGCCATTGCTCCAAGCTAGAATAACACTTTTGTCTAAATAAGGGAATGAAGAGAGAGATTGAAGGGAAGGGCATGAGAAGAAGAGAAATCTTTCATGAAACAAGAGGAGCAGTGAAAGGAAAGTAGAAATGATTGGAAGTTTTGAATCCTGTACCCCACAATGTTTATCATACAACATCAAACTACTACTTCTGTCATCCTGCATATGTATTACCCAGTCCTGGCACACCATCTGCAAGACTTGCGTAAATGTGGAAGGAACTGGCAAATTTTCCATGGTGATTTTATAGGCCAGGCTCCACAAGCTCATCATTTCCTTCACAAAACAGGGAGCTCGCAAATACTATCTACAGTAGAGATAGTGGAGAGAAAAACCACTACTGGAAAAAGCTTAATCATATGCGCATAAAAATAGCTTTCAATCAGTGTTGATGCCTAATGAAGTCAGCTTTGAAAGACTCAGCAAAAATAAACTCCCACCTCTTCATTACGCTGTATGCACACACTTGAATGCAGCAAACTGTCATTAGGCTAGTTTAAGGTAGCCTTGCTAGTTTGTCTTTTTGCACTGTTACCTGCGAGGCAGCTGAATTTGCAAGATGACATTACACGAGAATCCATCCTGCCATGCTTCAAGTTATGTGCTTGGACCAGTGGTTCGGACCAGTCAGGATAAGCAATGGTTGAGGTTCAAAAATAATAATGGCAGCTTCTAAAGAGGTTAGCGCAGATGCTGCTAAAGCATCAGTTACATCTGACCTGGAGACTTTTTCTTCACAGAAAGAGCAAAGACCAGCTCTTTTTTCCCCAACTGGCTTCGGCTAGAGCATTAACTACATTATATGGTTCGTTGATCTGATTGGTTGAAGTTAGCCTGTGTTACATGTTGATTGACAGACGGTTCATCCAGTCAACAGCCAAGTATTATTTTGAATGGTCCTACCCCTTTACAAACATTTTTTATACTAACTTCCCAGATGGTTCTGTGGAACAAATCATCTGGCGTGCCATGTGACTTCTACTGTAGAAGAGGGTAAAACTCCAAACAAAGGGAAAATACAGTAAAGCTTGATAAACAGTCAGCCATGTTTCTTTATATCTCTATTTACTTTTGACAAATTGTGATTTGTGTGAACAATGCAAAAATCATTAAGAGAGACACATTTAAGAATGCCTTCAATATAAATTTCTTTTTTCTCTTTCTGTAGTAGTAATAGTTGTATTATCACATTGTTTTTGCTCTGTCAGTGAAAGTGACTCCAATGTTTGGCTTCAGAAATATCAGATAATGAGGAGAGTGCCGTCCACTGCAAACATGGTAAAAAGACAGCAGTCATCATTTTTAGTAATGACTTCCTACTGAAAAGTGTCCATTATAAAAAAAAAAAAGTAAATAAAACCTCAAAAAACTCAAAGCCCATGTGGTTATAAGATAACAATTTAATAATAGTGATCAGCCACATACAGAGGGCATGCCATACTGAGCGGTTTTCCAGCTGTTTATTGTAACCTCTGTATGTACTGTACGCGTATACCTGTTTGTGACACTCTGATTTATACTCATGTCTTGTGATGCTCTTGAAGTGGCATGTTTGTCGACCTCCTTCCCTGAGCAGCTCTGCTTGGCTCTGTACTTAAACTACACTGCAGTACTGTACATGTGCTAAAATGACTGCCCAAGCAAATTAAAATGGTGGATAAGAATGCTACCAGGGCCAATGGACAGATGGTGCGCAGTGGATTGAGGGAAAGATGGAGGAATAGACAGACTGTAGCAGGCATAGACTGTAATAGCATAAAATTAAATTTCAAAGAAACAGGGTAAGATGCAGCTGTGAGTGAGTTAGTCAGCTGCCATCACCCACAAATGCCACTGATTGCAGTGTTTTTATTTCTGCAAGACAATGAACGTTGAACCCATCCTTTTGGCAGCCATCTTGGTCCGTGATTAATCTTGTGTTCTCCACACCATGATATCATATAGTTCCAGAAAGCATTTGGCGAGGTTTGTAAATACTTGCTGGCACAGGTATCTGAACCCAGTCAACATGCTGCACTCTCTTGCACTCTCTTTATCCTTTTTTTTTATTTTTTTTTTTACGACTTATAAAGTCCTTTTCCTCTCCACAGCAGTGGTGTAAATGGCTCACTGAGCGCCAGGAAATAGCCCCAACCCAGCCTCTCTCTAGTTGCTGGCCCCTCCTTGCTCGCCAATTAGGTCTATCAGTGGTGGCAGTGTTCATTTTCAGCCACGTCGAGTGTGTAATGAAAAATTATGCTTCACGATCATTTTGCCTCTTGTAATTTGGAAGACAAGAAGAAGAAGACAAGAGAGTGTTATTCCTACAAAATTGATCATTTGTAGGAGTCCAACGGGTTTTTTTCTGTCATGGGAGTTTCTTCTGTACTGCGAGAGTACAGAAAAGAGGCAATTTCTTTTTTTACTTTTGAGTTTGTATGGGAAAATGAGAGATTATTGATGCACAATGTACATGCATTATAAAGTTTTTGGAAAAAACAGGCTCCTTAACTTGTGTCTCTATGATGTGGTTTCGATATTTCCAGGTGTCCTGTGCTTCAATGTGAAGCTTGCAAAACTTTAGCACCAACTCTCTGATTCATTCATTTTTCAGGCAAAAAGGAAAAAGTGGATGTGACGCATCAAGGTATTACAGTCAAGAGTTGGACATAGAGCTAATATTTACCTGTATATGAAGCCCATTTTTCTTCTGCACTTGCTGTATTGATCGTCAGTGCTTCATTAAAGCAGGCAATTTAGGGACAGGAAAGTTGCATCCTTGCCTCCTTTCAGTGCAGAATTCTCTTTTTTTGAAGCCTCCACCAACTCTTTAGGGTCTTCTTTTTCCCATTTTCTTCCTCTCACTCTCCCTGAGTGCTACACTGGGTTCTTCAATAAAACATGTGATGCCTAGCTCTGCAGTATTCTGCCTCACTTACGTCAAATCCTCCTGTGTACCGTATCAATATTTCATGACTTCCAAAGTTTAGGCTAAAATCTCAGAGTTCGAGGGCAAGGATAGTGTGAGCATCACAATAGATCATCATATATCAACATTATGGGTAAAGGTAAGGCTCACTTCTTTGTGCTGTGTGTGCTGGTTTTGCCCTGTTGGCAACTAAAGGTTATAAAATATCAATTGTCCCCCAAAAGTTAAATGACTCTCCAAAGCCATTCATAGTTGGTTGTTTGTGTGTTTACAAAGGTGTTTAATTTCTCACCCCTTCATCTTTCCCTCTGAAAGTTTGACTTAGGACAAGACCATAAGGAAAAGACAGGATGCTTGACGGCCCTGACACACCAGCCAGTGTTGGGCCATCGGTCTACGTCCCTAGTTTTTGCGACGAGTCCCATACCTTCCACACAGCCCGTTGTCTGCAGTTTTTCGGCCAATTGAGCATGCTGAGTTGGCAGAGCCCATCGGTGAGAGAGATCACTGTTTGGCACAAGAAGAGAAACGAAGGTCATGAGGCCATCTGTGATGAGCAAGAGTGTTGTGAAAATGTTAGGCAAATGCTGCTTCTGCTTTGTTGATGGTTTGTCTATCCACAGTCCTAGGTCCTTAGGTCTCTCTTTTTAAATGACTTTGGTTGCTTGCTGTTATGGAGAGTTATTTCCACACACAACGTACATGCCAGCTGGTTGTTAGCGTTAGCCTCAGCGGTGTGTTCAAATGCAACTTTTTGGACCAGACACAGGTGATGTGATGCAAGCAACAGGTGGCTCCTGTTGCATCTTGTTAGTTGATGTTGGTTTGGTGTGACAGGCCTCTTGAGAGCAGCAGACCCAAGGGAAACCTAAATCTGTGTCACTGTTGATTCTAAATGGGCAGAGACTTGATTTTGTTATGGTGTCCATATTTCGTGCTAGAACAATTCAACATCCCTTTTATGGGCTGTAAATTACATTTCAGATTTCTGGAACAGACTACAGATGAAGTTGAACAAGGTGAATGTTGACATTTAGAGCAAAGCTAATTTGACGATAAACAAACCTGCTGCATAGATAGAAAATAGGAAGACTTCCTCACAGTTTTCTCATTGGGTCTATCACAATTCCTCTCTTTAATCGCTGTAGCCAAAGAAGACGCAGAAAGAGACTGAAGAAAATATTAATTATATGCCATACTGTGCGTTAATCAGACTTTTTTTGGTCATGAATGCTGCCAGCACTTGTGGAATACATCACCATATACTGTAAAGCTGAGCTCTCGCATGCTGTTGTACCTATTCACGGTGCCGAATGCACGCCATTTGACAGGAAACACAGTAATTAGCTAATTAGCAACATTTGTTGGATAAAAGTTGTTAATGGGCTGCAACTGTTGGTGTCCCATATTGAATAAACATGTCAGTTCATAGACACTCAATAAGAACACGATCTTTGACAGAACATCTTTCTGTTTCTGTTCATCCCAAGGAAGTAGAAACAACAAATGGAAACAGTTTCTCATTCTTTCTTTTTACCACTGACACGTCTCTTTGACACCAAGGTCTATGAGACACATTCAAAAGGAATACAAGATGAATACGTGCTGAATTCCACCCCTGCATTCGAGTACTATCATTCCCCCAGTAGTTTCTGAAAGAGTGTAACTAAAAAGAAAATCAGTGTGTCATACTCATGGCACTAATGATGGTGCAGGACTTGCCAGCCACCTGCAACAATAAGCAAACTAGACAATAATAGTTTGAGCTTGTTTTGGATGTTTTACACAGGAACTATATCATACATACCCATCTTGTCTAGATTGTAAGATATGTTTTTTCGCCCCCCCAAATCCTGGTTCTTTTAACCTTTCTCTCTTTCCTCTTTGGGGGCTATCAGCCTTTAACATTCCTTGTTCAGACGCATGTCTTGATCATCTTGTGGCCCCTTACATTTATTTTGTGACCCAGTTCAGGGGTTCTGACCCCCAACTTACATGGTGACACTGCGTAATAAACATAGTAGTTCCATGTTTTTTTTTTACAGTGATGTGCTTGCTAATGCAGATTGCACTGTTGCCCTGTTGCAATGCGCTGTTCAAGTAAGTTTATTCTGTTTAGATGATTTTGAGCATGTTCATGTCTGTACAGGTCATGTTGAAACCTGAGTGATTTAATTTCTTATTCCACTAACGTCTGAATAAGCTTCTAATCAGCATCACAGCACCATGTTGCCAGTGAGCTCTTACAAAACCCCAAAAGGCTGCTTCTACCCTGCCCATCTTCATCTCCTCTGATTTTTCCCAATATATGGACAATTTAGAATCACAGGGCCTGGTATCTCATCGACCCAAAAATTGTGCTGGAAACGGGCTTCTCTGAGGCGGGTATTAGGACGATCCTTTGAAACTATGTCAAAAACAAGGGCAGACTCGCAGAGCAATGGGACATCAAAGAGGACCCGGCTCCATTACAATCCATTAAAACCATAACGGCTGCTTGGAAAGAGTGAAGCTTAGAGGATCGATAAGGGGCAGTTAAACTGTCTGACACAGCTCACTAATATCTGAAACATCAACTCCCATTCAGAGAGAGAGAGGGAGACGGAGGAAGAGAGAGAGGGTGGAAAAAGAGAGGGAGAGAAAGATGATGAGGACAAACTTAGTGGGTGAGAGAGAGGAAATGGAAAGAGAGAAACACTCTTGAGATCATTAGAGTGCTCTCCATCCTTTCCATTGCTCCTCCTTGTCTTCCTTCAATCACCCCTCCCTGCTGTACAGTATACAAATACAGTAATGATATAACCTGATTTGCCCAATAGATTGGCCTATAAGATAATTCAAACCTTATACACACACAACACACATAAATACACATTACATGGGAGGATAAGCACCATCGAGAAATGCTAGTAAAAGCAGTATTTCCAAAAAGTTACCTTTTAAATGTTTTTTCACCATCATGTAGCATAGTACAGTAAAATTCAAGATTCAAGATGTTTATTTGTCATGTGCACAGTAAGAACACGATGGTGACGCTGAGCAATGAAATTATTACTTTGTTCGTTTCCCTCCACATAGACACAAGAATAAAAAATAGAAAAACAATTGTAAATATAAAAAAAGGGGGCAAAATGCCACTCAATAGTACTTCTGATGGCTGTATCTACCTTAATTGTACCAACCACACATGCCTGGACTATTTAGTATAGTGAATTGTGTCCATATTGAACTGATGGAAGTGTTTTGTGTGACAAACAACAGATCAAGGCAGAAATGCTTGAACCTCCACCTCCTTACTTGATTAAATTCCTTTTCCTCTTTGTCACTCTTCTATGTCTCTCTCTCTCTCCTCCCACGCGATCCTCTTTCTTTTTATCAGGGCATCAGAATGCGGAAGCGTTAAGCCTCCTTGAGGTTGATACTGAGCTCAATGCTATTTTCATTCCCTGTTGGCGCAGTTATTCAATACCTCTTTTTTAGTCTGCGGCTGCAAATGGAATCCAGTATGATAAGTGGTGATAAATGATCATTTCTCTCTCTTCAGGCAACATCAACTTAGTCTCTTAAAACATCATTTCAAGAAAAATTGACGTAAATACTCAAAGAGAATTTAAATTCTGTCTTGTTTGAGTTTAATAATGACAGGAACCATACTTTTCTAGTGATCCAGTCGATGCTTTCTCAACTTTCTTTACATACATACACATATTTAGAGGTTCTTGTGTTTTCCTACTATTTTTAGCCATGCCAGCAGCTTGGCTCTAGGGTTAGTTGGTCAGTTGGTCGGTTCGGACTTTGGTCCAGACTGAAATATCTCAACAACTAATGGCTGGAGTGCCATTAAATTTTATTCTGACATTCATCTTCCCCACAAGGTGAAGGATACTGACATTGGTCATCCCCTGAATTTTCCTCTAGCACTACCAGGAGTTTGACATTTTTGCCTTTTAGTGATATGTATTTACAACTATTTGATGGATTGGTTACTGCTATAGTGAAGACATGTTGTTTTCAGTTTTGACTGATTTTCAATGTAAAATACATCATTATTTTTTAATGTTTAAATGCATCTATCAAGTTTTTGTATGTCCTGCTCTAAGAAGAAACTGTAGCTTAAAGTTAATGATCCTAACATTACGACAGTTCAGAATATGCTTCCACAAAGAGAAAAATAGCAGGCAATACATGACTATGATCCAGAGTCCCTCATACTGTGATGTGGAAAAGAACAAGGCAACTTGGCTAACCTAACTTAGCCTCCAAATATTGTGTTGACATCAGTACATGCAGTAATGAATAATAACTACGGCTGTCATGATTTCAATTCTAAATCAAAACTTGATTAAAATTAGCTTTTTTGCTATCGATCATTTCAATCAAAAGCAGGATCAGTGATTTTTAAATGTTTATTTTTGGGCTACTTCTATAAAGGTAGGACTCTATAGTCTATAGCGTAATTGTCAATGCTTGAAAAAATGTTTCAATCAAATCGTATCATGACTTTAAAATTAATTTGTGGATGTGGAGAATCATGACACCCATGATAACATAGAGAAACATTGTTAGTAGTATAAAATATGTATTCACGGGAGAAGTTATAATTGCTACAAATATTTTACATTAATTAATTAAATGTTTGCTTTGAGTCATGTCGTGTAACATTTATTCAATGTTGCCTTTTTCCTTACTTCTTTTTAGACTTACTTCTCTTTTCAGAGTCAGTGAACAGTAGGCAAACAGCTTCTCTCCTCCGAATCACAAATCCCACTGCCAGTTGGTGTCCTCTTTGAACAGCTGTGCCACTCAGGCTCAGACTCAGGCAGACAAACAATTGTTCAGATGGATAAATGAACATGCCCATAAATGCACAGATGCAGGCAGAGATGTGTAGGCTTGCACTTCCTAACATGTTTTTCTCACTCCATGTGAAATTTCTCGCTCTCCATCCTTTCTTTTCTAACCGTCCTCCCAGGTTCTTTCCCTCAGTCCCTCCTGTAACAAAAGGGGTTTTCCTTTTCAAAGGGCCTCAGAAACCCTTGGGCACAAAGTAGAAATTGCTGTAATTGGTGAAGACGTGGTGAAACGTTTGGCACCAGGAAGTCCTATATTCCAATTATACTGGCAGAGATAGGAGCTTGTACTGTTTCAGAGCACAGAAAGACATGTCTTAGAAAATAATTGAATGAATAGTCATAACATGCTCTCTTCTGCATTATTATATGTTTATAGTGTGACATTTGTGAAATGATTTGTCTTTGTTTCGTAGCTGCAGCATCAAATTTACATTCAAATTGGTATCATGATGTGCATAATCAAAATGTATACAATCCATCACTGGAAAGATGACACTTTTATCAGTGTTTTAGAATATTTTCAACACCGCAGCTGCTCTAAACACACCCTTATCTTGTGTGATATTAAACAGGACACCTTAAGGTCTACTACAAACATGCTGCTCAACAGTATGGTCCCTGATGAGTAAATCTGCTGCATTAGAGTGTGTAGAAGTCACAACACAGTCCACATACAGGAGTGTTCACTACAATAGCCACTAACTATTGATGCTGTGGAACTACACAACATAATAGAGTGATATGTTCAAACAATGCTGCACAATTCTGTATAACAGCAGCATTAAAAAGACACAGCAATACTAGAATTTAATATCACAGTTGTTATTTCAGCTTATGTTTTTTTCTGAAGAGCTTTAAGGACACAGCAAGGTTTTCCGACTTGACAGACAGGCACAAAAACTATATGACTCACAGTGCTTCGGGTTACATGAAGTGTTTTTTATATATAAATGTCCTGAGATGCAGGCAGCACAGCACAGCTCTGTTTAAAATTTTAATTCAAACCTTTTAGTGGTTTGCAAGCAGGAGGGCCTGAGAGACAAAGCAGAGAGAGAGCAGCTCAGCTAGCTCATTAGTACGGAGAGGAATTTGTCTGCCTTTGAACCTTTCTGTCTGTCATGTGCACACACAAAATAACACATACACACACGTTTTATACAGTATATGTTTAAACACACAAAGTCATACAGGTGCACGCAATCGCCTGCAGATAGACATATGCATGAACTCAAAGAAGCACACATCAGTTCACTCACACTGTCCCACCCAAAAGATGAAGCATCTCATTCACACACACACACACACACACAGAGCGATACATTCATATACTTATCTGACATCCGCTGAGCTCCACAGGTTGGCAGAAGAAAAAAGGGAAAGTGGGGCAGAATGTTCGTCAGCACTGAGCACAGAATGTACATATGGCCTGATATCCTTGTACAGCAACACACATACTGTACTGACACAAATATACACACACACACACACACAGATAGACATACCCGACTAGCTAGATGCATACTCAACTTGTACTAACATTTAAATTTATAAATACCCTTGTGGTATTAAAAACCAGTTTGTGTTTGACTTGTGGAGCGTTGGGTATTTTTACATCCCAGTGCATCAGAACTGCTTTTCGTCATACTGCCTTTTTTCGCTGCCGCTTTTTTCATATTCTAGCAATATAATTCAAAACTCACATCAGCACATATTTTACTGGATAAAACTTGGGCTCCTGCTTGTGTACACTCAGTTTATGTTTATCTATTAGATGCAATCTTCAACAGAGGTTTGTGAGGTTTTCAGTATTGAGTATGACCTGTACATTAAATAACTGATAGCTCTCTCCTTACTTGAGACATCTACAGGAACCTTCCTACACCTGACTGGTCCAACAAACCAGTATGTTTTCTGACTCTACTAGTTGATGCTTTTGAGCATGAAAAAAACATGGACATCTAGAAAACGTACAAATTCTATTTATATATTTACAGTGTTTGGTTTGAAAGGTTGTTACTGATGTTCAATAGAATATGCACAGATGATGGGCTGTATCACATCTACTGATTAGTCTGATCAGGCTGGTTAAATTTAAATCCCCCCCCCCCCCCCCCCCCCCCCCCCCCAAGACTTAAATCTTGTACTGTGAAAATGAAGCTAGAGAGTCCTCCCTGAACTGCATTGCCATTTTCGGTGATGAATAATTACATACATCTGTTTATTTTCCAGATTAAACAAAACACAATGGGTACGTGTTGAGGCAGAATACGATGTAAAACAATCACAAACAATTGTGCAATATCTCCCTTTTTAAAATGGTTGACATTGTAATCTCAGATGTTTTATATGCTGCATATTGACTCCTTCTTTTTCCATTGTAAGTGTCATTCAGTGAATTCAATCCAATTTTAATGCCATCCCCTGCAGGTGAAAGGCTGATACTTAATTTTCAGTTCAAAGGTGTCCCGTGGTGCTTGTCTGAACACCAGCACTTGTATTTTTTGCATAAACTGATGACAGCGCTTTCAAGTCTTAGCTGTATGTAATCAGGCATGAAATACAGGTGCCTTAATTTCATCACAGTAAAAATCCAGGAATTATTCATCTTCCTAAATGCTGATACCTTATCATATTCCCCTCACACATCCCTGTACTTTCAAACCACTTCCTGTCTCGGTTAATGAATCTCTGTGTTAAAATAAGATCCATCTTAGCCAATTCATGTGAATATACAGTATGATGTTCACAGAATGCCTACGGCTAGAAATTTTGCACATATGCACAGGAAATCAATAAAGTGTTTTAAATTTTCAGTGATCCTATGGATTTCTTCCATCAAACAAAGCAGACATTGTGGTGGTTATTCTCAAGGATCACTGGAGAAGGTTGCAAGGGAGAGGGAAGATTGTGAAATGTGGAATTTCATTGGCCAATGTTACCTGATATTTACCACTCAATAGGTTAAGGCCTAGGGGGTCACCGCTTCCTGCGGTGGAACACCGTGCATTTTTAAAGAGATAGCACAGACTTACCAGCAGGATGCCAACTGCCTCCCTCAGTGTTAGGAAACGCACATAAACACACCACCATTGACCTTAAGCTCCAATAAACACCATTAAATATGAATAAGGACATAATTGAAAGTAACCACTGGCACTTTCTTCTTTTTTATCTCTCTCTCACACACACACACACATACACACACACAGTCTTAGACTTTAGAAAAGCCAGAGCCAACCACACATTATCTGGCTTACTACTTGGCCAATAATAATCTTGACATTTTCTGCAGTGTAACTAGGACACTGCAGAAACCACACACAGAGTCAAGTCTTTGATGGTGCATGAAAATGTAGGAGCACCCCATTCAAACTTTACATGGTTTATCGACATCCCAATCAGTGCTGATTTATGGCTCATCCTGCATCCTCATCCATTCCAGAGTGATTTTTATAGCATGAGGAAGTGTGTGAGACTTAATGCAGACAACTTGAGAGAGAGAATTCATAGAGGCTATCAAAAGACAACAATGGGTCACCAGTGAGTGAAATAGTTATTTTGTCCATCGATTGGTTTCCTGGACAACCTCCCCTCCCCCCATCATCCATACCGACCCTCTCCTCCTTGAACTCTCCAGCCTGCTGTCATTGATCCGTCAGTCTCAGAGACACGGAACAAGCATTGGGCCTGGATAGATATTTTACTTGGAATGGCTGTTTATCCTGCAGAGGTAAACTTTGATTTCAGACTCCTTTGTGACATTACTTCTCTTTCCCCCACCAGCAGATAACAGTGGGAGTAGTCAGCTTAATTGGTATAATTATGGGGTAAGCAGTGAACCCTTGAACACATGCCTCTGCTTTTCTAAACGGATATTTGCGGATTATGGGGGTAAAATTCTCATCAGTGTGGAGCTAGCAGTTATAAACCCGGGGTCACAGGGTGTTTCGGGTCTTTAATCATCAGACACCCTCGCCCGGGCGACCCAACCGGGGGTGATCAGACCCTGGCTTGTGTCCAAGTAGCGCACCACGGATCCCCCCTACGGATCCACAGCCACCGGGAGGCCTTTTCTGCGGCCTCGAGGATGTTCTTGGTGGCTTTCCTCGACTGCAGTCCTCTAACTCCAAGGAGTTTGAACACTCGCTGTAGTGAGTGACCTGCGAAACCTCTGCACCCATTTTCGACTGGTTCACAACGGGCTTTCCAGCCATTGCTACAGCACTCTGTGATGAGCTCCGAGTATTTGGCCCTCTTGCGCTCGTTGGCTTCGTCGATCCGGTCCTCCCAGGGGACTGTCAGTTCCAATAGCACCACTTGCTTGGTTGACTCCGATGTCAACACCAAGTCAGGCCGGAGTGAGGTGGTAGCAATGTTGGCCGGGAACTTGAGTTACCTTCCCAGGTCCACTTGGAGCTGCCAGTCCCGAGCGGTGGTGAGGAGCCCTCCTGAGGAGTTGGGCTGGTGGGTTACCTTCTGCCCTGCTCTGATGAAGGTGATTGTCTGCTTCAGGGTGACCTGGGACTTGCTGTGTGGTATCGCTGTGCAGATGGAATCCGCCAAGGATTTTAAAACTTGGTCGTGGCGCCAGCGATACTGCCCCTCCCCTAGAGCCTTTGGGCAACAGCTCAGGATGTGTTCCATGGTGCCCCTCCTCTGGCACAGCTTGCACTCTGGAGTGCAGGTTGGCCGGGCTTGGGAGGACGTCATACACCGATTGTATGAGGAACTTTGTGCGCAAAGGTTCAGCTCTCCAGAGCTCTGCCCAGGTTAGTTTGCAAGGTTCCACATGCTCCCACCTTGTCCATGCTCCTTGCTTGGACATGCCGACCATCTTGCAGCAGCGTTGTTCCTCCACCTCTGCACGGATCTCGTCTTGGACCAGCTGACGCTTCTCCTTGCTGCAGGTCCGGTCGTAACATGGCCTGGGAAAGCTGCCAAGGCCTGCCCTCCCAATTGCCACGGTACCCACCAAGAACTTGTGCCTCAGCCGAGCCTCCGCTCTGCTTACGGCTTCTTTTGCCTGCCACTTCCTCCCAGTCTTGACAACGATTCCTGCCGATGCCACCTTGGCATCTGCGGAGTCCCTGTACATCATTACCTCTCTGGAGCAGGTGACTTTGAACTCCCCTGATAGTCCACTGAGAGGGAGCTGCAGCTTGGTGGAATGGCCATATAGGGCGATGCTGCTCAAGGACCGACGGAGCCCCAGCCATCTCCATAGAAACTGGCTGATGGTCTTCTCTAGTGCCTCTACTGTCGTCATTGGTACCTCGTAGATTAACAGGGGCCAGAGTATTCTCGGCAGGACACCGTGTTGGTACATCCAGGCCTTGAATTTTCCTGGGAGACCTGATTTGTTGATGGCTGTGAGCCAAGAAGTCAGGTCGCTCTTGGTCTGCTGCAGAGCCGCTGCATCCTTCAGGGAGCTGTCGAAGATTTTGCCAAGGCTCTTGACAGGTTTTTCGGTCACCGTTGAAAAATGTTTTAAAACCAGATGAACAGAAGGAAAAGAAGAAAGGACAGGCTTCAAATATGCAATATATAACACTCATCTCAACCTCTCCAGTATCCCACCACCTATTTAAGTGTAACAATGCCCTCCAGAAACCAAAGGTTTGAGTGGTATTCTTTGGTGTCATCATGCTCAGGGGTCTTTCAAGTTACTTGTCTGACTGCCAGCCCACATCAGACCCATGTCTCCCTCACAACCCAGGAGATGGAATTTTAAAAATTTGCAGTCTTCTTTGAGCTAGCCTTTTGGCCCCTGCAGGTCTCTGAAAATTGAAAAGTCAGAGAGAGTAAGGTAAGATGGAGGGAGGGAGGCCATGAAAGAGCGGGAGAGAGGTTTCTGTATAGCTGGAAAGACTTTGCATTACCCCTATGGCAAGTTCTCGGCCACTTCTTGTTTCTCTCTCTCTCCTTCCCTGCTCAGTAGAGTGGCTCTCTACAGCAAAGGCCAGATGCTATCAGATGCCATCATTGAAAAATTCAAGTTGTGTTGAGGGCAGTTCATTGAAATGAATCCTCAGACCGGTTCCTGTTTTCTCAGACCTCTCATCGGCACATTTCACAGCTGAAGCTGTTTCATGGCCACCATTCGAAGGGTAATTGAAAATCCATGGCTGATTGACTCAGACCCTTGGTAATTAGTTTTCCCTCAGTTGCAGGGATCTAAGACCAACACCCACATCTGTGCTGTGTGCTGGTTCTTATGCTGAGCTGAGGTAGTATTGACATAGTTCAGGTCAACTTCCCACTTCGACAGTCGATATGTACCTAGTGATTCTTACAGATAGCACATACATACATACATAGATCCATCCATCCATACATACATACATACATACATGCATCCCCTGATATTTATACTTACTTGCGGCTTGGCTCTAGAGATGGCAATGTTTGTTGGTCCGTCAGTTGGTTAATTGGTGGGTCCACCACTTTTGTCAAAAAAAAAATTGGATGTATTGTCTGCGCATCATTAATTTATCTTATTTTTATTTTTTCAATTGTTTTGTCACTTCCTATGTGCTTTTATCCTTTGGTTTTATTCCCATTTTAACTGTCTTGTCAGGTTTTACTGTTACGTAAGGCACTTTGTAACATTGTTTAAAAAAGTGCCATATAAATAAAGTTTATCATTATAAAGTTTAAAATTTGATACAGACATTTTTGGTTCTCAGACATTGTGTTCCCTGACGTTTTCTTTAGAGCCACCATGAGGTTGACAGTGAAATGTTCCTACAACCATTGGATTGACATTGTGTGCATACGATTTGTTCCTGAGAATGAATTGCAATAGCTCTTAACTTTTCACCTAGCATTACCATCAGCCTCTGCTACAGTCTGTGTTTAGTGCTAAGTAGCAAACATTAACATGTTAACAATGTTAGCATTGTCGGTGCAAACATGTTAGCATGTTGAGGTTAGCATTTAGCTCAAAGTACCAAGTACAACCTCACAGAGTCGACCTCATGTAAGCCCACTTGTACTGTCGATATTAACCCTTCGGAGTCTAGGACCGCCACACGGCATCAAAGTCACATGTCGCACGTTTGAAAACGTAAAGCTGTGACACAAGCATGCAGGTGCTCAAGTCAAAGACTGTTGGAAAGTGGACACTTCAAACTTTTTACAAGTGTTTGAATTTTGTCGATCGGCCTATTAAGACTAAATTTATGAAGAGCCGACGTCACGCACTACAGCTCTTCTGCGAACTAGAAGATGCTGAATCTGGGGAAGAACGTTCTGATTCTGAGGAAGCCTCCTTTCAGAGGATGAAGTGGATGCTGCGCGTGAAGACGAACGAGAGGAGGTGTCCACGCAGACCCCCACTCCTCCAAAGATCCAACTAGTTCCTACTCGGATTTTGTGTTTCTTTTGCACTTTTACATACAGTGTGTCCATATATTATGTCAAAATAAATAAATACTTGTAATAAATCACATAGGTGAGGTTGTGCTGAAAAGAAAGACACAAAGAAAGCAGTTTTAATGGGAAACACAAAGGTAAAATGAAAAGTAGTCAAAAACACCATTTTACCCCAGACTCTTAAGGGTTAAATTTGCTAAAGTTTTTTTCCTTTCCCCTCCTTCCTTCTCTCTTTGGCTCCATTGGTAAGAATGCTTACTAAGGAGTGCAAAAAAGTCAGTCTAACATAAAATTCTGTGGGTAGTATAATTTAAATACAAAACACAGACTTAAACCCGGGCTCACTTCCAGTCCTGTTTTTTAGTCTTTAATTTGTTTCTTTTTTAATACCTAATACCATAGTAACTGATATCTAGCTGCTCAAGGTGCCTTCTGCTCTACTGCATCTCCTTGTGGCAACTGAACTGTTGATCAGGGGGGATACCTTTTAGTGGGTTGGCACATATCCACCTGTTTAGAGGCAAGCAAGAGGCATGGCTGGAGGACATTTAGGTGAAAACCTTGGTACACTTAAGTATAATGTTAGTAGACTAAATCAGAGATAAGTTAAAATAAGTTTAAAGCTCCATTTTATGTGTAGGCGCCATGTGGCAGTAAATTGCTAAGTGAAGTGAAAGTGAAAGAAGGCACCCTGATGTTAAATGATCTAATATGACATTGATACAGACAGCATGTAGGGTACTGAATTCATCTCTATACTCTCCACAAAACAACATCAAAGGGATTGACATTTATACAGGAAACCAAAGTGGAGTTACAGCAATGACATCTGAGAGTTCAAGCAAAGACGAAGGGAGAGAAATAGAGAGAGACCTAATGGCATGTCTCACATTGAAGGACCTTGGAGCCTGTGTCTTGGAGATGAGTCGCTGATATATACCCAGCATGCTGAGTGTGGGAACGGGCCACATTGACATCCAAGTCACGTTTGCACTGGAGCGGTGTATAGCTTTATAATCATGGTCAGACTATAGAAGAGTGAGAGAGAGTGAGAATGAGAGAGAGGGGCAGTAGGTGGCAGTTAGCTCTACTGAAGGTTTTCTTCCAAACAACATTTCTATCAGAATAAAAAGGCCTTTTCCTTATTAGTTCCATGTTGTGGAATTGTTGGCTATTGATTTGTTGTTGGCAAATGTTGGTCAGGATTATCAAGGCTATTTCACTGTATTACCAATGCTTCTGCGTTGTAAACACATATGACTTGGCTTTCATAGAGCTTTGTTGTTTGCCACATGTTGCTTTGAAAAATCACATATCAAAGAGGTGAGACCATTTCCCTAGGTGGCAAAAATTGCTAAGTGGCATACAAGCCTAAAATATAACCAGCCTTTATAGCAGTGCCAGTAATGGTAATTAATAATAATAATAATAATAATAATGTAATTTACTTAAGTGCTCTTTGTACAGTAAAACTACGCTCTTCCACCTCCTTCTTCTGCTCTTCCACTTGTATTTGTACTTGTCTGTTTAGTAATCATTTGTCCTTCTCTGCCAGGCACATTTAGTTTAGGACCTTCAATGTTCAGACCAAAATTTGAACATTCAAACTAATAGCAAATGTTTGAAGCCATGCTAGTTAATGGTATCAGATCAATTTCTACTAGTCAATGTTTTATAGTTTTTGAGCAGTAACTCTCAGTTTTGGATAGTGTCTTTATGTGGCCCCTGTGGCGTCTGTGCAGCAGAATCTTATTGATGTCACTTCACTGATGTCTTTATTGATGTCACTTTAGGGTTCCTTTTGGGTCAATGCAGGCAAGTAGAAAACCAGGGAACTGGCTTTTTAGTTTGTGTGTTTGTGTGTTGTGGAGGGGAGGCGCTAACCACCCTCCAGCCACACTCTAGAGGAGTGAATGCTGTTTCTACTTTCCTAAAATAGGCATCCAGATCAAAATTTGGAGAAAAAAAAATACACATGCATCATTTCATATCTATAAAGTATACTCAAAAACTGGCCCTGAAAAGAGCCACTACCACTGAGGAAGTGGCCTAATATTATCCCAAATAACTATCACTGTTCTGCTAACAGAACAAGGAAACAGTCACACAAACACCTAATATTAGAAAACCATACAGCAATCAATAACCTTGTCAAGCATTCATTATCAAAACCTTCCAGGTCTGTCAATTTGGTTCCCAGTTATAATCCAGTCAGTCAGGCAGTCACAAAAATCCCCCATTGGAAAAACCCAACCATTTGACCCTTAAGTCATAAATCTACCAGGACATAGCATTTCCCTTAATAGCATGGGCTCAAACTGTTTCAAAGGCAGAATATTGAAATGGGGAGAAAAGGTCTTTTTTTCTCCTTCCAAACAGCCTTTTTGGTCAGAGAGGATGCTTGGGAAGAGCGAGAGTGTCAAAAAACAAAGCGATTTGCATGGCAAAGAGGTGTTCTGACAAGCAGGGAGGCGGCAGAGTTGTTGCCCAGGGGACTGGATGGCTGTTGAGCAGTGGAGGGGAATCTGCTATTCTCTCTTCTCCCTGGAGCAACTGGCAAGTGTAGCCTCTCCTGAGGGAGAGGAACGTTGCACAACACAGTAATGCATTTTGTGAATATCAAATAAAGGTACTAATACAGTCAGAAAGTGTAGAAAAGGCTGAAATGAGGAAAGCAACTGAGACTGCGGAAGAGAGAGGCAATATGAAAGTATTTGAGTGAGCCTGAATGCAACTTTGCATTACCATATTTAAATGCACACATGTGGCCTGTGTTCATAAGCATTTGCGTGTGTCAGTAAAGCCTTCGATGTGCTGTATGTCTTCAGTTTACAATGTTAGCATTGTCACAATGAAACATTGTTTCAAGTCGGAATCCATGGACAGAACAAAATGAATTTGTCTGTGTTCCTTTCCAATGAATCTGAAGCTGCAACTGAAAAAAAGAGAATCCATTGTGTTGAGAATTATCTCTGTGGCTGAATATTTTAAAAAATAAATAAAAAGATACTATGTTACAGTGGTGTGAAAAAGTATTTGCCCCCTTGCAGATTTCTTCTGTTTTTGCTTTATTGTCACACTTACATGTTTCAGATCATCAAACCAAATTTAATGTCAGACATAGATGACCTGAGTAAACACAAAAAGCAGTTTTTAAATGATGATTTCATTTATTAAGGGAAAAAAGCTATCCAAACCAACCTGGCCCTATGTCAAAAAGTAATTGCCCCCTCCTTGTTAAATCATGAATTAACTGTGATTAACCACATTTTTGAAAGCTGAGTTCAATTTCACTTGCCACACCCAGGCCTGATTACTGCCAGAACTGTAGAATCAAGAAATCACTTAAATAGCATGAAGTAGGCTGAAAGATCTCAAAATGCAACACATCATGCCCCGATCTAAAGCAATTCAAGAACAGACAAGAACCGGCCTACCAAAATTACTCCAAGAGTGCATTAATGTCTCATGCAGGAGGTCACAAAAGAACCCCAAACAACATCTAAAGCACTGCAGGCCTCACCTGCCTCTTTTAAGGTCAGTGTTCATGATTCAACAATAAGAAAGAGACTGGGCAAAAATGGCCTCCATGGGAGAGTTCCAAGGTGAAAACCACCACCAAATAATCTGTGGACTGACGAAACAAAAGTGGAACTTTTTGGAAGGTGTGCGTCCCATTACATCTGGCGTAAAACTAACACAGCATTTCGGAGAAAGAACATCATACCGACAGTCAAACATGGTGGTAGTGTGATGGTCTGGGGCTGCTTTGCTGCTTCAGGACCTGGACAACTTGCCGTAACTGATGGAACCATGAATTCTGCTCTCTACCAGAAAATCCTGAAGGAGAATGTCCGGCCATCAGTTTGTGACCTTAAGCACAAGCGCGCTTGGGTTATGCAGCAGGACAATGATCCGAAGCACAACAGCAGGTCCACCTCTGAATAGCTCAAAAAAACAAAGTGAAGGTTTTGGAGTGACCTAGTCCAAGTCCGGACTTAAATCCAATTGAGATGCTGTAGCATGACCTTAAACAGGCAAGACAATTCTGCAAAGAAGAGTGGGCCAAAATTCCCCCACAGCGATGTGAAAGACTCATTGCCAGTTATTGCAAACGCTTAGTTGCAGTTGTTGCCGCCAAGGGTGGCACAATCAGTTATTAGGTTTAGGGGGCAATTACTTTTTCACATAGGGCCAGGTTGGTTTGGATAGCTTTTTTCCCTTAATAAATGAAATCATCATTTAAAAACTGCTTTTTGTATTTATTCAGGTTATCTTTGTCTGATATTAAAATTGGTTTGATGATCTGAAACATGTAAGTGTGACAAAAAAGCAAAAACAGAAGAAATCTGTAAGTACTTTTTCACACCACTGTATGTGCATGGGTGTGTAGGTGGTACTTAGGGAGATCAGATGTTCATCAGAAGCCAATGAGTGATCTAGATGGAGCAGCTCTGACCCATGGAAGAGCAGGGGGCGGGTGCTCTAATGTTTGCAAACCAACGCACGCTCTTTCCTGTGATCTCCAGAGGATAATGTGTGGTGATTGAAACAGAAGAAATGTATTTAGTGAGTGTTTGGAACATAGTGAGCATATTTATGGACAGTAGAGAAGGAGTAGTTTAGATGCAACATGAACAATTTTGCTAAAAGACAACTTCTGCCATTGAAGGCTAGGTGTCCTGTCTTTGATTCAGGGACATTGCAAGAGAACAGTGAATGTGCCCTATACAGACTGAATAATCAGCTGATGAGCTGCTGGAAAATCTTTTGTAATTGTTTCCTAAATGCCCTGAGGCTGATGCCATCAGCAGTTTGGCAGAATCTCCCTGGTTGCTGGGAGGTGTTCATTAACCACTGCCCCAAGATATTTTTTAGGCTACTATGTGGGAAAAAAACAGGCACTTCACAGCCACAGAGAGTATGTGTTAATGTGAGAAGGTTGGACGTGGGGATGTAAAGAATGGGAGGGAAATTAAGGTTGAGGAGACGGAAAGGAACGTAGAAGGTGCTTGCTGTGAGTTTCTGTGACAGGCCAGGATTTAACACGAAGTCAATACTACTGCAAAGTGCAATCACAGTGGGTTGGCCTAAGCAGATGGCTGCAATGAATGGTACACCAGGGCCAGTCTCAGTGTCTGAATGGCCCCAGAAAAGATTTGCTTTATTTGGGAAGAATTCTTCAGACTGTCTGCTCTCTCTCTCTCTCTTTATCTAAGGCTGTCCATGTACACCTCTCTATTCTTTCCCTACCTCTTAATTTTGTCGACCACACCATTTCTACTCTTTTATGTGTCTAACTATCCATAATGGCCATATATTGCATGCACATACTATTATGTAGACATGTAATACATAAAGAATGGTTTATCACTATTGACAGATTTACTATTGCTGCTATCTCGAGATTTACTCTGACAAGACATACAGATATTGTGCATATAAAAAGTCCTACCTTTTTTAAGAATCTTAATTCTTAATTTCAATTTGAGAATTATAATCCATAACATCTTGTTATATTGAATTGTGTCATGATGTGATTATACAGATTGAATTATTGTTGATTGCACATGCACATATTCAGTATGTCCCTTTTTTAATTACAGTCGTCTTACACTCCCCTCCAAAAGTATTGGAACAGTGAGGCCAGTTCCTTTATTTTTGCTGTAGACTGAAAACATTTGGGTTTGACATCAAAAGATGAATATGAGACAAGAGATCAACATTTCAGCTTTTATTTCCAGGTATTTACATCTGGATCTGATACACAACTTAGAAGATAGCATTATTTGTAACGGAACACCACTTAATATTTAGTTACAAATCCTTTGCTTGCAATAACTGCATCAAGCCTGTGACCCATTGACATCACCAAACCTTTGCATTCTGCTTTTGTGATGCTTTTCCAGGCTTTCACCACAGCCTCTTTCAGTTGTGGTTTGTTTTGGGGGGTTTCTCCCTTCAGTCTGCTCTTTAGCAGGTAAAATGCAGCTCTATAGGGTTGAAGTCTGGAGATTGACTTGGCCAGTCTAAAACCTCCCACTTCTTGCCCCTGATGAACTCCTGTGTTGTTTTGGCAGTGTGTTTTGAATCATTATCTTGCTGCACCATGAAGGATTTCCCAATCAGTTTGGTTGCATCTTTCTTTAAATTGGCAGACAAAATGTTTCTGTAGACTTCTGAGTTCATTTTGCTGCTGCCATCATGTGTTACATCATCAATGAAGATGAATGAGCCCATCCCAGAAGAAGCCCAAGCCATGACATGACCTCCACTGTGTTTCACAGATGAGCTTGTATGTTTGGGATCATGAGCAGATCCTCTCTTTCTCCAAAGCCTTTCCATCACTTTGGTAAAGGTTCATCTTTGTCTCATCAGTCCATAAAACTTTGTCCCAGAATTTTTAGGCTTGTCTCTGGACTTTTTGGCAAATTCCAGCCTGGCCTTCCTATTCTTCTTGCTAATGAGTGGTTTGCATCTTCTGGTGTGGCCTCTGTACTTTTGTTCACGAAGTCTTCTGCGTACAGTAGACTGTGACACCTTCTCTCCTGCTCTCTGGAGGTTGATGCTGATGTCAACAGTTGTTTTAGGGTCTTTCTTTACAGCTCTCACAATGTTATCAACTGCTGCTTTTTTCCTCGGTCTACCCGTTCGACTTCTGTTACTTAGTACACCAGTGGTTTCTTTCTTCTTCAGGACATTCCAAATGGTTGTACTGGCTATGGCCAATGTTTGTGCAATGACTCTGATTGATTTTCCATCTTCTCTCAGCTTCACAATTGCTTGTTTTCACCCATGGACAGCTCTCTGGTTTTCTTGTTGGTTACGCCTCTAACTATAAATGCAGTCTGCACAGGCAAAACCCAAATCTGAAACTGAACGTAGACATTCAGCGCTATTTATTGTTTGAATAATCAATGTAACAGGACACACCAGGGCAACAAAACACACCTGTCAGTCACATGTTCCAATACTTTTGCTCACATGAAAAATGGTTGGGTTCAAACAAAAGGTGCTAACTTCAAAGTTTTGTATCAAATCCAGATGTAAATACCTGGAAATAAAAGCTGAAATGCTGATCTCTTATTAATAGTCTCATATTAATCTTTTGATGTCAAACCCAAATGTTTTCAGTCTACAGCAAAAATAAAGGAATTGGCCTCACTGTTCCAATACTTTTGGAGGGGAGTGTATATCTTAAACCAGAGCAGAAAAGAGGAGCAGTGAATGTTGAGAAGAAAGGGAAAAGATGGACACCCAAAGTGGAGTGGTTGAAATTGATGCCAATTTACCATCTCACTTGTCTGTAACAATGTGATTGCATAGATCAAGTCTGTTTGAGAGAGATTTTGTGTCATACTGCAGGTAAGCAGACGGCTAGAGAGCAAGGCCTCAATATAGGATGTCAATAAAGATCAGTTTCTCTTTACAGAAAATTGGATATCCTACAAAAAAGTGTGTGTGTGTGTGTGTGTGTGTGTGTGTGTGTGTAGACGGGGTAGTTGCTGTGCTGCTACATTTGTGTATGCGTGCAGAGAGAATACTTCCTTCCCCAAAAAATAAAGCCCTCTGCAGTTCCACTTGACGCGGCTAAGCATGTTATGTAATTGCTGGGTGTAATGAACGTAATGCAGTGCCAGTTATGAAATCCAGGCAAATGTTGTATTGCTGTTGCACATAAAGGTTTATGGGCATCATTTACTCTAAAATCTGTGTCTCCATTTCTCTGTGATTCTCTTTCTCACATTATAGACTATCTTTCTCTTACTCTTTTTTTTTTATGTAACTGCCTTTCAAGTGATTTCTTTAGTGCCACAGTATATGCTTAATATTGTGAATAAGAGACATGAGAAAAGGTATAGACCGAGAGAGGCAGGACTGACTGTTTTGAAAGCACATGAATTTATCTATATTTCATGGTGCCAATGCATGTATATGCATGTTATGCACATCTTTCCAGTTAAAGCGAAGACGACCACTAAAGGTGTTGAAATGCTGAAACCGGCTGGGCATTCTGTCTTCGTTGTGTTTTCATCTCAGGTAGGAGAGCTGTCCCTGGCTGAGCGAACCCGTAGGGCACAGCTCCCCTTAGGTTCTGGAGGAATAATCTTTTAGCAATAATCCAGCAAGCCCACGGCAGGTCACATGTTGGGAAATGAGGGCCTAGTGAAGAGCCACATTTGATTATTCAATTCTGGTCACCTGTGGTTTGTTCAACTACACTGTTTTTCTGAGCACTCGTGTCCAGCCTCACACATTGTGCTGCTGATGGAGGTAAGGCTGGGACATAAGAACATTAGAGAGCATGTTGAGTCTGTCTGGTCGCAGTTTGATTGAGGCCATTTTTATTAATCAGGTAGAAACAACTGTATTATATATGTGTGTGTGTGCGTAATGTTGTGTGGATGCATACTTTTCACTGTGTCAACTCTGACTCACTGCACTGAGTCAGTAAGTGCTCACAAGAATAGCTTTCAGGTGTTAAGAGTAGTTTCTGAGTGTGCTGTCACACACACCTTGTTTTTGTACTTCAAACATAGATATTTTCCCACCACTTCCTGTGTCCTCTGCTCTGTTTGATGCCTCTTCCATATTTCCCTCTAAATTCTTCAGATCTCTTCAAATCCTCCTTTCTCTGTGAAAGCAAGTAAATGTAAATGAATATGAGGCTGACATGGAATATGAAACATACTGTATCTGACTGAAACTGCATGCACATTTTAACATGTGTCTTAAATCCAACACATACATATGCGTACAACTAATCAATGTACAAACAGGCTGTTGTCATTTCTCAGTGTAGCTAAATTGAGTGTTTTCTGAGTAATGCATAATGCATTCCCTGCAGCGCCCACTGTGAGATCAGATCAAGGGAGTGATAACATTTCTCTCCAGCCCCCCACTACAAAAGAGGAGGTGTCAACTCTCTCCCCATTTCCTGATAAATGGAACACGATAGAGGAACTATGTTTTGTGTACACGTGTTAAAAGTCCAGTACACAGTAGTGATGAAGTCAGCACTTTTAAATCTGTTTCCATATTATTGAAATTTAAATGTTCACTCTCCCATATTTTTATTCATTTTCCTCTTATACAGCAATAAATCTTTCTAAGGCGTCCCATTTATCAACATCATTGATTTATGATAGTGAAGTTTTCATGGACTGTTGAATGGTTCAACTGTCAGTTTTCTACATTAATATCAATACAAAAAAGAGGGATAGCAAGGGCGTAACAGTGCATAATCATATTTCGTCTTAAGGCTGGTCTTTCTCTATATAATACTGTTACATTAATGAATAAAAATCCAAGTTTCACTTGTGTTAAGCTTTACTTTACCTTATGTTTTACAAAGCCAATCTCTGTCCACTATCTGTTTGTTACATGTCTCCATCTAACAATTCAATACCTTGCAGACATAGAGCTGAGAGCAGTATATGTCATCCAAACATTTTAACCCAGTTGCTATCTTACCATCAGACTTGATCCCATCAGTTTTGGGTGACCCAAACATAACACTCTACCCTAACCTTCTTGCTCAGTAGCCAAGAATTTGTTAGAAAGCGTTTGAAGTCACTGCTGGTGTCAGTATATCACAGTTCGATGGATAAATTTACACAGTTGGCTTGTTGAATGGAAAATTGCTGTAAAAATACTGTACAAGGATATCAGGTTTACTGTCTTTGGCGTGCACCTACTGTCACTCTGGTTACAGGCGTTGTTCACAGGAAAGTGATTCAGTTTACCTGCTCATATGCACAGTGGTCATTTTACTCAAAACAATCAAATGATCAACTGCCAGTTATTGCTGCATCACAGTCATAAACTGTGTGAAGCTATAATCACATATACAAATAATACAAGGTGCTTGTTACAGGGAAACACTGGTATGTAAAAACATGTTATGCCTCTCCATCTCTGGACTAATATCTCCAGGCCATCTCTCCCCTTGCTGTAAGTAGAGAGGAGATAGCCTGCAAATCAAATTAGTCGTCTAATGGAGAGAGATGAAGAGAGAAGGAAAGATGAGAGAAGGAGGGAGGAAAGGGGGAGAGCAGTCACAATGAATCTGCAGGATTACGTTATTGTCTTTTTTGTGAATGGAGGAAAAGAGGGAGTGAAAGAGGGAAATGGGCTTGGTGATCTGAGTGCTATTGACATCAGGGAAGTTTTTCAAGGATGTATAACCAATTATAGTCGCCCTCCCAACACAAGCTTCTTTTCAGACCTGAGACAAATCACAGGAGCTACCGTAGTGCTGCAATGCTGTGTTAGATTCCATATTGCCTAACCTCTGTAATGGGATCTATTGCTTGAACGATGCAGGAATTGTGGTACTGACGGACTCATACAGATACACACAATGGCAGAGACTTTAGAGCCAGTAATAGATTCATGAGGATGATACTGATATCAATATGTGTGGGACATTTTACAGATAAGAAATAAACTTAGTAAAGTGACAAGCTATATGGCCTAACAGACATACAGGACAGACAGGCATGAACTCATGATACTGTGCATTTACAAACATAACCGTCTCAGACATACACAGAGAAAAATAAAGGGAGATTTGGGCAAAAAAGAGACAGAAGAAAAGCAAGAAACAAAAAATATGATAGAAAAGCATCTCATTGTTCAGCAGAAAGCACCTGTTTCTCTTATTCAAAGTATTTGTTTTTTATTCTGCTGGGCTTTAACTGTTTATGAGCAATCAGCATGCATCCTCTCCTTTTCCCATCTCATATTCCTGTTCTGCTTTGCATGAAAACAAGATGCTGTCGTCCTTGAGGGGAGGTGGAAAAAAAAGACAGAATGTACAGGAGAACAAAAAAATGAGAGAAGGAGACAACGTTGCTCATGAAACCATCTGGGTCTTCCCGGCATCATCCTCTCGCTTTGGCACCAAGGCTGTGTTTTTCTCTCCTTCCTCTCTCTCCTACATGCCATGTCTGTTCTGTGTACCCATGCTTTATTTATCGTTGCCTTCATTAACAATTTAATTGAAAAGCAAGGGGAAGAGTCACATCTGAATATTATTGGACCAAATGAGACCAATAGAGTCCCATAAGTATGGGCTGTAAATGCTTTCTCCTGCAAATTGGAGAGAGAGAGAGAGAAAAACTAGATGTCTGCCAACTTAAAAGATAGTAATTTGCAAATGCTTGCTGTCTCCAGTGAAATGTTTGCCCACTCACAACATGAATCGCCTGTGTGTGGGCTTCCCCTGCACAGCCCATACATAACCTTTTATGGAATGAATATTACACTGTATGATTTATCCAATGTTTTAATACCTTACTGAGCATCAGTAAACATGTACGTTCCTACACAGGGAAAAGATGGACCACATATTTCTAAGTAAGCAATTTTCTTGCAGCTTTCCCGATTTTATTTTCTCAGGCTAGAAGATGAAACATTGTGTGAAAGAAGGAACGTACAGTATGTTTTTAGACATAGAAATCTGTGAGGCTGTGCGTATGCAGTGTGTGCAATCTTTATCTGTGAACCTGCATTTTTTACATCAGAGGAAAATGATAGAGGAAGTGGAATACAAAAGGTTACTGCATGCAAAAAAAAAAAAAGGGAAAGGGAAGACATTTAGAGGTCAGGTTAAGTGCTTTTTACAAAAATGTCAATCATAATAAGGGATGCTATTTTGAGTAAAAATGCTTGTGCATAAGAAGATAAAACACTCACTTTTCTCTGAGGAATTTCTTGATTTATTAAATGTTAGAGGAATGACTTGCCTAGTTTCAAAAATATTGTTTCTTTTCTCATAAATTCACAAGACAGGTGAAAGTGTGCTTCCTATTATCCCAAATCATTTGACTGTATAATACCCACCTCTTGGAAACTTCAAAAGGTGGCTGTAAGAGGTTGAAAACAGCCGCTGTGCTCTGCTTGAGTTTATGGCAATAACAGATTTCAATGGCAACTAATTTTCACGGTGGAAAAAAAAGAGTCTCAAAATTTCCAACAAATACAGGAGCTGTGGCATTGTTGTACTACACAGAGGCTGTCTGGAGGAGTTTGTGTCCCAACTGCTGTAAGGTTCAGGCTGTTGAAATGGTGGGCATACGATTTCTTGGCAAGCATAGTAACTTCTTCGCTCGTTGCCCAGCAACCTCAGCGTGACGACAAGACTCCAGAAAGTTGCTTTGCTTGGCCAAGAAAAAGTCTGACATGTAACCCCCATAAAAGCACACAAAAAAAAGTTTTTTACAGATTAAAGAAATTAAGAATAACATGTTGATTAGTGGACTTTAGCTAAGATACACCAACTGGCTGCTGACTCCAACTTCATATTTACCATGCAAACAAGAGTGATGTCAATATTGTAATCCAACTCTTGGCAAGAAAGGAAGTACACTTCTTACCCAAAAGGCAAAACTATTGTTACATTCCTGTACTTTTAGCTAGTTAACTTAGGCATCTCTCGATGTGAGACACTGTTTGGGAGAATGAGTTTTTTTTAGTGCCTTTTAAAGCTACCCCCAGCTGCAATTCTTCATGAAGAAGAAACTAAAACCCTTTTCACACGACCTTTAAAGTCTACAGGGGTTTAGCTGTAATTCTAAATATGAGGACATCAACATTTTTTGTAGTGTGCTCACTACAACCTGGCCAAGTAAGCAGAGAGAAAAATACCAGCTCATGCAGTGTAATCCCCTGCCTCCCCGAAGGAATCAGTGTATAGAGCGATGGATGGGGAGGAAGGGGAGAGAGGGGAGAAAAGAACAATAATGGTCTCTACAGTTCAGCATCTGCTCATTAATCATTCATAGGCAGCCAAGTGGCAGCAGCAGGGAGCACAGTGAGATTTCAGGTTACGGTATCAAATCTCAATTTATAAATAGAATACTTATGGAGCAACGTGGCAGGGTACCATCACTCATAGCCCCCTCCTCCCACCACTATTCACTGATTTCTCTGTGTCTAAGCTTTGGCTAGCATGCAGTGATACCATGAAACATACAAGTACCAAAAAGTGATTTTAATAATGGAGAGCGGTTCCATACAGTATGAAGTCGCGAGAGTAGAATACATTTCATATTGTGTCATACAGATTTGCTGTATTTGCCACTAAAGATTTATTAAATTATGTCACACATCCATCTAACCATGCTCACTCATGCTCACTCACAAACACACTCTGGTAACCGACTTCTCAAGCTGTAGCTTAAGTGGGCGTCACATCCTCTCCTCTCATTTCACATCCGATCCTGTCGATATCTGCCGTACACTCCACCACGCGAGGATCGATAAGAAAATGTTTTCCCCGATCCTGTTTGTGATAGCAATGCCTCACTGCCACTCATCTCCATCGTTCAAGGACAGCGTTTCGACAGATGGGCAAATGAAGAATGGCCGACTCTTATAAGTGCGCCTCATGGCAGAGGTGAATGCTTTTCATTCCCAAAGACACAGTGGTGACAAGTGACTCCTTCTGTTGATTAATGGTCCGCTGAACTGCCACATCCAACATGCCAAGCACATACTTTATTGTACAACAAATAGGTCCATATGAATTATTTGGTGATGTGACACGGCACGAGGGTGCTGCCCTCATACATGTCCATGTCATTTGATTTACAGTTTTTGTTAATGACTTAATAGCCATTAAAATCAAGAATATTTACATGTAGACGTGTACTGTTAGGAGTTAATCTTTACATTTGACATCAGAACATTTAATGGACATATCAAGCTCACCATACTTCTACAGCTATTTTACACATTCAGTCGTGTCAAGCCAAGCACTGAGATCACCCCTAACATTAGAACAGTGTCCACAAGCTTACTCTAGCTTGAGGGAAGAGCGTAAGCATCTTAATCTTAGTCCAAACTCCTTTACACAGCATTAACAAGTGAGATGAGCAACCATCAGCTCATCAGTGATTAACTGGAGCCTTAACCCTTAAGTTTGAGCCTTGTATCTTCTATGTTGGATTTTGTACTAATGTGATGCTTAACAGTTGACTTTAAGATAAGATGACTTTATAAGAAATCTTTTTTGAGTGGTTGAATGTATTTCAGATTTCAGATTTGGGAAAAACAGGTTACTCTGTCCTAACTGTCTTTTGCTGTCTCCTAATTCTCACTCTTTGCTTTCCTCTCAGCCCTTTCCTCACTTTCTCTTTGTACATCTTGTTCTTCTTACTTGTTACACGTGTCTATGATGTGTGGACCAAACCGAACAAGGGGAACCTTAGAGGAGGAGGCGTTGCGTGTGTGGGTGAGATGTCCATGCATGGTGGATGAAATACCTGCGGCGAGCAAATGAAAGCCTCTGCCTCGCACAGCAGCAGTGTGCGTATGATTGAACGCTCGTGCGGGGCAATCCAAGCCCCGAACACGGCCCAGGAAAGGTTGAATGCTTGCACAGCACCGGTTTAGTGGCAATGTGCAAGTGCAATCAAGTGCTCAGACAAGGCCAGTCCAAACATCACATCATGTGCTGCAAGTATATGTGCACAATAGGATGCAGGTGAAAGGATGCTGGCGCACAAATGGTTTGCTACTGCAGGGCCCAACCTGGTATCAAATGAAAAAGTCATGAGTCATTATAATTACATTAGACCTGCCATCAAACCCTTCAACCTCGTCCCCATATTATATAGTCTGACGTTTGTCCAAAATGGTGCTTCAGTCTCGATAATCAGTGAAGCCAGAGACGGATGTGAGGAAGAAAAGACATAACTGCTGAGAATGAGAAGAGGCGGATGAAAACCAGGTCTAAACGATTGACCTGAGATAAGAGTGATGTGGAGGGGTGTTGTGCAAGGCCAACAAGCATAAACAGAATGTCAGTCAGTCCGTGTGTATGGGTGGGTGTGTACATGTTGGCATTAGCTGTAACATGATTGACATGTGAGCGCCGGGGCAGTAACAGGCCATAAGCTATTAGAGAGGAGGCGACCACCACATCACTCTCCTGTCTGGAGGCCAGTTAGTGGGCATAGTATGTGATGATGTGTAGTATCCCGCCACTTATGGTAGTGTCAGAGTCCAGCATTTGAGCAAATGAAGCTTGAATGTAACCTTTGCTGTTTCTATAACTATATGTGATTTTTTCCATTGAAACCAGGACATCCATCCTCTGCTCTTTTCAAGTGATCAAGGTATTTTCTGTATTTTTTTTTTCTCAAAAACCACAGCAGCAAGATTGAAATATCATTCATAGTTGACCCAGGCATTCTACACTGTGCATCTCAATTTCTGAAGAATGCTCAAGTCACAGAATAGGTTTTGCAGAAAAGAGCGCGCACATGTAGGTTATTCATACATTTAGCATTTTTATCTGCCAATATTAGTTAACTGTTTAGCTCAAAGGTAACAGGGAGGGATTTTTCCTTATTCCCATTAGTATTAGTATCAGTAATACATAAAGATGCATGCCAACAATGATGGGTGTCAAGTGTCTGTTTATGTGTGTAGGTGTATGTGTGTGTGCCCTGTAAAAGGTGGAGGCTTCTCTCACATACAGCCTATATATGTCTTTGGGTTTTCCATGAGCAAATTTTGATTCAAAACTAACAGAATTGAGTCATTGCTTTACCTGTGAAGATTTTTGTCTAACTTAATACATAGCTGTGGGACACAGTCCATTACACGTGGTTTTATGTTTTACATGATTTTGAATACATATGACACATTTTCTTTCATTTCTTTCATTTCACACATGTTCTTATTAACATAATGATATTGATTTCCCCATTATAGCCCAGCCCTATACAGTTTATGATTGAGTCCTAAGGTTATTCATCAACTACATGCAATTTACATGTGAATTTATGTCTGCGGACCTGTATACATAACAGGTACTCTCAGGTAAAGTCCTGAAGCCATTTTGTTCTCTGTGTGCTATTAGTACATCAGATCTCACGCCTAGTAGTCAGTCCATGTAGCAATATGTTCTCCACCAATCTCACAATGTAGAACAAAATTGCACTGAAGTCAAGCAGATTCGCCTCCCTCCATTTAACCCTTACGTTTAAAATGAGATGACTTCAATGCAGTGCCTTGGACCCCCTCCCACAATTGGCAACAATGGTTTAGTTTTTCCACCAACACCAACATGCTTGGCTGAGCCATATGATGATCTGGTACGAGGTGTAGATATGCATAAATACTGTGTGTGTGTGTGTGTGCATTGTCTGCTTATCCTTGTGCAACTTCACCATGCAGTAAAAGATCAATAATCAAATGCACACATAGCACTTGCTGACTGGCTCATAATTCCTGTCTCATCTGTCTTCTTTTCCTTTTTTGCCTGTTTGTCTGTATTGTCTCCCCACCTCCATATGTGGCTCTTTTATCACCACTGGGCCACTCTCTCAGTTCCTCTATCATCTACCTACAATATTCATCTCTTCCTCCCTCCCCCATCCTGGTGCTAATGAGTTCTGGATGTGGTCGGTGTGGGGTCCAAAGCCTCTCCCTTACCGCCGCCTCTCCAGCTGGTCGCTCCCACAGTGCGCCAAATGCCTCTCTTGAATATTGAATAAACCCCAGGACCACCTCCATGCTTCCTGATCAACAGCACTACTATTACCTGGGTATTACTCTACATGGGGTCTCCGGGCTGCGTCAGGATGGATGGGCTTTGAATCTGTTGTGTTGTGGGCGAAGGTAGAAATAATAGGCACGGGTGGGTTGAGCATTTGAAGTTGTGTGATACTATCCCTTGCCGATAGGAAACCTTTCCTTTCAGTTTTATAACTTGCTGAAGTTGCCTCAAAGCACCTCTCTGAAGTGTGCTATTCTGGGATGCATCCAATCAAGGTTTGAAGCTCAGTTAACTTGACTGCATGTGTCTATATTTCATTGTGGCCTCAAAAATATGGGTGTTGCAGTGATTCACATCATTGGAAATGTATAAAATTTGCCACTGTATTGAACATCACTGATTATAGTGTAGGTCATTTATGAATTTACGTGTGACCCTTGTGTGACCTGCTGCGCCTTATTGATATCCCATAAGTGTTTACTGCAGCTCACTTGCATTACTTTTATACCAGAGGGCTGAAAAGCAACATCTAAAGAATGTAAGATTCATATTAGAATTTGTAAGGTAAAGTCTGTAGAGATGGGTAGCGATTTATAAAGTGGATTGCAGTGTTTATTTTTGGATGTTTTGTAGGTTGTAGTTGTGTTGCTGAAATATTGATAATACTTTTCTTGTTATGGCTTTATCGATATTTGTACCTAGATACTTAATCAAAGAGTGACAGCTTGTTTTTAAGTACTTGCTATTGGATAAGTGATAACATTGGTGGAGAAACATCAATTTTCCTCAACTGGTACCATTTTGAAGAATTATTATACAATAAATTTTCTTTGCCTCTCACCCTTCTCTGCGTGAGGCCGACACACAATGTACTTTTTTGTGTTTTAAATACATTGATGACAGATTACAATTCCACAATTTCAGATTAGTCAGTGATGTAACACCTTTGGTATAATACACATGAAAGGAAGGAGCAAAGCACTGTGAGTGAGCTGATATTTACCTACCATTCATTTTTTATCCAGCCTCTCCATGATAGCCACTTCATTATTCAAAGGCCAACCACACAATTAGCACCAGCAGATCCTATTGCGAAACAGTCCCGCTAGGACCAATCAATGCTATTAGATTCGTCAATGTGATTAGACACACTCCTGCATCTTCTTCATTTCTCCTTCAAACTGCTTGCGCTTAGATAGGTTGTAAGGCTTGTTGCCATTAATTCATGCACCATTGATTCCCAATCCCATGCCAGATCAGGTAGGTATATTGCAGAAGATTTAAACAAGGAGACATTTTGCAGTGGATGTTGGTAATAAGGGCTTTAACAACTATATCAAGGTCTTTAGCTGCAGCATTCTTCTGCAGCTGTTACAACGTGCACAGAAAGACAAACCACTTCTATTTCACCCCTGCAAAGAGCACCAATAATGAACTAAGCAAGAAGTGGTTATAGCTTCTGTCAACTTTATTTGCTCAGGTAATTTTTATCCTCATTCGTACATGGCTTTGATGGCTCTCTCAGTCAGTCTAGAGGTCCACCACTTTGGTCCAGATTGAAATGTTCCGGCAACTGTTAGATGGATTACCATGATATTTTGTATTGGTATTCATGATTGCCAGTGGAGGAAGTTTTAGTCCTGATGAAGTCCTAGTGACTTTGACGATTGCCTGACTTCTCCTTTAGCACCACCATTAGATAGTGCCACTTGTGCTTTTAAGTGAAATATCTAAACAACTACTAGATGAGTTGCCATGAAATTTGGCACCGGCTTTCATTTTCTCTTCGGGATGATCATGATGATTTACTGGGTTTACCGCAGACACTGGGCACTCAACAAACAAGCTAAACTAAATAAGCCCAGTGGTTGTGCATCCAAGACTCAGCAACCAGGATCAGAAACAACATGGTTTATATAAAGAGCTTAGAAGGTGAGACAAATGATGACGCTGATCAATCTTAAAGCTCTACAAAGAATCAGGTTGCGACTGACTTAAGAAGTTCAACGTGTAATACTCAATTAAGTGTCATGGAATCTGATACAAACCTTATTCACTGGTGATATACCTGGTCAACCAGCAGTAAACCACTCACCCTTTCTCTGTCTATTCTGGGCCCCCCTCTTACTTTTTAACAATGCATAAACATAAAATTAGTTTGATTGTGACTTGAATAAGCTCAAACAGAAAAGCAGCAAAGCTTTTGTACTAACTTCAAATAGAATGTGATAAGCGACTATGTGTACAGAATGGCTGAATAGATCACCGCCGATGGTATCAGTCATTCACCTCAAGTCTTCACAAAAACGTTATGTCTCAGTGGGGCCAGGCAGATCTTCAGTCATATTATGAGAGCCTCAGTGACCTTGTGGTGTGATGAGAGGGAGAAGCTGCCCGGAGCCCATTGCCACAGTTGTAATTACTACTGACAAAGGAAGGCTGCTGCATTTTGTGCATATCAGTGAGATCTGTGGTTTGAGACTGTGTGAATGCATGTGACTTAACCTGTGCATGATCTGTGTGTATGTGCACACTGCATGTGTGAATCTGACACGGGTGCAGAGCTCGCCACCAAAGACCATCCTATTTGGGCTGGCCCTCTTTAAAACCCTCTTACATAAGCCACTACTCTCAGATGTGTGATATCAGGGAACTATTTTTGGCATTTCCTCTGAAAAAGGCTGTTCAGAGTAAGATAAAGACTAGCCTATTCTTCAAATAATACATTGGAGCTCCCTCTCATATTCACTGTCTTAATGCACTGTCTTCACAGAATTGTGCAATAGCTGCTTTGGATTGTCTGGAGAAAAAAAAGCCTATTTTCTTAGTAAACTTCTCCTCACATCAGCTGACCTGGACTGGCCAAACAAGACTTATTTTTGTCACTGTCCTAGATTTTGCTCCAATATCAAACAGATACTTTCTATTTTGATGCACAGTAAAAGGACCATGTGTTCCTGAGTCAACAGTAAGATTGATTAATAAAATACAATAATGCATCCTTAAATGTCAAGCCATTTACTCACACACATCTGATTGCGTCATATTCAAAGAACATGAAGGGGCATTGCTTGGCTGAGTTTTACCTGCAAGAGCATTGAAATTAAAAATCGATTGGTTGTAGTGCTGTCATATTTTTTTATTGGATTTTTTTAGTATGTGATTAATATCAACTGAAACAGTAAGATTTCTCTCTTATACTCCAGTTAGTCTCAAGTGGTGAAAAAAAAAAAAAAGAATATACAAGTCTCAGCCTTGCTCTTGTATTTTTATTGCTTAACATCCTGACAGAACAGTGTTTGCTGAATTAAATATGAGGAAGTAATCATTCATCGTTTCATCGTTAGGCTTTATCACCAACAGTTTTGCATTTTCTACATTTATCTTATTCATTTTCCCTCCAAACAAACACCAAATTGATAACTTGTAGTGTAGCACCTGCACTCCAATAAAGTTTTAAATCTAGCAAACGCGTTTAACAGTAAATATGTTTTTCGTAGTTCTTCAGAGATTCTCAGCTCAGTATAATGTTGTAACAGGTGAAACATAAAACTGTGCCAAAAGCAAGAACAGCTCCAAAACAGCATAACCAAGCAAACCTAAAACACCTACAGGGGAAAGGAATAGAAAAGATTTTGGAGCTCTTACTGACCATGAAGTCTCTTCCCAGCGCAGTCGTGAGAAGAGTGGTGCAATCAATTTGGTTTAAGAAGATCACTAGCTTTTATTAGAGATCCATAGAGGCATCTCCCAGTGTGGGTGTAGCAAACAGCCTTAGCTAAACGGAGATTAAAGCAACACTGGAAAGACCCCTTGAAACCCTCTAAGACTGGTGGGTGATTTTGGATTTAGTGGTGGTAGCAAGATAAAGGCCTTTCTTCCTGCTTAATTGATGGCTGTAACACAACCCCCTATGGGTCTATGCAGAAAGTAGAGATTTAGTGGGCCAAATGAGGGTTTCCCACTGGTTGGGTGAAGACTTGTAGATTTGGGATGCACTGAAGTGGCTCGGCTGATAACACAGAGGCTGATGAGGGTATGAAAAAAGCCAGGCCTGCAATTTGACTTAATTTTTCAATATGGAAACTGTATACGGAGAACAAAACTCTTAAATGGAAAGACTCGCGTCATTTATACAGATTCTTTGATTTTTTTCCAATATTTAATCTCAGACGTCTGTTTTGATTTGCCCGTTCTTCTGCCCAGTAGAGTCAAGTCAAGCTAAATTGGACTATCGATTACTATAGCTGTCAAGCTCTCTTACACCATATAGTACATTCTCAGGACTGTCGGCTCTGCTACCTAAAAATGATGACTTTTGAATGCCATCCGATCCTGTAGGTTAGTTCTCACTTTTCTGTCATTCTAAGTCAGCTACTCTCTTTTCAACCATGCTCTGGTACATTTTCCGTATTAATCAGGTTTCAGTGAGTGTACAATTATATGAGCTGTACTGTGATTAATGAGTAGTGGAGATGTCTAGAAGTGGATAGAGGCGTAATGAGAAGATCACAGTCTTTCCTAAAGTTAGGAGGTGCTTGAACTCCTCAAGGCTTCAGCACACTTTTCGGAAATCTACTGGTGTACCTCTTGGTCTCAGTCAGAATTATAATATCCTTGTGTTGATCGCTATCATGAATCACAAGTTCCGCTTAATCTCTACAAAGTATGTAATTAACCCTGCACTGATTCATATCGCTCATTATATTACTACAGATAGGACACTGAAAATAGAGCACGGTGCCTTATTATCTCAGCTCAGCTGTTAGTGCCTAAATATTCAGTACCTCTTTCAGACCTCTGCTCTGAAGGTTCTGTATGTTTGTTAAAGATGTCTGTACAATTTCACAGACATTTATGGAGCTTTTCTGATATACTTTGTTTTAAACACATCATGTAAAATTGACTACAAGGTCGTTATATTGCAAATATATTCGTTACAGGTGTACAAATACAATCCTATAAGGCTGCAAATAACAGTTATTTATGAAGCCATTTAAATTGAATTTAAAAAATGTAAATTAAACGGCGCATGTTGGTTGGTTTTTATGGTGTACAGACTAGACAAGTTTAATCTTAATGAAAAAATTTCATTAGAAGTGTTTTTGCCTCCTGGACAAAATTAGTGACCTATTGTTGAAAATGTGCCACAAAGTGGAAGAGTAAGAGAGAGCAAAACTTGATTAACATGAAAATAAATTAAAGATGGAATGGGTGGAAATGAGGACCATTGTGAATGCGGCTAGTGATTGTGTTTGTGTGTGAGAGCGAGAGCTTTACACTATATGCTGTATATTCTAGAGTGACAGCTGAATAAGAAAAACACTTAAGAGGACGACCAGATCGTAACAGTTTTTAGCCGCAAACACTGCATAACACCAGTGGAATACATTTGTAGATTTTCTCATCATGTTTCATCAGTATGCTTGTTCTATATTAATTGCTCAATAAATCTTAGTTGTTTTCACCAGACCAGTATCAGCTTAAGTTACACACTCAAACTATATTGCTTTCAGTGAGGTTGTATGCTTGCTGCATCATATTTAGTTCATGAGCATGCTAATGTTCTGGAAAAATACTTAAAAAGTTTGCCTTTCAAAGTTTGGTAAAGTCTCCCCTTTTTGAACATGAATTGATTTACAGGTGATGTGCTTCAAATATGCTTAGGTTGTAGCAGTTGAACTGAATAATACTTGTGTGAAAAAAGGCAATTAGTGATCGAGTTTATTCTTAGGTGTGTGTGTGTGTGTGTGTGTGTGTGTGTGAAATTAGATTCAAACTGCTTGCATGTGAAGAACGGAAATGCTTTTAACTTACCAACCCAGAGATGAATCATAATGTTAAGCTGCTTTTTCTCTCACCATCAAAACATAATGCAAACACACAAACAGGGACTCACATACCTCTACTGTACATACTCCAAGACCTGCACACACACACACACACACACACACACACACACAGGCACAGTATGAAACCATCTTGAGTGGCCATGCATACAGGAGTCATCAATAGCCACCCAGTATTTACAGATCTATTTACACTTTGAAGGGACTATTTCGCTGACTATTTCGCTGACATTTGAAGTAATTTAAAAGTCGATTTGTTCAGACCTTCAGACTTTGAATGATGTGTGTGTGTGTGTGTGTGCGTTCGGCTAGGCCACACTGCCATGGTTTAATCCCTGAAATGACAGAGGCCACTGACCAAACCAAGGGCAGGCCTGAGATCTGTCATCCAGTGCATTCGGTTCAGTGACACAGTACTTAACAGTGCTACTGTACCAACAGTTCAAGTGACACCAGCATAATCTGACAGTTTTTTGCCAGGGTTATTTATGGCTGTAGCATTTAACCCTACTAGTCAGACACAAAGCTCACTTTATTTTTCTCTTTTTCGCCATTCTAGCTATCCTTTGCAGCAACAACCCCAGTTCTGGCAGACAAGAAAAAGTACCCCAACTTCTTCCGCACCGTCCCATCAGACAACGCTGTGAACCCAGCAGTAGTGAAGTTCCTCAACTATTACAACTGGAGCCGCGTGGGGACCCTCACACAGGATGTTCAGAGGTTCTCAGAGGTCAGTGTTGGTTATTTTGACTACATTTTTATATGTAAACTTTAGCAAAAGTTGCCAAAGAAACCTGAGGGTGTATAGTGAGGTGCTACAGAGAGCACACACGGGGAATAAAAACCATTCCTGATTAACTATAGCAGCTATGATGCAAAGAGATTGTTCGCCATCAGAAGGCACTGCAACCTGTACAACTCTGTAAATTAAGAAATTAAAGGCAACCGTATAGTTCCATGGTTTCACTTTCTCTCTGTGTGTCCTTATTGTGCATATATGCTGCATTCATAAAACTTTTACAAGTCAAGAAAGTAGACCATATATGTACATGTCATGCTAGTGGACATATAAATATTTGATAACGTTGCTTTGTATTATCAGCTTTGCCACACAGACTCGACAGCATCCCGTGTGCAGTGGACATTTATGTACATGTAAAACAGCCCTTGCGTGTTGTACGGGAGTTTTTAAAGTCAGTGTAGCTTTGTTCACTCCAGTCATGCCATCCTCAAACCTCTGAGCTCTATGGGGGGAACTATGTTCTGAGGGTGAAGGTGAACATCTCACTATTTTAATATACTGAACGTATTCTCAGTCAGGGGGATTTTTATCTTGTCATGTACACGCAGAGACTGGGAGCAGTATCAGTACTGAGCAACGATTGGCTGTTTTATTTTCAGTTATCATTCAGATGATGCCAGCTTGATTTGTGTGGGTGGCAATCAATTAAATTCAACCTATTCTTCCACCAGTTGACTGAATTAATATCTTTCCACCCACAAGTTACTCCATGGATGGATTTTCCATGAGTCTAAAGAAATTAGATTAACAGTTTTGAAACTAAAACTGGAGTTTAATCCTACCACTTACACTGTGTTTAATGTCTGTAGTAGTAAATAAAAACAATGTGCTACCTCGAAATAAAGAGGAGACAATATTTCCATCTTTGTGCCATCAAACAAGAGGAGAAGTGATGTTAGCGTCCAACTTCTGTGACAGAAATGAATGGGTATAAGATTTTGCTATATTATTTATTGACCATATTTAGTTCCTTCTTGAGAGTAGTTTAAGGTCCTTGCCCCATTCATGGCTAGTTTTAAGAAAAGTAATTACAATATATTTAAAGCCAGCCTTCTTATTTTGGAAGTTGTGGTAAATGGGATTTTAGCTTGCATCCTCAAAGAAGTCTTGTCCTCTATTATACTGAGCGTCCAGTAACTTGTTGTTACAAAATAAATAGAACATTTGACATCAGATTCATCCAACTAACTGAAACCAATAACAAAAGACATTACAAGCAAAAATCACATTATACCAAAATGATGGTAGCTTGTGTGACAAGCATATTTCAGCTCGTGGGAGGGTTGAACATTAACGAAACATACGCATTTGTCATGCCTTTGGATAATGACTCAAACTCATGGTGCAAACATTATATCACATCAGCGTCATTGGAACAGTCAGTTAAAAAAAGCCACGCCAGAGGTATTGAAAGCATGAATTTGAGAAACATATTGTGAGCTCTTGCCTCGAGGCACTGGTTGAAAACAATCTGCTCAGCAGCTGAGGGTGGGAGGTGGAGGTGGGGAGTGTATAAGAAGTCTCACTGCAAATCTCAGAGAGCCCAAATCCCTTTATCTCTCCCCTCCTGAAAGCGCCAAGGGGCTTAGGACGGGAGGAAGACGGGCGGCCCGATTCAATCAACCTGCCACAAGATTGGCCTCTAATCCTGATTTACAAATATGCAAGCATCGCTTCCGTACCTCATGATTTGTACAATCCTCTGTCAAGTTCAGAGCACGACGGCATTTGGCAAATTGTGGTAGTATGTAGCAAGACAAATGGTTGAGATGCAAAGTAGTAAATGTTGTTTAGATACTGCCAGAGAATAGAAAAAATACACCAATACCAAAAGAAATAAGATTTGTTACAATTTTATACAGATGGCACTGTTCAAAGACTAATTCTGGTTTATTTCATCTTGGTGTATTTCCCATAAATGTGGCTACATCCTCCACCTCCATGGTAGAGATTTGGTGAAATAAGCATTTGCGCAAAACATTGTATGTCTGAGGAAGCTGTGGGAGCCTTCAACAGCTTTCCAAATAACACTAGTTTTTATATGAATCATCTGAAACCTTGTCCGCATCTTATCTCACATACAACTGGACCGGTCACATTTATCCCTGTATGCTGAACAACCTCTCGCAGTTGCAGTGATTCATACGTCTTGAAACACTTTAAGACTGACTGTCTTTGTCATTGACTGCTGACTCCTCACTCCTTTTAACTGATTCCTGTAGCACTGCCTTCTGCCGTTGGGCTTAGGTTTATGTTAGGCTCTGGCTATGATCTGCACTCTACTGAGTGCACTTTTCTAGTATGTACAGTGGTATTCAGATTATTCAGATGCTACACTCAGAGCTTACATTATCATTTTCGAATGTTGTCAATTATCTTATTATACTGTGTTTTCCTCATTTTTATAAATAGTCAATATCCTCCCACTTGAATTTGGAAATGCCAACACAAATAAGAGAAGTCTTTTACTAGAGCTGTATGATATGGGAAACTAATGTGATGACAATTTCTATAGGCCAACATTGTAATTGGGATTCAATAAGTTCCTTATCTATATTATTCAGCATACACGGGAAATAATTTGTTCTATAGTACAACCAACACAACACTGGACACAGTATATGTATTGTTATGTAATGAGATGAACTAATGCATGAAATGATTGAATAATAATATATTTACTTTGCTATTAAAATGTAAAAAGTTCCTCACAAAGAGAATATTGATAACAGGAAGCCTCATAAACATTTTAATAAAATCTAAAAAAAAAAAAAAGGCCTAGTGTGAGCATTCATTTATGAAAAAAAAGGAATCTTACTGACGTCTGTTACAGTACCAAACCACACAGAAATGAATCTGGCTGTGCCAGGTTACTTGTGCCATTTTGAATCAGTTGGTCAGTGATCCCTGCTTGGTGGTCATCAGGTTTTTAGCCATGCAATTGCCATACACGGTCTTGTGATGCTCTGCTTAAACCCAAAATACGTCCCTACAACCAATGCACTGTTGTCAGTTTGAATTCAATTGATCGTTCAGCCCTCTCTGTTACAAAATCAAAATAGACCCCACTGTTACCAAGTCACTGCAGCAGCAGGCTGGAGTGGTCAGAAATCCTATGGAAATCCTACTTCTACGAGAGACTGAGTCAAATGAGTCTGAACTACAGAACAGTATTGAAAGAGTTACTCTAACACTGTACAAAATGACCCACCCCAAGAAAACTGAATGTGTCTGCAAGTTTTCGAATTGTACTAAAGATGATACTAAAAATAATCGAAACCAGCAGCTGCCTGTAGGAGATGAAGAACTGCAACTTTATTCAATACTCTGAAAAAAGTGTTTGGCAGTGATGTAAAGTACATGATTTGGCTTTTAGAAACAGCTAGCCTCAAGTCATTTTCAGTGGATTATCATTTCAATTTCTTTAGAGCCTTTTAAAAACAATTCTAAACAAATGTGGAAAAAGTATTACATGATTGAAATTACTTATGTCTGCTCTACACAATATTGAATTTGGATTTAGGAATATCCCTAACACCTATTGTACTGTACTGAATATACAGTATAGTATGTATATTCACACACTTGCACCTTCATAATAAATATGCTATTGACAGTGTTGTCGTCTCCACCACCTCTACATCTCTACGTCTCTTTTTCACTCCCTGTCATACTCTCTCTCCCACTGATCTGCTGTGCTGTTTCCCAGGGAGACTGCTCGCAAGGTTAATGTTATGTAACGCTTGTTCAGGATTCAGTCAGTGGAATGCACACCACACACACATATATACAGTATGGTGTCCCCTGGGAATGTAACCTGTAAGCTAAAGCCAGCTCGTCACTTCTATTTATAGGCATCATTGAAACACACACACACACACACACACACACACACACACACATCCTTTTTGTGGATAGATGTTGATGTTCCATTAATGGGGGGGGTTTATTGTAGTGGGAGATGAGAATGAGTAAAGGCTAGGTATTTGCTAGCGTGATGGTGTCTGTCCACACACACACACACACACACACACACGCACGCACGCACACACAGCAATCAACAATATTGAGATTGCCAGACAAACAGGGCTCACCCAGGAACAGAGCGGCCATCATCAGTCAGGCAGATGACAGACCTGACTGAGAACAGGATTAGGACTCTGTCCTCTGCCTGGAACCCTTTGAGCTTAAGTGTTTAATTACACTATGACCACTCATAAATTTAGCAGAAGTTACTCTTTCAACATCCACTTTCTCTCACTCCCTCTCTGTCTTTCTCTTCCTTTTACAGAAATCTTACACACAATCTAAAAATTGCTTGGTTATTGTCCTTGTTCATACATTCCACAATTTGTCTTTAACCACCAGCTGCCGCTCATTACAAATAACCATGTAATGTTGTATAAATTCCTCTCCAGAATGACTCATTCATGCCATTGTACAGGCCATGTAAGGCCATAAGAGGAACCCATTCGAGAGCTTGTCATCAGGCTGTGGCACAACCATTTGTCACGCTAGTTTGTATAAGCACATGACTGGCATTATTGTCTGAACTCTGGGGTTTGCACGGTGATTTGTATGGTGTTGTAGCACACAGTATTAAGCGACAGATGTGTGCAAGGACCCATCACATTGCCACATTTGTAAAACCCAACTTGCATGAAAATGTACTTTCACATCCTCTGTCTTCTGCCTCCACTGTGCAAATACTGGCAGACACACAAATACTCACAGAAGACTAGATACACATGCACAAAACTAAGGCAGACAGATGGAATGATTAAAAAGTGCAAAACTGATGAACACACACACATGTAGTTACACCTGTCACTGCAAAGGGTGAACGTGACTGGAAACAATGTGCTAATGATTTGCAGTAAGAGCACCGCGGTCTGTCTCACAATGTCGCTCTGGTGCCGTCTGTATCATCTAAAGCTACACACTCAGGGCTCTTACTTTAGTCTGTCTTTCTGTTCCCTGAATGGTGTGATTTTTTTGAGGGGGGGGGACTGCATTTGTTTGGCTGCAAATGGCAAGCTTAGCCAAGAATAGTTGGCTTGGAAAGCACATTGGGTTTGAATGAAAGCAGTGCACTTACTTTATCTTGAAATCCTACTTAAAACATGTGATTCCTGAGGTTTCAATGTGACAAAATATGAAAGCAGTAAACTAACTATCCTTTGGACTATTGGTGAAAACAGAAAATTTGAAAACATCACAATGGCGTTTAGTGAATTGTAACAGGCCTTTTTCACTTTTTTTTAATTCATTTTAAAGATCGAAAGATTAACCGAGAAACTAAACCCCGGATAAGTTGATGATGACAATACACCTTAGTTGCAGCCCTACAAAATATGCAATTAAGTGTAGAGGAATTATTGAGTGATTGATTTTGAAATAATGACACAAGCACGCTGCTATACAACTAATTCAAATTAAAGAGCTCTGATGACAGACTTTAAGCACGTATACGTCACACTTTACAATGCGTCAGTGCAGAGCAAGTGTGACCCCCTGCCTCAGTCAGGGGAATGGAAAGCAGCTTTTGTCATTATGTCATGCACACCCCAAAGAGTCGCAGGGTATCCCTCAACTTCCTCAGCTCATCAATTCATCTTCATGTAGTTTGTGGTTCTGTCTGTGGATGTCTGTCTGTGTTTGTAGAAGAGATATCTGCATATAAATAGATGCACTGCACATATCTAACTGAGAGCATCTGACATTTTGTCCATCATGTGTGGGTGTATGCTTACATATTTGTATGTGTGTGTGTGTGTGTGTGTGTGTGTGTGTGTGTGCGCGCACGCATGCCCAGAAGTGCAGTAGGATTATTTCTCCTCTGTATTTGCTGCTGGGGATTCCCAGGCTGCCCCAGACAATAGAGGATGTTTTTGTTACGCAGGAAAGCTGCTCACTTTGCCCCTCCCACCATCCCTCAATCCATCTGTCCCCCTCCCCACCACTTCCCTCGCTCTATCTAACACACTCCGTCCACTAGAACACAGATGCGTTTTTCCATCTCAGCGGAGGAAACACAAAATCAAAACAATAAAAATCCTTTCGTGACAAGGGCTTTTTTTCTTAGAGGTGAAAGGCTTTACGTGTCAGCCTTTGAGTTGTTGTGTCTGAGTGTTTGTGTGACTGCATATCATCTGCATATTATCACTAATTCTTGTGATTGTAGGTTGTTATTCCATCCACCTGTGTGCTCGCTCCATCACACCTCTTCAAACACAAACTTCCTTTCTCATCCAAGCTAGTTTCCTCAAAGCACTGGAACAGCTAGGCTATTTAGATCAACGCTCTACACAACAGGACGTTGTGCCTTGTCCGGAGCACCACGCCAATTGTTCTTCAAGAGCAAAACCTGGTTGTATTGATCCACTCCGGCCTCCCTGTTGTTTCAGCTCAGCGAGCAGTACATTGGAGGGAATGTTTGTACAGGAGTGAGGGATGTACAGAGTGATTTGGAGCTCCCTCCGGGGTACCAGGGAATGAGGCCATTATGACAGCAGACATTTAGAGACATGAGGGGAAATAAAGTTGCGGTTGTTCAAATTCATTGATTTTTAGATGGCAGCAATCTTCTAGTTGATTACACAAAATACTCATAATGGCAAATTTTAGAAGCAGTGGCAATAGTAATAGTAATGATTCTGGTATTAGTGTTAGTGGTAGCCATCATGGTTTTATGCCCTTGTGGATGCTAACTACTGTAACTGTGCTCACACCACTTTGATGTGCTGTAGATAATTATGAAGAGTCACTCCATCTGTCTTTTGAGTATGAAACACCTACACCCTGAAGACTTGGAAGATGGTCAGCTTGTGGCATTTGTATATATGTTTATGTATATAAATATATATGAATAAAGTTTGACAGTAACCAATACGCATTTAAAGCAATATTGGACATATAATACGGATAAACAAACCACGGTACATATGCAGATTTACATACAAATATAGAGCAAACACACAGGGCCTTCATCTGTTAGCTGTTATATGTTGTCTCTGCCAACTCGGCTTGGCATGCTCATTTGAGCACACACCCTCTCTGATGTCTCAACATGGCCCCCGATGCCAAGCTCTCGGGTGGGAGTATAAGGGCCAATGGCTGCAGGGCATGGCCGGAGGACATTCGGAAAAACTTGGCTAAAGAGAGAAGGAGATGTCAACAGTAAACCTCAGCATGTAAACTGTAGATCTTTCTCACATTGGGCATTTTGACTTGATAACACAGGTGTCACATCAATAATGACTGTATCCCATTTACGGGCTCCCATGCCAGAGCCCTGGTATTGTGCACGCTGGTTTACTGGCATGCCTCACTGGAACACCTTAATGGAACAGAGCCGTCATTGATGTTATTAGTTACATCTGTGCTTTTCCTACTATGACAAGTCAAAATGTCTGAGGTGAAAGACAGCCTTTTCTAGAATTGTAGCTCTAAGGAGGAACACCAGAAGGATGAATCATAGTATGTGTGTTTGTGACGGATGAGAGAGAGTCAGAGGCAGAATGATAAACCATCTCAAGCTCCTGATCATGGTGGGGTACCTGCTCCGCTCCACTCCTTCTCTGAATCCATACATCAAAGCAGATGTACCTCTGCTGCAGATACATTTACAGTACTACACATACACTCCCCTCCAAAAGTATTGGAACAGTGAGGCCAGTTCCTTTATTTTTGCTGTAGACTGAAAACATTTGGATTTGACATCAAAAGATGAATATGAGACAAGAGATCAACATTTCAGCTTTTATTTCCAGGTATTTACATCTGGATGTGATACACAACTTAGAAGATAGCATTATTTGTAACAGAACACCAAATTTTTAGGCGAGCAAAAGTATTGGAACAGATAGACTTAAAATACATTAACGTGAAAAGACTTAATATTTAGTTGCAAATCCTTTGCTTGCAATAACTGCATCAAGCCTGTGACCCATTGACATCACCAAACTTTTGCATTCTGCTTTTATGATGCTTTTACAGGCTTTCACCACAGCCTCTTTCAGTTGTGGTTTGTTTTGGGGGGTTTCTCCCTTCAGTCTGCTCTTTAGCAGGTAAAATGCATGCTCTATAGGGTTGAAGTCTGGAGATTGACTTGGCCAGTCTAAAACCTCCCACTTCTTGCCCCTGATGAACTCCTGTGTTGTTTTGGCAGTGTGTTTTGAATCATTATCTTGCTGCACCATGAAGGATCTCCCAATCAGTTTGGTTGCATCTTTCTTTAAATTGGCAGACAAAATGTTTCTGTAGACTTCTGAGTTCATTTTGCTGCTGCCATCATGTGTTACATCATCAATGAAGATGAATGAGCCCATCCCAGAAGATGCCATGCAAGCCCAAGCCATGACATTACCTCCACTGTGTTTCACAGATGAGCTTGTATGTTTGGGATCATGAGCAGATCCTCTCTTTCTCCAAAGCCTTCCCATCACTTTGGTAAAGGTTCATCTTTGTCTCATCAGTCCATAAAACTTTGTCCCAGAACTTTTAGGCTTGTCTCTGGACTTTTTGGCAAATTTCAATTTCAAAAGCATGCAATTATGTTCTCTGGTGTCATTCTGGAAAAAAAAAAATGCATATCACCCTAGCAAATGCACGCTTAATATTATGAACATTACAAATCCACATTGAACAAAGTGACTTAAATCAGAATAATGACAGTCTGATGTCTTCTTCAGTAGTCAGTATATCTGTTATTCTGAAATATCAGCATGATTGCCTTTAAGTCTAACATTTACAGTTTAAAGTAGACCATGCAGACATCAGTTCAGAGCATCAGATAGCCTGCATCTTTTTGTCTTTATTACTTTATACATACTGGATATGCTATATTTACATTGCGTAAAAATCAGGGATCTGAAAACCTGAAGTGTTCCTTCAGTAGTGGTGAAATGGTGTATTGGAAACTGACAGCAGGATATTGTGTGAATTTACAGAGGTATGCATGATATGGTTGTTTGGTAAATCCATTTAAACATTTTTTTAACAAAATGAAATGATACTCCCTACATTTTAAGATCCTAATAGGATTTCAGTCAAGGAAGTAGAAAATGTGTGCTGACTTGTCATGCTGTCTTTGCTTTCACTACAACCTGGTAGTGTTTTTCTCTTGGGGATTTAGTGTGCATATCGAGTTTTGAGTCCTGAAGATGTGATGTTCGGTATGACTCATCAATGCATTCACATATGTAGGTTTGACAAACAATATTTTTTTGTTTACACAAATGATTTTCTGAATTTCTCTGCTTTTTCTCTAAATTCTTGCTGTTGCTGTTGGCATGTGCAAGGTGTGGGACGGCCATATGTCACCTCTGATACACACGGAGTTGCTAGCAAGCTGCTAATTGCCCAGTCTGAGTACTGAATGCAGATTGAAATAAGAATGAAGCCTTCAAGGCTGAGTGTTAGGTCTACAGGAAAGAGAATTGTGTAGTTACAGTTCTGTGCAATACTAAGAATGGGTTGGATGTAAAATAGAGAGCAGAGCATTTTACATAGTAAATTACCAACCGCGCTTATGTGCTTTCTATTTCTCTCTCTTCTTCTCTCTAAGGTGAGGAATGATCTAACGAGTGAGCTGGAGAAAGCAGACATTCAGATCGCAGATACAGAAAGTTTCTCCAATGATCCATGTGTCAATGTCAAGAAGCTCAAGGTAAGTGATCCAGCCCGGGCACTTAACAATTCTATTGAACTAATTTACCAAAAGGTAGAATGATTCAAGGTCAGTTTTATTCACATCATTCTTAAATATCCCAAATGATTAGGGTCCACTTTCAATGTGTCTTTCAATGTCCATATTTCAATGTCACAATTGTGTGTGAATTGATGCCATCCAAAGTGAATCCAGGACAATGAATAATTTGAGTGAGCAGAGCAGGGCAGTTCTCAATGAGACTAGTGGAGCCCTAATGAGGACACTGTAATGGCTGGGGGGTCTGTACAGTGACCTCTAATGACCTGCTCTGACTAATGGATGTTTGATGAGCCTTATATGCGCACACACACACACACACACACACACACACACACACACACACACACACACACACACACACACACACACACACATATACATACATACATACATACAACAGGACAACTATCAAATGTGCACTTGTTTTTTTCCAGCTGAGAAACATTGCAAAGCTCAGGCCCTTTGCATCTCAAGAGAGATGGAAAAGTGAATTTATAATTCCCCTTTCACCTGCCACAGCAAAACTTCCCCAGATCCTTTACAAGTGGTCCAAAATACGGCTTCTAGCCCCTTGACCAGATCCTTCCAAAGGTCTCTTGTGACATCGATTGTAATTGCTCTTTACTGGCTCTCCATTCATTTCAGAATCAAATTCAAATCTCTTGTAATCACTTATGGAGCACTGCATGGTCCGGCAGCGGGCTGCATCAGAGGTGTACTGCAGCTCTATGTCACCAGCAGGTCGCTAAGGTCCACTGATCAGGGATTGCTGGTTGTTCCTCCATTGAAGCTTAAAACTAAAGGAGACCGTATTTTCGAGGTTGTGGCTCCTAAGCTTTGGAACCTTCTTCTTTTGGATTCAACATCTGTGGACACTTAAAAAGCAGACCCATTTGTTTAGTCTGGCCTTTGCGTAATTTTCCTGTTTTTGTAACTATTCTTTTTTTATTGTGTCACTGGCCCTCATTCAGCACAATTTTCTTAAATGTCTCTTATATTTTCTCTTAATTCTTTCTCAAGAGAAAAGATAAAGAACTTAACTCCAGATTCACCAAACATTAACCGTAACCATCCAAAGTAGTTCTTACCCAGGTGTGCTGAATGATGAATACCACTTGATCATAAATTGGAGTGTGGCTGTCTGTTATTAGCATAGATAATGCCCCTGAACACTATATTAAGGCAGGTGCTGTGCTGTGTGCAAATACTCTGGACATGCTCAAGAATTGGAGTGGAAAGATGCGTGTGTGTGTGTGTGTGTGTGTGTGTGTGTGGACAGTAAAAATGCAGTAGATTTTAAAAATTCAAGAAGTGAAAAAGTCTGACTTTTTAAATGACCTCAGGAAAGGCAATAGCAAATTTTGCGATAAGAGATGAGTAAAAATCCCTGAAATTAATGGGCACTAACAAAAGAAGAACACTCCAAAGATATGAACAATCATAAGATTGAATTTGTTGCTCTATGGCTTCATGAATCAGGCACATTATGTTTTATGTCTGTATGGAGATTTACCCTGTGAAGCACTTTGTGACGTCTCTGCTCTCGATAGGTGCTACATAAATAAAGTTACTTACTTACTTTCTTGATAAGAATTTGCTTGGATGAAGCAAAAATGCATAAAATTCAGATTAAAATGCAGTCAAGTGTGATAGCTAAATTATCCAAACTATCTCCTGAGGCAATCAGAGATGCATTTGGCCTCATTTGCTTTTTCCCTCAGAGTCACTTTCACATACAGTTTACGATAGAAGCATTGTCAATCGGAGTAAATCAAACACGTGACCCAGTGGCCAGTGTGCTTATCTATTAACATACCAGGTGTTAGTGTTGAGGAGTATAAATATATTTTTAGATAGGAAGTTACATACCCGCCACACTGAGAGAAAAAAAAAATGCTGGAAGTGAAAAGAGAGAAAAGAGAGTAGAGTAGGAGAAAGGAAGAGAAGTCTGGTATGTGAGTGGAAGATATGACGTATTCAGATGGAGCAGGCTGAGAGAAATGCAAGAGAGGTGACGAGACAGAGGGTTGGAGAAGGAGCGGGAATATAAGCTGTCTTTCCTAAAATATATGTGTAACTCTGCCTGTTGAGGGCTGACATTTTAAGCTGACACCATCCTTCCTTGATCAACTCTAAGTATGCAAATCACAGTGTCGCCTCGAAAGCTTTTCAGGACGTTTGGATGGGGTGGGTGGGGGGCCTCTGACACCCTAATGGTCTGTTTCCCGCTCATCTCACAACAGCGGTTTGCTGTCTCCCCGACAGCTACGTAATATGACGAGGTAGAGGGTGACACAGATTTCGTTGTGAAGGCTGGTCTTTTTTTGGTACAGTGTTGTGTGTGATTGTGTATGTGCGATTGCGTCTGGGGGGGGCTAAGGGGGCCATGGCGTCACTGTATGATCCACAAATAGAGCACTCACATCCTTGATCCAGCTGGAATATTCAAAAAGCAGACAAGCGTCTCTGCTGCAAAGTGTTGAAGCAGCCTTCTACATTTCGCTGTCGCTTTCTGCTGTTTTTCTTCTCTGTCCCAAGTTACTGGACAGACTGGCAAAACGACGTCAGAAAACAAAGGCAGGCTCGCTCACACACACACACACACACACACACACACACACACACACAAACACCCGCATTAGCCTTCTAATCTTAGTAACAATCAAGTTTACTCTTGAAGATAAAATAACAATGCTAACAGACATTTTAAAGACCAAAGCTTTTTAAGGTTTTTGTGACTGAGGGCCAGTTGAGGGAGGTTGCTTCCAATGGAGGACCACAGGAGAAATACATGTCTAAGAGGCAAAATTAAGTTATTATTAAGTATTATTAATAAATAAGTTTATTATTTATTCTTATTTAATTATTTATCATACATTCAGAACTCTTGTCGCTCAGTATGATGTAGTGAGGATGGTCCATCTCTTCTTTCTTTTTTTCCTCACCAATGCCACAATGTTTGCTTATTTTTGATTTTATTCTCAAATAATGTTGATTCGTAAAATAACTTTAACTTTGTTTAAAAGTTATTTTTCTGGTACGGCACACATCTATGCACTCCTCACCAGAATATTAGATGAATGCATCACTAGTGTTAAGGGGAGCAGTGATATGCACAACCTCTATAACTTGTGCAATAGCTGCTACATTGAGGTTATGGATATAGCATATAACATAGAAAAGTAGAATCCCAGATGTAAACAAAAATGTTCTTCAACTTATTTTTAAAATTCAGAATAATTTTACACGCTAGATTGTCCTGTGAGCCTGTAGACACAGGGGATCTGCACAAGACAAATGGTTAGCACTAGAGATGTGACGTTCGCGAACGAGTCGAGTCTTTGAACGGCTCTTTTAGGTGAACGATGAGAACCGATTTGCAGTTGCGAGCCGTTCGTTTGTGAACCGTTCTTATATGCAAATTGCCTGCGCTGCCTTCATGTGTCACCTGTGTGCCCCATGAGTCTGAGTTGTCCACGCTGCCTTCACCTGAACGACTAATGACATCGAATTTGAGTCGTCCACAGCACGCTCCGTTCACGTGAACGCAGCTACAGATGCGCAGCATTAGGGGAGGAGATATTAGTGAGCGCCGCCTGACTGGACTGAAGAGATTTACATTCAGGGAGCAGGAGATATTAACCACTGAAGAAAAGTTATTTGTTATTGTTTCCATTGTTCTGATGTGGATTCAAGTCAAGGAGCTGAGTTCCTGTTTGTAAAGTAGTTCAGGTGAACACACACCAGGTAGTTTAGTACAATTATGCATTCACATTTGTATCATGTCCTAATTTCTATTCTAGTTTTATATATATTATATATATATATATATATATATACTTATTTATTATTTTCATATTTTTTCTGAATTGTTAAAATGTTCATGTGTGGAAAATTTCACACTAAAGTTATTTTGCATGGAAGTTATCTGCAGCCTGCAAGTTTTTTAGGTGAGGGGAAAATTCAAAATAGTGATCTCACTGTCAAAGCATGTTGGTATGGCACCATCTTATGGAATGAAAACACAAGCCAAATGAAATTATAATCAATATTTCAGAATAGATATGTATAAGTTTGAATTATTCTGAATCAAATCTTATTTTACAACTGCTACCACTGATTGTTTCCTTGATGAAAACAAGTTACCCATGGTTGACTTCTAATAAATAAATAAGTAAATATAACAACGAGTCAGTCGTTTGAACGGCTCTTTTGAACGGCTCTTTGAAAGGAACGGCTCCTCAAGATCCGGCTCCCTTCAAAGAGCCATAAATCCCATCTCTAGTTAGCAGTGATCTATCATAAGTTTGTCCATTTCATATGGTCTGTTATTGATAACAACATCAGAATAGCCGCAGCTGTTCCTGTAATCTGCAGTGTTTTCTTGGCTCTCATTTCAATCTGATGAAGCACCTCTGCTGATCCAAATCCCCAAATAGCACCAAGTTCCAGTCTCTGACTGCAAACACAGAACACACAGTCCTCCTCGTGCAGTTTTAAGTTCCAGTCCACACAGAGTTGGAGGTATGAAATTCCTGAAACTTTCAGTTTTCAGATTGCTTTTGAGTTTAATTAACAAGTTAACGAATGCTTAGATATTGTGGTGCACACTGACATTATTTCAGGGACCTTTATTTTGAAGGCAATCAATTGCCAATCAGATAATATTCCCAGATCTGTGGTCTTAACAGTGTGTATAACAGTTAATGATCGCCTAGTATCAATTTGTGATCAAACACACGTATAAATCTGCCCTGTGAGTATGCGCACTTGGTCGTAGTAATCATCGCAAACAGATTAGGTGATGGTTTAGCCGGTCTTCTGGCAATACTTTGCCCAGTCTACAAATCACATCTCCCACAACCTCATAAAAGACCATCATTAGTAACATTTTTGTGTGTGTGCCTAATAAGCCTTAGCAGTGCCTGATTGGGCTTATGAGGTTCAGTATTACTCAATCACCGCTATAAAGTTACAAACAACCCTGTCACGGATAAAGCGGTCAAGGCTGCCTATAACACTACCCTCTTTGAGAACAATTATTGCTATTGTTATATAAAAGCTCAAGCAATGAGTGTAATTTGGGGCCCCGTAGTGGCCCAGTCTTTCTGTAATTCACAAGCACAGCACACTCATTCATGGCCTTGCCCACAACAGCACAGTCTTTTCATGCTGTTGCCAGGCATGGCCAGCATTTATAGTGAGGCTGTGGTCCCTGACTATAACTGGAGTCATCTGGGTTAAGTGCTTTTCTTGCAGGAAAGGGCAGTGTTATTGAGTAGCCACTGGCACCAGACACACACACACACACACACACACACACACACACACACACACAAAATAAGGTTGGAGTGCACCCCAAAAAAGTTCAGAGCTGTTACCTGCCCTTCTTGGACGTCTACACATTGTGATGGTGCCAGAGCAGTGGAACAACACGAAGGGCTCCATACAAAAACCCCTTAAATGTCCCAGCATGCTCCCTGGCTCTGATGAGAAACCACCAGAGGAGCCTTTGATAGAGCTGCTCAGCCTTCTGCAAGCTGTGATCCTCTTTAGTGTGTGAGTGAGTCTTAATATGTGTGTCCCATAATGTAGAGCTGCTTTAGAATTTGAGGGCAGGTAGTACTTTAACATCTATCTGTCTATCTATCTGTCTATCTATCTGTCTATCTGTCTATCTATCTATCTATCTATCTATCTAACTATCTATCTATCTATCTATCTATCTATCTATCTATCTATCTATCTGTCTGTCTGTCTGTCTGTCTGTCTGTCTGTCTGTCTGTCTGTCTGTCTGTCTGTCTGTCTGTCTGTCTGTCTGTCTGTCTGTCTGTCTGTCTGTCTGTCTGTCTGTCTGTCTGTCTGTCTGTCTGTCTGTCTGTCTGTCTGTCTATCCGTCCATCCATCTAATTTCTCTATATTATCTACCCGGCATATCCAATCTGACAAGAATAACTACAGTGTCTGTTGGGATGCTCTGTGTGTCTAATTGCCTTAAGGAATTGGAATTAAGATGACAGTGATCGGTTGCCCCCTCTGATCTGTGGTTTCATGACATATGGTAGAGACTGCCTGGAGGAAGAGGACTTCATGAACTGTATTCATAATGGTTTTTCATTATACAAAATACAGGCCGGACACCATAGGCTCCCTAAAATTACAGCTGGTGTGTTTGTTGCTCCATTTTGATTTTTCATTACAGCCTGACTGTAATCCATGTTGTCAGAGCGTTCTGTTTTATAATTGCATTTCAAAAAGGCCCAGCTTGAAGTCAGCAATACCACTAAAAGGTTTTAATGTATGCTTGTTTGTAATGCAGAGCACCTAATCGATCCAGAATGAAACTGAACACTTGAGAACTGCATGTCGCACTTAAAGTACGTGACATTACCATAGAAAACATGCCTAGTTTTAAGTATGTTTTCCTGAAGATAAAGCATCCTATTACAAGACAACTGTTAACGATAAATCCCCAAATAATAAAGTAGGTCTTCCATTAAATTCAGTCTCCAATAATAGAATCGATTCTGTCAGTCCTCAGATTTCTTTCATACTGTATTGTGAAAAATGACCCTATACTTTTGGTACTCTGTCTTTCTGCATTGTTAGGGCTGAATAAGGAGCTTTTATGACAGACTTTTCTCTTTGCATCACACATCACCTCCAGCCGTGTTGCCCAGGCATAGATTCATCAAACCTTTGGCATAATTATTGGATTAGATTTGTGGCAATTTTGTACTGTAAAGTGTGTTTTGACACACATACATGCACACTTTTGCTCATGTGCACATATGTGTATGCAGCCCTGCGCTTTTGTTTGCATCATTCATATGCTTGTGCACACTCAATGACAGACTGTTGGACCCAAAGCCGCACCATTTTTCCCACAATGAAACATGCTGCACTTCCACCCTGGCAATCTGAATTATTTACCCAGTCAATCACCAAGCCATGTGCTCTGAATCCCCATGTAAATTTGTACTCTCCAGTCTGGTTGGCAATGCAGGCAATTCTGCCTGTGCTGACAGTACTGTCTCTGTTGTTTTGGATCAATGGTATGCAACTTAATATTGCCTTAGCCTCTCAGCCAGGGGTTCGCCACTCAGATCCCACAGACTTTGTAGCTACTGTTGAGGTTGACGTAGTGATGAAAATACAATACATGCATCATGGCTGATGTCTATTTGTTGATAAAAGGTGATGTTGGAGAATGATGAGGAAACAGCAACTGGAAAACTGATCCTATCGCAGAAATCCTTTTCTCCTAATAGCTGTATTGGCTGAAGCTCACTTCTAGGGTCATGAACAGAAATGCCTTGCATGTATTGCAACATTACTGTATAGCCAAGCAGGCCACAAAGACTTTACTGTATGGGGACAGTGATGCAATATAATCGTATTAATTACTGATTACATTAAATGCTGTTTCCCATCATACACATTTCACACAGTAGAGGTACCTTAGATTTACTCTAACGTGTGCTTGAGTGTATTATTGAGTGAAAGGTCCTTATATCTGCCATTTAAGTATTGACGTCTTCTCTCTTTTTTCAGGACAACGATGTGAGAATCATCATTGGGCAATTTGACGAGAACTTGGCCTCCAAAGTCTTCTGCTGCGTAAGTCCACATTCTTAGTTACAAGCAAAAGCTTAGAGATGCCAGCTTTGCCAATGCTGTCTATCAGTGTCTTGATAAGTTATCTTTTAGAATCTTTTATTTGGTTTGGACATGATGTGATCTGGTGGTGAATATGTAATAATAAACTGTAAATGTGTAGCACAGTATGATGAACGCTCAAACCTGACAAAACTAATCTAATTTAAAAAAATCCTAATTAAAATTAGGTGTGGCTACATTTCTCACTGTGTTAGGGCTACATTTGTCCTTCAACGGTTTGGGCTCATTTATGCTGTGTTTTACCCTCAGTGCTTAGTTCAGATTTAGGTTCAGTGTTTTTTTTAAGCTCAGTTGGTGCTATACCTTAACTCCCAGGGGAGGCTCTAGTTTTGGACAGACAGCAGCTCCCATCAAGTAATAATAATCACACATAAGTTAAAAGCCATATATCATACTGTGTCTTTCTACTGTCCATTTCTTCTACCCCTCACAGGCGTTTAACCTGAACATGTTTGGCAGTAAATATCAGTGGATTATCCCTGGTTGGTACCAGCACAAGTGGTGGGAGCAGGCCAACACCACTAACTGCACCACCAAGAAGCTGCTCACAGCCATGGAGGGATACATCAGTGTGGACTTTGAGCCGCTCAGTGCTCGGAAGATCAAGGGCATTTCTGGCAGGGTGAGTGACCCCCACTGTCATACTTCAGAAGACTGTAATGTTGTTAAGAAGTAATGCAACATGTCATGAGTCTTGTCCAAGTTTAATTAAAGTACCTTTGAGGTGAAAAACGCCTCACAAATATATTCAACCTTAATTTGGATGTTTTTTAAGAAAGACTGTGTCATTGCTGATGGCACAGAGGAATGACTGAAATGCAGACTACAAGGCAAACTGAAGTTTTCCTGTGACTTATATGAGAGCATCTGTGGGGACATGAGAGAACTTTCTCGACAAATGGACATCATATCAAATGGACAGATGTACAATTTCAAACCAGAGATCTCAACCAAAATCAATCATGGTTTTTTTTCCCATACTGCACTATTGAGCACAGGAGTACTGATCCCAAAATAGCATTTCCTGTAACTTTGTATCTCAAATTGTGTGGAGCAATAATCCTTTCTTGTTACTCCAATAGTGATATATCTGAAATAATCCAACATTACTGTTTTTAGGAAAACAAAAAGCAAATTTTTCTCATCTTGGTCTCCTCTCTTTCACCTTTCTTTCAGACCCCTGAGGAGTACGAGAGGGAGTACAGGCAAGAGCTTCAGCAGAAAGGTGTGGAGTCCAGCAAGTTTCATGGCTTTGCCTATGACGGGATCTGGGTCATTGCTAAAACCTTGACTCGAGTGATGGAACTGCTCCGAGTAAAACAGCGCCAGAACACCTACCACAACTTCACTGTGGATGACCGCGAAGTGGGAAAAATGGTGCTGGATGTCATGAACGAGACCAACTTCTATGGTGTCACAGTAAGTAATGGAGCAGATTGACCTTTTTTTGTATTATGCATTATGTAAAAGTACGGCACAGTCTGCACACATGTTGAAAGTTAAAATTGGTTGCTTTTGCTTCACTCACTTTTATAATGTACACTAATCCATCAGAGCACCCACTGACATCACTTAGTTGACATATGCGAACACAAGCATACTCTCCAGACATATTGTACATTTACATGTACATGCAGGCAAAAGGTTGTTGTTAATATTGATGAGCACATACAGTGAGGGGGAGGGAGAAAGATACAGCCCGCATAGAGACAGAAACATGATTAAAACACCATAAAATATGTTACCGCTGATGAAGACGCATCTTTCCAGGAATATTAAAACGTTTTGCTCAAAGTGCCTATGCATAAAAACACTATGTAAACTATATACAATGTGCTATTTTTTTGTACAGTATGGCATGGGCAAATGTCAGAACAACACATTGAGGCATTAATTACTGCTCTGTAAGGCTGTAAGCTTGTTTGCATTGTCTCTGTATGAAGCCTTAAGTAATGTCATTTGGTACTGCCGACTCACCTCAATGCGTTCAAGATTGATCCTGGTGGCTATGCTAGCTGGTGTGTGTGTGTGTGTGTGTGTGTGTGTGTGTGTGTGTGTGTGTGTGCGTGCGTGCGTGTGTGTGTGTGTGTGTGTGTGTGTGCGCGAGCGTGCGTGCGTGCGTGCGTGTGTGTGTGTGTGTGTGTGTGTGTGTGTGCGCGCGTGCTCGCTCTAACTTCCTATTGAGCTGTTAGAGGATATCTCCTGTTCCCCTGTAAAGGCCACTCCATTATTAGAGGATGCCATGCTGCTCCCAGCCTAGACTGCCAGTAGGCATGCAGGGCTTGACATAACTGCAGAACATTATTCATATTATATCATAGTCATAACTGTGTTTACAAATAAACAGCCTGATAAACATTGACTAAATGTGGGGGGCTGAGAATCAGGTGGGACACGAGAGAGAAAAGGAAAAAAGCCATGGAAAAAATCAGTACAGGCTACTGACTTGTGTTAATGTGAGGTCCTTAGGGCCTAACATCTCTGGGGGTATATGTGTTGCAGTGCTATACCAAATCTTCCGGGTCGTCATTCCTCGATCCTCCACTCTCGCCTCTCTCATCACAGGCCCACTGAGGGCTGCTGACCAGGAGCAAGCTGACATTGAGTCTTTCCATTGAGGCTCATGTAAGCAAAGCAGAGCAGGAATATTGATGGCCATGAAACATTTCATTCACATTTTACTCCAAGCACACAAAAGATGATGAAGTCTTGTTAGGTTGTTTGGGTAGGCTGGCTATCTTATTAATCCTTTCATATCTGTATGTACTCATATTGATCCTACATACAGTATGTGGACACCGGTGGTGGAAGAAGTGCTCATACCCTTTACTTGTGAAAATGTAGCTATACTGTAGTGTATAAATTCTCAATTATTACAAAATGATAGAAGCATGTGCCTCAAAATGTACTTAAATAAAAAGTAAAAGTGCTCATTATGAAGAGGGGCCCCTTTGTGAGTGCTCTCTCTGAAAGTAGCACAGTAAAAGTATAAAGATTTATAAAATTGAAGTACTTTGGTAAGGTATTTCTACATTACTTTACATGGCTTTTATGTATAGTACTTAAGTAAATATTCCAAGTTGCTTTTGACCTGTGGGAGCCATCATTAATGTCCCACTTTATGCATAATTTCCATAAATACTGCTGTTTTTGTCTGAGTGGGGAGCTTGCTGTCGCAAGTTAATGACGAAAGAAATGAACCATTTAATTGAGAGATTTTAGAGTGTGTACAGTTTTTACATAACAAAATGGTTGCATAGTTTTACGCAACAACATACTTTATTAACATATTTTATTAATGGGAAATGGACATTCACAGTATCCACAGTAAATCTACATGTTCTTGCTTTTGTTGATGTCCTAAAGAAAGTAAAACATCAGTTACATACATAACATCGTTTAACCAGCTGAATTGTTTTTATAATGATGTTTGTATTTTGACTGCCACAATCCTCAACATAATAAAAATACAATCTGAGCAAGAACATTGTGCATGTGGTACACAATTATGTTGTTTGGAGACAGCTGTATTGCAAAATAATTAAATGCATCTTTGTACCAAAAAGATTTGAGATCTGTCGACTATTATAGCTGTTCTTTTAAGGGATTGCATGAAATGAGATCAAAAGTGTTCCCTGTATGTGGCGCACACTTAGCATATAGAAAAGTACTCCCACACATGACGATCAAAGACACAGGAAGGAAATTTCCCTTCCACACAGCATACATCTTTTATGCTATTTTTGAATTCAGATTTCACAAGCATCTATTACACAACTTGATCAGTTTACTTTTGAGTTGCAATAACTTCTCCTGTGTTTCCAATTAAAAATGAATCCATGTGCACACACAAGTAAAATGGCGAATTCAAGCTTATTACGTGTGCATATGTGATTGATCAAATGGGATCATACCCTGGCTTGAGCCTAGTGTCTTTCCCAATGTGACTGATGTTTACGCCGTGTGTTTGCTGTGTGCACACATGACCAAAATGTGTCCATTCTGCACTGATCTCAGTCCTGTTGCTGACTCTGAAGAAGATGCAGCTGCAGCTGCAGGAGAGTGATCACAGAGGGCCCCAGAGTATTGATCTGGTTGCTGTCAGGGCCACAGAGAAGAAGGCTGATGTTAGCTGGGAGAGACTTTTAGGGCACAGAGAGTGCAGATAGCTGCTAGAACCACAAGATGATGTACACTGGAATTCACCAGGGAGTGCTGCATGGGAAGAGAAGTTGTGATCGTTGATGACAAGTGTGTGGGTATAGGTTTGTTTCACAGTTTTTTTTATCTGTGGTCAGCGGTCATCGTGTTGGTATCGGTGTCTGTCTGGTTAATGGTGAGTAGCACAGCCTGAGGCTTGACAGTCACCTCAAACAGACACACTGAGGTGAAAGTGGGGGGGTGGAGGAGCTAGTTGTGTGCATCTGTTTTTCTCTGTTAATGTGTGAGTGTGCATGTGTGTGCATCACAGTTACATTCACATCAAGCGTGTTCCCACCTCAGACCCTGTAAAACCCGGAGGATGTCACACCTGCAGTCCGCAGACCAACATCTCATTTGACCCCAGCACTCCTGTCACTGACAGTATTCTCACCTCCACAGACAAAGTAATACCTGGCCACCTCCACCTGTCTCATCTCAGAAAAACACATTCACACACACATGTGCACCTAGACACAGTGATTGCTCCATCAGCCACCATTGTGACTCAGGTCTGAATGTCCTTTGAGTACTAGACAAGGGACACCTGTCTGGGTCAATACACTCCAGTGAGGTTGCCTAAGCTGCAGAGGAGCATAATACCTTGTGGGAAGAGGCTTTACGTAGCTTCTTTGAATTTTGGTCAAAGGAGGTTAATTTAATCTTTGAAGCACAGACATTTATTTCCAATTAAGAATGTCGGAGTCGGTGCCTCGGCATATGTTTGATATACTTTGCATATTCTACAAACCGTGTATACACTTGAGAGGACAAATTGGGGGTTGTTAAAATAACTACGAGCTATTTCAATATGGTTTGTGATAACTTCTCTTTTGCTGATGTGAAGGACAATTATGGTGGCTATGCTAATGCACAGCGAGAGCATGATTGTGCAGCTACTCTAGAAACCTGGATATAGACACTCACAGTCATCAGGGGTTCAAGTCAAGTTCCCCGATTTTCAACCCACATTGTTTGACCCTATTTACCCACACGCACACTTATCTGAATCTAACGCCTAATGAGCTGAACTGAGGTGAACTGCGCCGTCCTACTTACACTTCAGTCATAATTGCATAGCATATTGTATGAAAGAGCCGCATGTGACGAAAAAAGAACTTGTTAGCATCGACAAGTCAGTTGGACACTGTGGTGTGAAATTGGTTGCAGAGCATCACCAGTTGTAAAGGCAACTTTGGGGACTCAGTTTCTCCGGAGTACCACGCATCACCAGGGGCACTTGCATGTACATATGCATAATGTGACAACATATTAAGTGCAGACACATAGACATGCTTGCACGCGCACACTCAGACAAACATCAAAGATGCCACACAAAGACTGGGATTCAAACAGAGGGGTGGGATCCTGCTCTGCTACTTCAAAGCTTGCCATCTTTTGAGGCAAAATTGGCTCTCCAGCCTCCTTCCCCATATTTCCCTCTCAGCTGTCTTTTAATCAGACTATCTATCTATCTGTCTATCTGTCTGTCTGTCTGTCTGCCCATCTATCTATCTATCTATCTATCTATCTATCTATCTATCTATCTATCTATCTATCTATCTATCTATCTATCTATCTATCTATCTATCTATCTATCTATCTATCTATCTATCTGTCTGTCTGTCTGTCTGTCTGTCTGTCTGTCTGTCTGTCTGTCTGTCTGTCTGTCTGTCTGTCTGTCTGTCTGTCTGTCTGCCTGTCTGTCTGTCTGTCTGTCTGTCTGTCTGTCTGTCTGTCTGTCTGTCTGTCTGTCTGTCTGTCTGTCTGTCTGTCTGTCTGTCTGTCTGTCTGTCTCTATCTCTCTATCTCTCTATCTCTCTACTCACCTTTGTTAGCCAGCCAGTAATATGTAAACCCAGTTAAATGTGTAATTAAGGAGCTCTGTAAGCAGATGGCGGGCTGAATTAATTGAACAGTCTTGGTAGATGAAGAGGGGGGAGAGATATAAAGGAACAGAGGGAAGGAAAAAAAATAGAACAAGAGTGAGAAAGAATGAGAATACATGGGAGAGATAAAGCGACAGAAGCCAAATTGATTTGAATATGTCTTACGATATTGCCACAAAGTTGAATTGCTTTTGTCTACCTTGTCTGCCTTTTGCCAGACACTCCCTGGCCCGAAATTGCTTATGTTGTTCCTGTGGAGTTTAAATCAAAGACTTTCCATTGTTATTTTCCAGCGTTTAAGGGGGGGCTGTCTGGCTGCTAAATACAACCTTTTGGCAAGAAATGAATATTGAGAAATAAAATGTAGAATAAAATCTCAGCGACATTCACTGACCACTACACACACATGTGACACACACACTTAAAGAATTGCCTTTTAAATGCAATCTGAGCCCAGAGTTGTACCAGTGCTATCTGAGAAAACACAGTTAAATCAAGCAGCCTTGCTGATCTGATGTTGTTCCAAGAATATTAGCAAATGAACTGGCCCAAAGATAATTTTGTTTACATCTATAAACAGATCAATTTTGGCCACTTCTAATCAAATGAGATGCAGTATGTGCAGGAGCCGGTACTCTGCTGTTTTCCTGCCAATACTCCAGTATCAGGAAGGCACTGTGCATAAATTTATTTGAACTAAGCTCTTTTTTTTTTTTATTTCAACTGAAATTCACTACTGCATCTTCTCTAGCAGAATAACATGTTTTTTAGAACTTAAAATGTTTTTATGTTTTAATTGTTCTATGTTATGTTGAAGACACTTATTACATTTTTTGTTTTTTCTTCTTTTCAGGGCCAAGTCATGTTTCGGAATGGAGAGAGGATGGGTACAATAAAATTCAACCAATTTCAAGGTATGTGTGACACTGACACTACTCTACTCCACAGATTAACTTGTCTTGGTTTTCTTTTCAGACTCTGAATAGTTATTCAGGACCTTTAACCTTTGCTCAATCTACTTTCACTCAAAAACACTGTTGTTTTGTCCTATTGTTGTATCTTGTGTGGTCACTTCACACAAACTATCACTCCAGCCAGCTGCACTTGATCTTGACCTGACTCCTTCTCTGAGCTGGAGTTACAATTATTGGTATAATTTGTTAAAGTCAAACTACTGAACATCGGTGTTCAATAAAACCTGCAATTGTTTCAGAAATTCTGCAGGATTAGCTTTTGGAAAGCCACTAACAATTTTTCTTAAGTCAGAAGGCTGCCACGGTTGATACACCAGTACCAATCCTGACCAACAGGGCTTAGGAAAAGCTTGCAGCAGAGTCATACACACGGGAAAGGGAGGCTGAAGGATTTAACAGTTTTTGAAGTCAGAAGCTTTGTACACGCATTTATCTGATTGGTTGCTTTTCTAAAGAGGTTATTCATTATTTGCATTTACATAAAAATCGTTTTCTTGTGAGAAAGTCCCCACAAGCCTTTCTGTATGGAGTTGCATGAAGCAAGGCCCTCGGTGCTTTGCTGTGCGTGTTCTCCTCTGTGGTGATAGAGGGTATGTCTGGACAATCAAGGTTGCATAAAAACATGCCTTACTAGTGTCTGTTCTCGTAGTGTCATCCTGAGGTTGTTTTTGAGCCAGAAGGGCCTGCTGAGTGGGAGAATAACCCAGAGATTGCATCTTGATTCGGGGGATTCCCAGCTCCAAGGCTCCCCAGACTCTATGCAGCACACTGCATGGTGCTGTTCAGTCCTCTCTGCCTAACCATCTTATCTTCCTCACTGCAGAGGGGCTCGATCCCTCTGGCTGCTTACATCACACTCTGTGTGTGAGTGTGTGTGAGATAGAGGGCAGTATGTGCATGCTTGTGCACATATTGATGTGTGTGCCTCTGTTTGTATGTATGTATGTATTTATGTTCATGCTGGTGCAGCACAGACTCAGTGGATTTGGGAAAAAAGGGACACCACACATGATTTATGTGTTTAATTAAGAAAAAATGAAGAGACTAAATATGTCTACATCATGAATGTTTAGAGTTTGTAGTGTTGTATGGGCATGTGTCATATAGTGAAAACAAGAGAATTTACAAAACCAAAAATTAACCATCAGGTTGAGAGTGGTGAATAAGACAGGCACTGTGTCCTAATTCCTTATTAGATAGTAATTGTCCACAGCACTGTACTTTTTTGCAGTCGATACACTTTAAAGCTCTGCACACAAAATAATAAAAAAAAAAAAACGTGCAGATGGGAACTGGGAATTGTACTATCAGTTAAACTTCACAGAAAAAGGAAAATGGCTTTCCAAAGACTTTAAGTCAACCCTCAAATCCCTTTATTCTGTTGTGCGTTGGATTATTTTACATCAGCAGCACACTCAAATACCAGTGTTTTTTCCTGTGATCTCCTTGGCTTAGAAACGGGCTGGAATTGTGGTATGGAATTGGGACACAGCTGCAGACAGACATATTGAGAAGCCATGTTAGGTTCACTGGGTGTATCTGACATAAGTGTGTGACATGAGGTCTGATGGCCCTCCCATCTCTACCCGTGGTATAAAACTAAAACCAAACTGCAGCTGCAGCACTAACAGGTGTGAGTGCGGCTACAAAAAACTGTACGATTAGAGGGTGACCAAATACAAAAGAGTGGAGAAAACTGCCTGTGTGTGAATACTGTATGTTTACACTGTCTGCTTGTATATATGTGTGTGTGTGTGTGTGTGTGTGTGTGTGAGAGAGATTCTTTAGGTTATTGGGGCAGCCATCTAAATTAGGATTTGCCAACTCTGGATAAACAAGGAATGTAAATGTCATCGTGACTGAAATACAGAGTGTTAGGGCTTAATGTTTTAGAGATTTTGAGAAGAAATACTCAGATGCCTCAGACTAAATCATAAACACAACCTTTGTCTGCCTTTTTTTTTGCCTTTTTCACATTTCTCTTTATCCTGAACAGGTTGTCCACAGCGTCTCCAACACACTCTTTCCTCAACCTAATCCTCCTCTATGTTACAGCTATCTCTCACTGTCTTCTAGCTTTTTTAAACCTCCTCCATCGCTCCTTAACCTTCACTCTATCACTTCTTCCTCACTTGTCAGGGATCGTGAATTTGTCACCCTTTTGACACACCAAGAGCCTGAGCAGGGTGGAGAGGAGAGGAGGGACAGCCCCAGCTTGAATATTTCAAAAGGCAGTGATCCTCAACATGACCCTATCATCCGTCCTCAGCCTCTGATCCTCCATTTTACCCTGTCAGGCGTTCTTAGTCAGGGGCCTCGATAGCTCTTATTCCCCCTGTCTCTCATGGGGATAAGAGATAACTTGCTACCAGAGGTCTTGATTGCTGTTACAGTTCCTCTGAGTACAGATTTTAAATCAACGCACTACTGGACATGGTAGATAAGGAAACACAGTCTTTGTCATTCTGTAAGGAGGAGGAAGAAATTCATGTAGTGTTACCCACTGTAAGGTGAGTAAGGTGAGGTTGTGATATCTGTGGGTAAAAGGTTAAAGTGTTTTGGAGCTGTAGAGATAAATGATAGGATTTACTATCTACAACACGCCTCAAGTAAGATCTAATTTCCTGCTTTTCTATCATCTTCTGTCGGAATTTGAACCAGCAGCACCCCCACTGCTGTCAGTTTACCTCCAGGCAATAGTCTTCGCACAGTACTTTCAACTTAAATAGCTCGCATTGAGCTGCACTGCCAATGTTTTTAAATGAACAACCATTTTTTGCCATGTTCAGATTTCACAGATCAGACATGACACAAAATAAAATGAACTTGTTTAAAGGAAAACTAATGTGAACAGCATGAAAAAGAACTCTAAATTCAGAGGGGATTCTGCATTATAAAAGAGTTATACTGCAAATGAGGTCCAGCAATCACCAATTTGATATCTTAGTTTTCAAACCAGCATGAGTCTCTGCTCCAAAGAGGACAAGTCATCTGTACTTGCAGGTGCAGCAGTGAAAAAAATAAAATGTCTTTATTTTTTCAGTGTGGCAAGTGGAACATTATTAACTCGTTCATCACCATTATTATATATACATTATTACATATATATATATATATATATATACACTACTCACAAAAAGTTAGGGATATTCAGCTTTCAGGTGAAATTTCAGGATGAACCTAAAATGCATTCTAACCTTTCCAGGTGAACTTAATGTGACCTTCTCTAAACTTCTGAATGCACATGTCCAACTGTTCAGTGTTTCAGTACTTTTTGCACAAGTTGCTGTTCTCTAACAAGAAGCTTAACAGCAAAATTCACAACAGGTTTGATCCATGAATCGACCAATACATTTCCTGCTTCAGTTAGAATTGGTATTTAAACAGTCCTCCTCATCATGCTGTTCACATTCTGACATCATGAGACCAAGACGACACCTAACAGTTGATCAGCAGCACCTCAACACTGGAGGCTTCAAACAGGAAGTCCTCAGACGGAGGTGTTCACTGAGCTTAGAGGGTCACAGAGTGTCATCAGGAGGTTGTAACAGTGATACAGAGACTGGAAGAGTCACAGAAAGGAGAGGAGTGGACGTCCTTTGGCCACATCCCAATTTATTGAGACACTGAAAATGTTTTGTTGTGGTATACCCACCATTGTTGTTAGATTTTCTTTCAATAAATTGTTTAAGATGAATAAAATTACCATTGCATGCTTCTACTTAAATGCCCTACTTTCATGATATAATATCACTGTAGCATTCACTTTTTACATTTTCCATATATTTCACCTGAAAGTCGAATATCCCTAACTTTTTGTGAGTATTGTATATTATATATATATATATTTTATTCCGGTACATTTCACAGAGATATGTTGTATTCTAAACTCCAGTACATGCATTTGACAGCTTTACTGTAGTTACTGTACATGACAAACATGACAAAACCCACAGTGAGTGTATAGAATACAATCCACAAGAATTCCCACAAGATTTGCTGTCTGTTGAAAAAAAAAATAGAATATCACCAGCCTCATCCCTAAAGTATATCATGTCTATAAACTTAATCTAAAAGTTGTCTTGCATCCACTTATTTACCACAAATTCACCACAAAGGTGACTAATCAAACAAAAAGAAATGAAATGTCATTGCATAGGCTGAACGACAAGTTGAGTTTCACCAGCCTGCTGCCGCCATCAATATTCCCTGTGGGGACTGAGTGCTGGGATAGTATTTTAGCATCTCAAAGGAAGAGTGCTGATATACAATCCCTTCTGCTGTTTAGATCCTAACAAAGGACGTGGTCAAGGGAAACATGGTTATTGATCCCCATTCAGTACTGAGAACTCCTAATTGTGTATGCCCATAAAATTCACTGTTCTGAAATTGTCACATATATTCACACAAACATTTTCAACATTTGCTGACGCTTTGATGCCAGAATTGGAGATCAAATGAGGTTATTCACGGAGTAAAGAGGAGAGGGGAACGCGGTGCCCTGTGATGCTGCAATAGCTGATGTTATCTGTCATTTTCCTAGTCAAGGACAATGCCGCTGAGGAGTTCAATAGGCCTGTGAGAGTGATAACAGGGAGAAGCAGAGAGATTTGTGCGTGCACACCAGAAGAAATTGTAGGTTGTTTGTAGTGCTTACAAAAAAGAATCAGAATAATCTGTCCTCTTTTCCCATCCCAGTCTTCTCTTCTCCCTGGTGTACACTCTGAGTGAGTAATCTTTATGAGTGAAGGAGAGTGAAGGCCCAGGTTTGCCTGACAAGGTCATGCTTCCTCCAATATTACACCTGAGGGACTCATAGTTGTTTCTAAAAGAGAAAACACTAAATCCTGAAATAGCTGTGTTTGAGCAGAACTCCACAGAGACTATAGTGTTTACAGGCTAGGGTGTGCAGCATTTTACACCTTGACTGTATGTAGGAACTACTTAAAGATTATCTATACGAGATTTAGAGCATTAATCTAGTATTAATCAACTATTTGCTATGTAGCTATGAGTAATGGGGACCCGAGCAGAGAATGAAGTCAAACTCACTCTGTGTGCTTTGCAAGGTTGTAATTGAAGCTTTTCTGTCATTTGATTTGGTCATTGGGATGGCTGCAAATGCAGTTTGTTTTGGACTGAGATGCTGAGAAATCAAATAAAGAGCCTTTAAGTCAATGTATATTGCAATAAAAGTACTTATGGTTTCCTTGAGGTAAAGTAAGCTGATAACTGAGACTGTAAAAAACAAGATGAGCATTTCCTGGCAATATTAACCTGCATCTGAAAGCTACCAATGGAGAATCTTAAAGCATCTTTGTAAGTGTTTTAAAATCCTGTGTTAGGGATATTTTTTGTATTACTAATGGGTTTTGAAGATCCTGTAATTCAAGGACCTCTGTGAGGTCATACCACTGTTTCAGACAGTACAGCTTAAAGTTGGGCCATTCTTCACTGTGTCAAATTAGTGTTTGAATTAGATTTACTTGTTCTCTCAAAGAAGCCTCTGTTACATTTTCTCCAAATGAGGATCACTCATGCAAGATTTTATAAACCCTTCAAGCCGCTTTGTATAAGTTATATCCATTATTTTAGCACTTTGTTGCATAATTAAGTCAGCTATCTGAGAGATTTCATATGACTCGCTGGAGAATCAAGTTGGGAAACCTCAAATCTAGTGTAACCATTTAGCCAGTTGTCGGTCTGTTGGCCTTAATGTCATACATAATGGCACTTTTAGCCTTGTGAGTGGCATGGCTCGAGGGAGGATCAGACGGCCCACTTTGATCCAGACTGAAATATGTCAACCTCTACTGGATGGATTCCCACAAAATTTTGTACATGGTTATGGTTTCTACACTACGTTAACTAAAGACTTTGACTGATGATTGCCAGACTTTTCCTTTTGCACCGCCACTAGGTTTACATCTGTGGTTTTGAGTAAAATGTTTCAATCTCTCATGTTCCATTTATGTTCTGCTCATACAGGTTGTAATAACTCTAATGATCCCTTAACTTTTGATCTAGCATCATTGTCAGCTCAACATTTATTTATTTGTTTTAAATGTCTACATTCAGTATGCATGTGTGTGTGTTTCTTTTTTTTTAACAGAGGGCAAGGAAGTGAAGGTGGGAGAGTACAACGCAATTGCTGATGTGCTGGACCTCATCAACAATGCCATAAAGTTCCAAGGTACATAGTAGGCTACTGTAGATGTGTGTAAGTGCATGCATTTGTGTGTGACTGTGCGAGCATTGACTGAAGGATGTAAAACTCACTGAAGAAGAAAATGGTGTCCTGATGCATCTGATGTATGTTTATATGTATGCTAAAGGCCCATCACTTACCACCCCTGCACTCTCAGCTCCCATTCACTTGCTCACTTGAACCTGAACTCCCTCCAGCACACACTCAGACATACTAAGACACCACCACCACTCTCTTTTACCACTCTAAATTGTCCTTTCTCATCTAAATTATTTACAAGTCCATTTTTCACCTATTCCGTGTTTGCCTGTGTTGATATACTTTGTAATTTGTTCGATCCTCCCGGCTGTTCTCCCCTTCATGACTCTTCCTCCATCTTCTCGGCCTTGCCGCACAAACAGAAACAGTACTATCTCAGATGCTTGTTTCCACATCCCTGACCACAGTAAGTGGAGATGTGTAAGATGATGCCATCACAATTGATTGGCACACTGGCAGGTGAAAAATAGAGTAAAAGATATGAGAGTGCAGTGTCTAACCACAATAACTTGACTGTGGGGCATAGAGAGAAATACACTGAACTAGGGGAAACTGAGGACCAGGAAATGGGTCTCAAATAACTGGATGACTGCCGCAGTGTCACTATTTTGTGGCTGAAGTGAAGAAGATCTGAAGGAAGCAGGTGTTAAGTTATCAAAGTGAAGAGAGAAACCTCAGATTATATTTCTTAGATTATATTTGAGGCTCATTCATTTTGAGAGATTTACTTTACCAAATTCTTTTCTTGTGACACCTTTCTTCTTTTTAGGCGTGGAGCCTCCCAAGGATCGTACGTTTGTGCGTCTACAGCGGCGCCACATCAACGTGCCCCTCTACAGCATCCTGTCCACCATCACCATACTGGGCATGCTCATGGCAGGGGCCTTCCTGTTCTTCAACATTAAGAACCGCAACCACAGGTCAGCATTCAGCATTGATGAAGCACAGCTTTGAGAGTATGAGGATGGAGGGAAGGATTAGGTGAAGGCTAGGTAGTAGAGGTGAGATTGATAAAGGTACGGTGCAGTGGAAAAGCAAATGAGGTGTCGGTGTTAATGAAGGACAGGAAGAATCGGGGGATTGAATGGTATTGAAATTAAAGAATGATGAAGAGTGAGAATAATGATTCACCTTTAAGTATCTACAGGTGCATTATTGTTTCACATCTTTATTCCCCTCCATGCCTTAGTATTTTTGATGAATATGGCTATACTATTTTATTGTATTCTAATCTTCTGTTCTCTGCTCTCTTCTCTTCTAGACTAATCAAGATGTCCAGTCCCTACATGAATAACCTGATCATCCTCGGAGGCATGTTGTCTTATGCCTCCATCTTCTTGTTTGGCTTAGATGGAGGTTTCGTCTCTGACAAAGAGTTTGAGACCCTCTGCACTGTGAGTTCCCCCAACACGTTTCACTAATACATAGAATAATGAATCGAAGTTACGGTTGGATGCGCGTCGTATTCAGGTCTAATTGTGCTGTTGAACTTTGCTCATTGGCTTACAGAATAGTTGCGGACACGGATGAAATATGTAGAATACTGCTGAAACACTAATCACATGCGCCATGTGAAAAACTGTAAGTGAAGACTGATTGAATGTCTCTCTCTCTGGGTCTCTAGCTAGCATAGTGCACATTAAGTGTCTCCCCTCAGGTAGCATTACTGTGTGACTATGTAGATGCTGGATTAATTAAAGAGTTTTGATTACAGTGATAACCGGTTTCCACTGAGATATACCGCCCTCCCAGACACAGAGACACACACACTCACATGCGCACCAGTTTAATGTGAGGCAGGACACGTCTCAAGCTGCCACCACCTGGCTGAGGCTTTCCTGCAGAGCCAAAACAGAGCTTGTCACTTCAGACGAGGTCCTACAGCAAAGGAGCACAGAGCTTGATCCATTCACCACCAATCAATATGTGTTGGTCTCCTAAAGAATAGATGCTGTAATTGTTTTTTGCCATCTTCTTTACAAAGTGTTGTGCCCCTGCCTGGCTCTATTGCTTTAGATATAGTAGAGAATGGCACATAAAGAGGGCCTGGCGTAAACGTGTGGATGCAGACTATGTAAATGTTCACACAGACATACACATAAAAACAAACACATGCATCACATGTAGAAGTCAAACACATATACAGAAGCTCTCTGTAGGTATTTTAGGATTTTATAGTCTATATTTGAATTGTAAGCTTCTGAAACACGCCAGCAGTGTCCTGTGTGCCAAAGCACTGAGAGGTCTGCATTTTGTTTCTCATTAAGATGAAATACTCTGAGTGTGACAGCTTCCATGGTCCAGGACGTTCTCCTAGAGCTCAACACTTAGAGACGAAGAGTAAATCTGACAGCTTCTTATTTTTAGAATTCTTCACAACGCTATTTTGAATGAACTTCTTGAACAAAATACAAATACCTGTCAGATCAGATGTTGTTTTCAGCCTTGATCACCAGTTTAAGACATGACACAATTATGTGTGTTCCTGTTGTTCTGATAGGTTCGGACATGGATACTCATTGTTGGATACACAACAGCTTTTGGCGCCATGTTTGCCAAGACCTGGAGGGTGCACGCCATCTTCAAAAATGTGAAGATGAAGAAGAAGGTATTAAAAAATATTTCATAATATATACGGTATATTATAGGAAAGCAGTGATTAATCGGTTATTTCCATATTTCAGTCTTTGTGCTATGATACATATGGCACAAAGATTAAAACTTTGTGTGCCTAGAAACATGTTTTAATGTTCTTTGTTTTTTCATTCATTTCATTAATTTTCTACCAAATTAGCCACAGCTATCCGTGTTAATGGCCACTATTGGTATACATTATCCTCTCTGGTTAAATCTGGTTCTGAACCTTTTATTCATCACAGCATGGGCAGCTGTTAGATATGATAACTCCCAGTCCATATAACCACAAGCATCTACATTAAAACATGTAGACCTGACAGCCTTATCCAGGAAGCTTCACATGCCTTTTGAAAGCCCAACACTGGTGTGTGGGTGCTTGTATTCACACTCATGCTTTTTAACAGACACAAAAAGACTGACAGCCCCTGGCACCTGCTTTTAGAATCTTTTCTGTGGAAAAAAAAGATTTAGAAATACAAATGTTTTTTCAAACATCTAACACAATCTGTTTCACTGGCCTAGTTATATAAAGTGGTGCCGAGCTCACTGTGTGTTGTAAGTGTGCTGGCCTTTTTGTATTTATAGATCCTGCTCTCCCCCTCTCTTTGCCCCCCCCCCCCCCTTACCCTCTTGCATATTGGAGGAAGTACGGGTGGCCTGCCAGAGAGAGAGGGAGGAGGAAGAGAGGGAGGAAAGAGGGATAGATCAAAGAGTCGGAGAGGTTGAATGGATACAGGGAAGTAGTAGCAGAAGGGAGGGTGGAGGGACAGAAGGAGGAAGGCAAAGCAGGGCAGAGAAAAGGACAAGACAAACAATGCGGCACAAATGGCAAAGAAAGTAGGTTGGATACTGTGAGGAGAAAATGAGAAAAGCTGGCAAAGAAGGGCAGAGGATAGATGAAGATAAAGAGAGTCCAGATTACAGGTTAAAAGACAAGGAGCTCTGACCGAGCTCTACTTAAACTTGAATTTCCGCTGCAATTTCTGCAGTCAGGTCAACACAAGATCACCACATGCTTTTTCAGCTGTTTCCAAATCATTTTTTAATTCATTTTCTTTTTCTGATTAATCTTTTTAGGAAAACAAAACAGTTTTTCCTCCCCAAGCTCAATGGCTTTACCCTGACCCTTCATAACCAGTTATCTCAGCTCAGTTCTCCCTCTCCCATCCTCTGTCACTCTCTAACAGAGACAAAACAAATGTTTCTTCAGAAGCAGTATTCACCCCCACTGCATCTTTCAGCACTTAAACCTCAAAATGTATTCTCTGCTGGTTCATGGCGTGGGTCTGTTTGCAGGACACACACCACACTTCCTGCAAACTGACTGCAGGTGCTTTGGCTTGAGCAGAGTGATAGTTGCTGTTGGTGCCCTGAAATCTCTGTCAGCCACTGTCAGGGGAGGAACAAGCCAAGTGTTAGCCATCTTTTCTTCAAACGGTGGGGCCGGAACTACATTCCTCACTCCCTCCATCCATCTTTTTTCCTGTACACAGGGAGAGCACAGATTGTAAATCAGGGGTGTGTTCGATAAATGTTCCACTCGGTGGGCTACGGCCGGCACTCCTTCACTTCTTAAAGAGCTCAGTGCCAGAGACTGGCTGAGACTCTGTGTGTGTGTGTGTGTGTGTGTGTGTGTGTGTGTGTGTGTGTGTGTGTGGCGGGGGCTGTCAGTCAATGCCATACTTCTCCAAATACACACACCACAGGCACAGATAAACATACACACTTACAAAAAAATCACCCCTTACACAACCCATCACCCCCAGGCCCCTGTAGCAGCTACTTGTCAATCTGCCTATCTTGGTAATTTACTGAGTACTCCTTAGTGACATATTTCTGGATACACCTGAATGCACCTTCACACAGGGCAGAGCTAAGCAAACACACAGTACCCATTAGTCCATTACATTTGCACGCTGAAAATACCATCATGAGCAACTTGAGCAACTTGAGCAAATGTCACACTTGTTAACTTCCTGTATCTTGGTAGATCAGTAGTAGTAATGGTATACTGTTGTTACAATGTCCTGAGGTCTGGCTACAGCATTTAAAGTCGAGTTATTTTCTATTATAGCACAGCCAGCCCCTGGCCTTGTTGGTTGACGCTACACAGTAAAAAGATAGAGACTTTTTTAAATTTTACAACCAATTCAGCCTTAATTCACAAGATAGTTTATGTATATACTCTATATGTGTGTGTCAGGGCCATGCGCACATTAACTGTTTTCAGTTACTTTCTCTTTTTTGGAATCAGTAGACACAAAGACAATAGAACACAACTGATATGTCACAGTGCCAATATTATAGGGGGAAAGAAAACAAACGGTACATAACACTTCAGGTAATTTAGAGTCATTATGCACTTTGTTTACCAGACTCAGTTGGCAGAGTAGCATATCACAGTTGAGCAGATGGTGGCTCTGCTTTTTTTGTTTAATTTCTCTAAGATATCTTGCATATCTTATGTTACAACAATGTACTTGTTAGAATAATAGATTACTTTTATCAGCCAGATTTAACCAAAATTTGTTTAATTTAATATGCGGTTATTTTATCGTCGCCTTGGCATAAAATTGTTTTTCGCTGGCTTTGAAGCAGCCATTTGACCTGCTCTGCATCCACCTTCCTTTAAACTGCCCTGAAGCATTGCATTTTTTCCACAAGAAATGTCCCTCGTCTTGCCTTTGCCTCTATTTGTTCAATGCCAGCACCATCAAAAGACACCAGATCAAAAAACAAACCCCTCATGCATCTCATCCTGAGCCCACCAGCGGATGGAGACCTGTGCGAGACCACTGTGCTGCATCGGGGCTATGTGATACTCTACAAACATAACCCAGCCTGTGTTCCCTGACCTTTCCTTTGATCTGCCGTTCCAACCAGTCAAACGCTATTATAAATAAAGATCACAAACAGGTCAAGGCTTTCATCCCTCTAAAGTTCATGATACAAAAGAGGTGCTTTCGTGGTTGGCAGTGATGGCTCTTGTTTGGTGGATCTTTTCCACATTCTCTGGCTACAGGGTAACTGATTCATAGCATGTTGGTGGCATAACTGAACCAACAGAACTGAAAGTCTACTAGTGGTTCTCAGTTCAGAGTACAAGCTGCTAAATGTACTATGTGTGCTACAGTGTAAAAAAGTGTCAGTATCAAATTCTGAAACCAGGTGCTGTTGGTCTTTTGCACTTGCAGTTTGGCTGGTTTCCTATCCGAGTGGGTGGTCAATTACAGTTAAATGCATTGTAACCAGTCCCTGGATTAGATGGTTAGAATGAAGCCAACAAGGCTGATGATGGGATACGAATCATACACTTGCAATGGTCAATAACAAACAGCATTAGCAGGTGTGTGCTAATGGGGCTAATATAAGCATCTCATCTTCTTTTTCCCCTCCAGATCATAAAGGACCAGAAGTTGTTGATTATCGTTGGTGGGATGCTGCTAATCGACTTATGCATCCTCATTTGCTGGCAGATTGTGGACCCACTTAAGAGGACTGTGGAAGAGTACAGCTTGGAGGTCAGTGAGCTTTTTGATGTTTTTTTTTTCTTGTCTTTTCTAAATTTGGCATTTGATTGTGGTTTTGTTTATGTTGATGTAACATGATTTTTCTCTGCCGGGACAATCCCAGTGACACAGAGTCTTAAAAATGATTTGGAGTTTAAGCAAACAAAATGTCCGCCTTAGGCTGTAGCATGAGCATCTTTTTGTTGTGCTTGTTATTTTTGTGTCAGGATGTGAGCCATTGCTGCCTCCTGTGCTTATCCCATGGTTGGACATTTGCCAGCTTGGATGTGAGACATTGGCAAAGCCAGCTGGAAAAGAGGCACTTGGCATCACTTTTTCCTTGCTGGAGAGGTGGCATGGGGTAGCGTAGAAATGACCTCTGCTTTGCTGTGATTGGCTAGAATAGACTCAGATTCTCTGAGATTGGTACAGGATTATCTGTGCGTACAATTTGCTAAAACGAACATATTGTAATTTTGGCATTAGAGATTGATGGTGTGTAAAGTGTGTTTTCGGTGACATATACATAACTGTCAGTGGCATTAAGGGAATGTGGACTGAGAATTAGGAAGGCACAGCAGCATGTTTATTTTCGCAGAGGATTGAGCTGCTGTGGTTAAAGTGCCAGATTGTGTTTTTATTTTTTTTTCCATACTTCTAAAGTATGGAACCTTATGCAGTATGGCTTCACTGTCTGGTACATTTGTCTTTTTGTAAAGATTAACACTAGTATATCCAGCAGACTGCTAAAATACAGCTAGGAAGATTTTGAGCTAAATATATTGAAATGGTTTTGTGTCGAGTCTTTTTTTCTTATGTTTTTGAGAGTATGAGCTCATTCTCTTAATAGATGGTTCAGTGTTCCACTGTTTAAACATGAGAGGCTGCAGCACTCATTCGTTCCTCAGTCTATTAAGTTGTTAGACAAAAAGATGGGCTCGCATTAGGCCAAGATCAACTAATACAGTGTAATGGTAAAATGGGTTGTAGAGCTACATTTGGGATCAGTACTGTATCTGTGAATTGTTAGATAATAAGTGCACAGTAGCTGTGGTTTGTTAAATCTGAACATGTTAATGTACGTCCGCCTAGTCTACATGAAAAAGAAAGGTGAGGTGAAAATTCAAGAGAAAACTGACAACAATGTGCTATCTGATGTCACATTTAAGGTCTTTTCTTTCTTACATTATTATTATTGTATATTTCCATGTCACTGGGTGTGTTGATGTAACAATAGCATTATTGGAAAAGTCTGTTTGTACATGGCTATATACTATTCTCTTTATGTACTGACAAATAATTCAGTGGAACAGTAGAGAATAAATTTGCTTTAATGTGGTTGCTAACAACTGACAAGCAGGCGGATTTATTCCACTGCAGTTCAGATTGAATCATCTGTCTTTGAAGACCACAGAGATTTTTTCCAAATGAGTTGTCTTTTAAGTCCACTGTATTTCTGTATGTAGGCCACAAGGCTGTTAACTGGCCTCCTAAATTGACGGTGTTGGTTGGATTCTAATTGACCCTTCTACTAAACTTAGGTTGTCAGGTGACTGCAGTGAAAGGCAGGGTCTAATGGTGGATTTTTATGGAGATGTCTTTTGATCATATTGAATGGATTTTCATGTTGTTTGCTTGCTTGTTGCCAAGGTCCTGCGGGGGAAGAAAGGGTGGCTGACACTGTCTTGCACCCAGTTTTGACTTTTTCATGTCTTCAATTAAATGAAAGTCCTGTGAAGTGATAAATAGCGCTTATCTAAGAGTACTGGGAGCAGGTCAGCCTTTCCGAGTTTTTTTCTGGCTTAGTCCTTGATGAAAAGATTCCTGTGGGAGATATCTGAGTGTAGTGATCCATGATATCTCGCCAGGCTTATTTACATTCTTGTGCTCCTTTTGGCATACTCTAAAGGTATACTTAGCACATCTGTACAACTCTAGACAAAGCCGTATTTCCTTTGTGATGATAGCCACTTATATATTTAAGCCTGCCTAAAGGGTGTAGCAAAGCCTTGCTTAACATATTCACTTGTGAATGTTGTCAGTGTGTGCAGTCGAGTCCTCGTGGAGTATTCTCAGACTCTAAGCCCCCGGTCAGGGGAGTGTTGTGAATATATTAACCACTCAGTGTAGGAGTCTCCTTCCCCCCTGGGGTCGTGGATCTGCATGCCTGGGCTGAGGCAGAGGCTGCACATGCCTGGCCAGCCTGCCAGATTTCCAGCACCAGCAGCAGTGGACCCTTGGGGCACAGCTGTGGGAGAGGCAGCCTGGAGCTCCTCTGCGCTCAGGGCCTCCAAGCTTGTCAGGTGGGAACAGAAACCAGAAGGCAACCTAAATACCCAGAAAAGGGATGTGGAGGAGGGAGAGGCGAGGAAAAAAACACAGTATGGAAAAACAATGTTTATGGCAAGAAGCAAAATTGGGCCTTTATAAAGAGAAACAATTAAACATATTCCACTGTAACCAGAGACAGAGGAGAGTTAGGCTTCACTCAGGCCGACATTATCACTGCTTCAAATAACACAACAGGTGGACCAGGGGCCTTGATGCACAAGAATGTTGGAAACAATAAGACCGGATTGTATGGACAAAAACACTGAACCTGGATCCACTTCTGCCACAACACAAACTGTACTTACTGCATCACAGTACAGAGTGGGGGCTGGTAGCTGAGGAGGAGCCAGTTCACCTCTTGGGCACTACCGATGTGTTCTTGAGCAAGTGTTCAAACCCCTAACTGCTCCTACACCATTACACAGCAGCAGTCACTCTACCATCTCTCCCTTTTGCATGTCTATAGCTCCTGCACGTACATGTTTGTATTTCGGCCTGTGTGTGTAAATAACTGAGTGAATAATGATTTTCCCCGTTAGGGGATTGATAAGGTAATTCTTCTTCATTTTTCATTTTCTCTCCACTACCTGTAGCAACATGCCCCCACCAACACAGCCCCTTGTGTTTTTTAACACAGTGCTATTTTCAGTCTGCACACCCACTTAAGGGTGGGGAATGGGACCATGGTGGATTGTTTCCATAGGGTTCAGGAGCCAGTGAGACTAGCTCTGACTGACTAACAGTAATTGGTGCAAGGAGAAGGACCATTAGTTACCCAGTTTCATGTGAGCTCTCACATCATGCCAGGCCATCCCTCACCTGTGGCCTCCCTCTATCTGTTGTCTTTTTCTTTCCATCTCTCTTTCTGTCTGTCTTTTCCAGACTTTCCCCTCCTCCTCCCATGCATTTCCCTTCCCCACTGTGGAGGTTTGGGAGTAACACTGACCTTGGGTTCACATAGCTGTATCTACCTGCTGTACCCAAGGGTATGCAGTATGACAATGTGGTGTTATTGAACTGTCACGGTGCTTGGTAGTCCACCAGATTTGTTGTTTGAACCATCACACAGGAGGGTTTCCTTATTGACTCAGGACCAAGAAGGGTACTCGCAAAGTGTTTACAAGTATGGTACTGTGGTTTTTTTTTTAGTTCAGTTACATATACAGTATGAAGACACTCGGCAATTGATTAAAAAAAAAAGTGTGTGTTTGGGAAACCCTGTAGTATACTGAAGTGGGTACTCCCACATGTAACCTTATCTATGCCTTGTGGTGGTCACTGATACGGGTACCTCTTAATATTGTAAGTGTATAACTGACTGTAGTAGATATTTTGAGTTAAATTACCTTACTCTTGATTTAAAACCAAAATTAAACTAGTGGAAACAGACAAAGTCAGTCCTCTACGTCACCACTGAACCCACTGCTCTGAATCCAGCAAGCTAAGCTTAATGAGTTACCATTAGCAAAACTAGGGCATCCCCCTTTGCATCCTTTATTAACATTAGCAAGAAGATGAGTGAAGAGGCTGACAATAGATCCTTGTGGAATGCTTCATAAAACATGACTGATTTAATACCCTCCCAAATAAAAGTAAAGAAAGGCCAGAGATCATGTAGGGAGTTAAGTCGCTCTGTCTCTAAAATGAGAGGAGAGTGACCCCCCGGAGTCTTATTTTAATTACAGTATGCAGATGATATGCCTTCACCAGAAATTACTTGTGACCTTGACATCGTCCCAAACCTCTTTAAAACAAGCCTGGCCTCTGATCTGCACTTCAGTATATACCGTACATAAACCACAATCGTATGTGCCAAATTCAATAAAAATGTAGATAAGATTAAAGGCAACTTGGCAAACATAGTGATTGCAAGTCCACTCTGTCCCTGATTCTTTACGTAGGTCCGACCCCTAAATCCTAACAGCAGTGGGAATGTTCTGCATATCAGTGTCTTGTTTTTTTTCCCAGAGACCTTACTGAGAACAAGAATAACTCTGGTCGCTCCAGGAACGTCATAGGAATGCTGATGGAGACGTTGGGCTGCAGTGAGCAATTAGATCCATTTTGTGGCTCGTTAATAATTGAGCATTTGTTAATGGCGTGGATGTTTCAGCAGCAGGGCAGGCTGCTGGTTGCCATCAGATTTGGCCCTGCAGTAGTGACACATGTTGCAGTGTCAGTGCACACACACGTGTATTGAAGCATGTGAGTGTGTGCACATGTGGATTGTTCATTTTTGTTTGTTGCACTGCGAATATGTGTGTGTTTACGAATATGACCTTGTGTGTGTGTTTCAGCCTGCCTATGTGCATGTAGACTGTATATGCCCACTCATGCATGGATGTGTGTTTGTACGTATGCCTGTGTATTTACATACACATTAATGGCCTTTCTTGTTGTCCTGGGCATTGTCTTCTGCATAATGAAGGACAAACCGTCGAGAAAGGATGATTAGCATTCTGGTGGATCCTGCTGCAGACCCCCTCTACTCTAGTCTGTCCTCTTGTCTCCTCTTCCTTCCCCTCCCTCCTCTGTCGTGTTTCCCGACTTGGAAGCTGCTGCAAGCAGCGGCGGGTGGGCGGGCTGCAAAAGAATATTGCAGTGTGGCATCACCATGGCAACGGCCATGGTTTCTGACATCCATAACGCAGAGAGCGGCACTGTTGATCCATGAGACAAAAATAGCGGGTTAAGGCACCCACTTTGGGATGGCGACACATGCAGAGAAGAAACACACGCTCTCGCCAGATACATTATCAATGAGTGATCGTTGCAGAAAAAGTGTATATATATATACACATACACACTCGTACAGGCATATTTCCATGCAAAACTTAAAGAGCTTGCACAGAGGTTTCCCCGCTGCTTCCTTGCTTCTGCCTTCCACACCTGTATTCAGTAAGGCTTGGAGAGAGAGAGAGAGAGAGAGAGAGAGAGAGAGAGAGAGAGAAAAGGAGAGGGACACGGAGGGAGGGGTCTATCCCGGTGCTTTGACAATACACTCATCTACTTCCAATATCATATCGCTGCAGTTGCAAGCCAACGCATGTCTCACTGCTAGCGGTCAATGGGGAAATGTTCCTCTTTATGAGATGATGAGAAGATTGTGAAATGATGAGCTTAACATTAATCTTGTGGTCAGATATGACATTGCCATTTGTTACTTGTGACATTAGAATACATCTAAAAAGGCCCTGCTTAGATTACATTTCTATGTCTCTGGAAAGGCTGTGAAATACAACCTGTTCTTATAATATTTAGACACACTAGGATGGGAAAAACATATAGTTATTAAGAAAAGCCAATGTAGACAACAGATATACTGTAGGCAACAGATGGGTTTTTGTATCAGTTGTCATTTCTATCAAAAAGTTCCCAAGTTTAAAGCAATTGTTCATTTTGTGTCCATTTCTTGATTCCACCTTTTATTAGTTACTATTCATGATCATTGCTGTGTTATTTGTATCTACTCTGCATACTGTATTTCTAGATTGGTAGCACAGTGCATATCTGACCCCCACAGTAAGTGATTCAGGCACTCACACTATGTCTCACTGTCAGCTATAGCTTGAAAACACAACTTTAAACATCAGCATTATTATTAGGTTTTGATATTTAAGCTGAGATGTTTGACAAAGCATTCTTCCAACCATCCTTTCTGTCTCACTTCTGCTGATGACTTTTCCCAGAGTCCTCTCACAGACCAGCTAACACACACTCTCTGTCATGCCCCCAGGTTTGAGGTTTTCTCAAAAACCTCATTCAGCCCCCTCTCTTTCATTTATTGTGTTTTCTTTACCTCAACACGTCAATTTGCTTACTGGTCTCCCACTCTCTCTTGCTCTGCACCTACATCATCTATCAGTTCTTTCTGCCCCTCTGAAAGACATATGTTTCTCTGTCACGATCGTGTTACTAGTTTCTTTTCTATTCACAGACTCCTTCTTATTCCATGCCTCTTACTCCCATCTCATTCTATTCCCCTCCTGCTTTTCCTCATTTGGCCTGCTCACACTCCTGGGAGTGCGCTAAAAAAGCAGAGAAAATCGAAAAACAAGCTTGTGACAGCAGTACCGGTAGACAAGGCTCAGGCTGACCTGGAACATTCCCTTTTTTTGCCTCCATTTCTTTGGTCTCTACAACCTCTACAACTTCCTTTCTCTCTTTCTCTTATTATTTTAGGGTGACGTTTCTTTTCCTCATACTATCCTTTTCACTCGGTTCACCATCTCCTGCTCTATCAATTTTCCAATTCCATGTCACCTCTTCAAAGGGAAGGATAGACACCCAGCTATGTCCTCCGTTCCAGCCAGGATTGGGTATTGGGAGGGTGAGCTGGGGAAAGTAGCAAGTGCTGCAAGAGACATGTGCCAGAAAAGTTCCTCTAACCAGACATATGACAAGTGTGGCAGACACACACAGTGTCCTGCTCCATGTGATTCTATGTGGGTCAGGGCCAACCAGGCACTATGCATATACACATATTTGAGATCATATCAAAGAACTTTTCAATTTTACTACAATCTTTATGTACCTTACATTACTGTTGACCATTTTTCTGTGAATACAGTAGTTTTTTGATTAACAACAATTATTCTGGTTTCTCCATCCAACATTCTGTCAACAAGAATGTCTTGGAAACATCTTCCTGATGCATGTGCCCATGTGCTTGTGGGGAAATCCTGCCAGAACTACACAACAGCATTTTTAATACAAGAATCTACCAAATTGATGTCGAGCCTTTCAGAAAGACCATGCTTGTGCTATGAATCTCCTTTAAAACAGACCATCAATGCAATACTGTTCTACAGCCTATTCTTAAATCTTAGATGGTGCTGTATCTTGCAAGCAAGATTTTAAAACAGCCAGTAATAACAGATTACACTCACACAGATTACACACAATTTAACAGTCTGCATTCATGCATTTGAATGTGCAGCTTGTACACTCGACTGTATAGGCCTCAGCAACTTCATTTTTATGCTATACCAAAACGGTAGAAAAATACATTGAAAAATGATAACACCTGTGGTACTCTTTGGAAAAGCAATTCATTATACATGATTTCTAGGGTTTTTTGCACTGAAAATGCAGAAACCCCTATGACCCTTTACCACTGCAGTTACACGCCCACATACATAGACACTCACCTTCCCACAGTGTTGTTGCTCCCCCTCCTCCTGCACTCTCACACAGGTTCTCCACTGCAGTCCCAGTCAGCTGTTGATTGTGTGAATGCCATCTGAAGGACACGATGCTCTTATTTCATTATCAGCCTGCTCTGAGAAAGCAGGCAGAAAGTTTAGTCATGTTTACATTTAATTTAATTCAGTTATTCACCCTCAAATCTGTATTACACTCCCCTCCAAAAGTATTGGAACAGTGAGGCCAGTTCCTTTATTTTTGCTGTAGACTGAAAACATTTGGGTTTGACATCAAAAGATGAATATGAGACAAGAGATCAACATTTCAGCTTTTATTTCCAGGTATTTACATCTGGATGTGATACACAACTTAGAAGATAGCATTATTTGTAACGGAACACCAAATTTTTAGGCGAGCAAAAGTATTGGAACAGATAGACTTAAAATAGATTCACGTGAAAAGACTTAATATTTAGGATCTCCCAATCAGTTTGGTTGCATCTTTCTTTAAATTGGCAGACAAAATGTCTCTGTAGACTTCTGAGTTCATTTTGCTGCTGCCATCATGTGTTACATCATCAATGAAGATGAATGAGCCCATCCCAGAAGAAGCCATGCAAGCCCAAGCCATGACATGACCTCCACTGTGTTTCACAGATGAGCTTGTATGTTTGGGATCATGAGCAGATCCTCTCTTTCTCCAAAGCCTTTCCATCACTTTGGTAAAGGTTCATCTTTGTCTCATCAGTCCATAAAACTTTGTCCCAGAATTTTTAGGCTTGTCTCTGGACTTTTTGGCAAATTCCAGCCTGGCCTTCCTATTCTTCTTGCTAATAAGTGGTTTGCATCTTCTGGTGTGGCCTCTGTACTTTTGTTCATGAAGTCTTCTGCGAACAGTAGACTGTGACACCTTCTCTCCTGCTCTCTGGAGGTTGATGCTGATGTCAACAGTTGTTTTAGGGTCTTTCTTTACAGCTCTCACAATGTTTCTGTCATCAACTGCAGCTGTTTTCCTTGGTCTACCCGTTCAATGTCTGTTACTTAGTACACCAGTGGTTTCTTTCTTCTTCAGGACATTCCAAATGGTTGTACTGGCTATGGCCAATGTTTGTGCAATGACTCTGATTGATTTTCCATCTTCTCTCAGCTTCACAATTGCTTGTTTTCACCCATGGACAGCTCTCTGGTTTTCTTGTTGGTTACGCCTCTAACTATAAATGCAGTATGCACAGGCAAAACCCAAATCTGAAACTGAACGTAGACATTCAGCGCTATTTATTGTTTGAATAATCAATGTAACAGGACACACCAGGGCAACAAAACACACCTGTCAGTCACATGTTCCAATAAAATAAATAAAAAATCCAGATGTAAATACCTGGAAATAAAAGCTGAAATGTTGATCTCTTGTCTCATATTCATCTTTTGATGTCAAACCCAAATGTTTTCAGTCTACAGCAAAAATAAGGGATTTGGCCTCACTGTTCCAATACTTTTGGAGGGGAGTGTATATGGGGAATTAAAAATAAATGGTATTAGATGGAAAAAAATACACATACATTAAATAGTCACCCAAATCTCTTACATTTTATCCCAGATTTAGGTAGATTGAGCAATGTCTCAATTGAACTACACAGAGATTTATCCAGGAGTAATCACATTCATGATGACAGAGACAAAGACGCAATGTCACAAGAACTGAAAATTATGTTTATTCTGTAAAATGAGGAACAATGTCATTTGCAGCCTTATCCATGCAGCACTGACAGTGTTAAGATGGTGCTAAGATGGACTTTGAGGCTCCTTTGTTAGCATTGAGTAAAGCCCTGGCTGAGATCAATGCCTTTTCAAAGTAAACTGGGTCATTAAGGGATAACCACCACCCACCTAGGCCTTTTCTCATCGACCACCTCTGGAGGGAAGAACGAATGGAGGGAGAGAACAAAAGTGAAAGGTACATAGAGCTCAGACATTCTTGGTGATTTGTATTGCTGCGTGAGCGTCTGAGAGCTTGCCTATCCCCCAAGGTTGGTTATGCATTGTTACGGTTTTAGTAAGGTATTGTTACAGCCTGTGTTGCATTACTAGATTCCATCAAGTTCTACTGTTGTGGTGAATGTAAGACGTGGCTCAACTGTAGGTAGCTGCATTGTTCACGACCCTCTCCTAATCTACAAGCCTCCATTACAGAAGGCTCAGTTGCAATGATCATCTTGCTGATTTGAAACCTCACAACTACAAATATCCTATCCTTGGCAATCATATTTCTTCATAGCCATTTCTGTATATATTGTGCTGTTTGTGGTGGGCGCAGAGCAGCATGGAGCCTCTGCTGTTGGCCTGTTATTTTGAAGTCCTCCAAGGTAGTCTAAGTAAGTGTGTCACAGGTTTTACCTTGGGGATAACCGCTTCTGTTTATAGTCTTGCCTGTTTTTACATGTTCCAGCCAGCACAAGGTGTCACGACTTTACTCCGCCTGGACAGGACAAAAACCTCAACCTACATAGAATGCTGCATTGTGAACTGATGAAAGAGGATGATGAAAAAAAAGATATTACATATTTGTATTACAAATGTTTGGACACAGAATAGAAAACAGATATATGCATAATGTTAACTTGCAATTGTGTGGTGGAGAGCTCCAGGTATATAACATATGGGCAGGACAGAATTCGCTGCTCGATGAAGAGAGTGAGGGGACTTCCAATGAGTTAAAGTCATTTTTTTTAGCAGCAGTTCTTCGTTGTTGAAACGCTGACAAATCATCTAAGAAAAAGACAAACACGGTTGTGGGCACCCTCACAGGCAACAGCTGAGACAATTTAAGAGCTATCTGGCTCCAGAAATGTGCAACTGACAGATTTTCTCAGATTATGTGGGGAAAAAAGTACTAGGAGCCTGCAAAATTAATCATTCAGCTCCACCCATCGGATGTAGTTTGTCTTTGAATCAGTTCAACACAGAGAGTTAAGATTACTTTGCTGGTGGTCAGGATTGTGAGCAGCATCGGCATCCTAGACCAAATGTGTACCCTATCAAAGTCGGGATCAACATCTGGGCAGTCCCTAGATTTAGTTGCACTTGCACCCACTGATTTTACCTACCATGTTTGTTGTGTTTTCGTTCTATTTTGTCTAGATACCCACCCCCCTCTATTTTAGGAGGGAAAGTAAGCTCTACAACCTGGCCAAGTCAACAGAGGTTTCAGTTTACTCAGAATTTCATCATTTTTGTGGAGAATATTTACCCAGTATGTTTTGCCATGCTTTGGCATTGCATTGGTATTTGTCTTGTGAGGGACAACAGTGTACGGCATGTGTAAGCTGACAGCGTTATCAGTGAATCATGCAGGAAAGCACTCTAAGGACTGCTTCACAGGTGCAGTGTTTGTTGACACTCTAGCTGGTAAATTGGACATGTGGCTGTGCATGGCTGAGCCTGTTCAAGTGAGTCTGTCGAAAATGGAATTGGGTGGCAATATTTACTTCTTCGTCTTCTACTTTCCCTCCATCTCTATGTGTTGTGTGATTTCTCCCTCCTTCCTTTTCTCCTCTTCACCCCTCTGTATATCTTTCTTTCTGTCTTTCTCTCTAGCAAAACAAGCACAAACACACTAAATTACCCCCGACCTCCACCATCACCCGCACCTCTCTTTTGCTCTGCTCTCACTTTTTGCCCAGCCCTTTTTTCCCTGCTCCTCTCCTACTGTTCCCCCGGACTGCAGTTGCTAGGCAACAGCTGATTGAGCATGAGGGGTATGCAATTGACCAATTAGAAGTCTTCCAAATGAAAAGTGGTGTCAAGAGTTCCCGCAGTTCCAGCTAGGGCTTTATGCAGTGCATAAGTGGACACTGAATATTGTACTGTATATATATTTATGTGTATTTATACATGCACACACAACCACATACACACACAGGAGAATCTACGCCGCTTGATCATTTGATTGTTCAAAATTTACTTTTAAGTGCAGAGAATGTTGTTTAATGCATTTCAGTGTGCATTTGTGTGTAAGTGTGTGTGTGGCTGTGTATATCCCTACATGTTGCTGTAAGTGTTTGTGTGTGTCTTGTATGTGTTATGGGGGTTCAGTCATTATATTAACTGATGTTGTTACTGTGATCTCACTTAAACACACCACACAGGCTTTGCTATGCTATCCAGCTTCCCTTCCTTCCTTCTATTTGTATCAATATAATGCTGTCTATCCGGTTTTCTCTATTCTCTGTTTCCCTCCTTCCGTTGCCTCCTGCCCCTTCTCACATTTCTTCCTCCCTTTCATTCCTTCGGCCTCTTTCCATCTTCTTCCCTCTCTGTCTCTCTTTCATACCAGAGACACCCTCCATCAGCGACCAGACACATCCATCAATGTTCCTCCTCCTCTGCTCATCCACAGCCCTGAGGATTCCATTATGGGCTCAGCAGCTCACACACATACACACACACGCACACACACGCGCACACACACACACACACACACACGCGCGCGCACACACACACACACACACACACACACACACACACACACACACACACACACACACACACACACACACACACACACACACACACACACACACACACAGAGTTTAGGGAAAGGCAGCTCTATCTCATCTGGCCACAGACACAATTAGTTAGAGACTGAAGATAGTGGAGATAGCTATTGATGATAATTACAACAATGGGGATGACAGTGACGACGATGATGATGATGATGATGTCCCTCCATCCAGTTGACCATCATTAACCTTGTTGTCATACAGAAAGCCACTTGTCTTGATATGAAAGTGTGAATCAGAAACCCTGAAGCCCTTTACATTTTTGCGTTACTCTGGAGACCCAGTAAAGGTGCAGTGGGCTGACTCGTAGGGGATTTTGTTTAAGTTCTCATTGTTTGTGGTCTTTCCATGAGGAATAAGCTATTGAGTATGATTCATTAATTGAAGATTACTTCAATAATAATTACAAATTTGAGGTAGGTTATTTAGTAGGTTTAGTAGGTCATTTCACTGTTGACACATGATTCTGAATTACTTCTTTAATCTGCAAAGATAATAATAACACTGAGATCTTACAGAAGTTATTTGACTTAAGATTGACCCCTTGGTTCATTAAGCTACAACAGACCGACATATAAAGTGTAAGAAAGAAAGACGGACAGACAGAAAAAAAGTGAGTTTCATAAAACCTCATTGCTAAAGCTTTATTCTGTACAAGAACTTTTTCTTTTGCACCTTTAAAAACACATTAGCATGTCATAAATGACCACAATACACCTTCAACATAATTTATTAGGTACTATTGAAAAAATGTATGTCACATTGCTGTCCGATCTGAGAGACGCTTCCTTATTTGGTTTTTATCACACACCAAATGTGTTTCTGATGCTCGGGTAGACAACCACACAAAAAGAGGGAAAGAAAATTAAAGTCAAGGCACTCTGCCTTGTTGAAGTGCAAAAGTTAATGCTACATGACTAAAACATAAACACATGTAGCTTTAAACAAATTTGTGCTTTTTACATTCCAGTTTGGAATGATCAATTACTATAGTCCTTGTGGTTGCTGACCACTTCTCTTTGTGTAAACAGCATGAGACAAGAAGAAAAATCAACCAATAGTAGTCAGGCGTGCTGCACGAAGGATACTGTATGACCTTTGCTGGCTTGCCACGCAGCACTTGGCCAAGCTTAAGCTGAGGGATTGAAGTAGGTGGAGGACTGCTTTTTTCCTTTTTTTTCTTTGCAACATCCAGAAGCCTGAATTAATGTGGTATCTTGACTGACTTAAGTGCAGAATGACATGACAACAAATGTGTGCCTTTAACCATCGGAAACAACATTGTCCCTTTAAAATATACAAATCTAGGGCCAATGATGTGCCTTTATTGGCACTTTTCTCCTCCTCCTCTGTTTTTAAGAATGTGTTTCTCCATCAGTTACCACATTATACGCAATTTTGCTAGAATATGCTGTAAACTGCAATCCACAGTGATAGATTCATGAATAAATTAGCCGCTGTGTGAGATGAGAACTGTGTAAATGGAAGATCTAGTGGTGATTATTTTTTCACTCTCATTCCTAATCACTTTTCATATGAACCCACAAGCTGTTGCACGGTGCACTGACAAAGTGCACAGCCTCTGCAGAGCTGTTTTCACCTCAAGGACAAGGAGCCACCACTGAGAGACTTTGGCGCCTCAATAACACCGTGTGAGGGGAGGGGTCAGTCGGAGAAAGGTTAAGCACTGATACCACACAGTGTCACACATACACACACATATATAAACACACCAAGCACACATACACCACTGCTCCTAGGAGTCAGGTATAGGAGACCACCAAGGTCGGCCAGTGATGGGGAGATGAGAGCACTTCGCCACTGCTCGAACAAAGTACTGGCGCTGCCTCAGCACTATGATCCCAGGAATACAAATACATTCAGCTAAGTGGAAGAGTTCTTTTACACAAGACCTTGAGCCCTCGGCACACTGCAGACTTTACACTAACAGTATAGAAGGCTGAAGATAGAGGGACAGGGAAAGAGTGATAGGGGAATCAAGGAGACGCAAGGGAGACAAATAAGAGGAGAGTGGAAGAAAAGCAAAAAGAAAGGTGAAGAAAGGCAGGGAAAAAGAAGCATGCGAGAGAGAGGAAGAGGTTATAAAAAGAAAGCTAGAGAGACGAGGATGGGGAAAGAGCTACAGGGGGAGGGAAGCAGCCAAAAAAAGACAGGGCTGCGAGCCTACCAGCTATAACTACTGAGATAGAGACGTTAGGGGAGATGAAGTTGAAGATATGTGATGGAAGACAGAGCGAGAGAAAGGGAGAATAAGGGGTGTCATGGCTACTTATCATCACACAGCCAAGGGTGACATTGATTAGCACTCGCCATCAGCAGGGAGCCTGCAAGCGAGTCGACGGGAAGGTCAGATAATTAAAACCAATGCCGCTGCAACAAGCTGGCGCTACGCCAGTCTCACTCCCGCCCCTAACACATTGGAGTTGGATGAAACAAACTGTTGTGGTGTGTGTCTGTGCTCACTGGTATCTCTGTTGTAAGTATGTTGAAATGTGTGGGTGAAGGTATGTATGTTAAGCATGGAGAACATTTAGGAAAAAACTACTGCAACCTGGAAGTATTATCTGGATTAATTTTCTGATAATGCAGGCATTGCAAGTAATAAATGGCATGACTAATTGCAGCAAAACCAGGAAAACGGCACATGCTGTGTGCACAGTTAATATAAGCAGTTGTTAATCTTAATTTGAACAGTCACTAGAGGTGTCCGGACTCTCACTTTTTAGATTGTCTTGCCTTTGGGAAATGCCCAGCTCATGTAAGCCAGTCCTCTGGAGAGATTTTTCTTTGACTCTTTCTCTCAGTCAGTTATCACTGGATATATGTAGTAAATAATCTGCCTTTCTCTCATCTGTCTGTGGAGTGATGTTGTGACAGATATTTTTCTGACGCATCTGAGTGATGTATCGGATGTTTGTGTGAATCTGAATTTCACCTCTGTTTAAACCCTCTGTTCCTCCTCTGCCAACCTGTGATTTTATTTCCTGTCATTTCCAAAGTCAAGTCTTCAAAGAGCCCAGAGGAGGTTTTTTTTGGCATTGTGAGCAAAGCACGGTGAGATTGGATTTGACCCCTGTGAATTTTCCGCTTACTTTGATCTTAGCATGCATCTTTTTTTAGAGCCAAGCCCGCACACTTTTTGCTGTCAGCTTGGCAGTTAAAGCATTAATATTGCTTCAGGCATTATTAATAATGCTCTTTAAATAAAAAAGAAGGGGTGGTGTAGGTGATGGGAAGAAAACATTAGGGGGGAAATGGTTCCAATTAAGTGGGAATCTGATGTGTAGCATTCTAATTGGATAACAGCCACACGGGTTACTGTGTTAAGCCATCAATATCTCTTCATTTAAAGAAACTCAGACAAATTTATAGTCTTAGTCGACAAATCTCCGAGATATGTTATACAGCTCTTAATTGCCTTCCTGCTTCTTTTAATATGCCACTGCTGCCAAGAACTCTGCACCCAATATCAATGTATTGCAACTGATCGTTATCATTTTCTAATGTACCAATAAATGTCCCATATTTGCGATCCTCTTTACACTCCAGTGACTGTAACAAGCTGTTCGTGGGCCTGGTTTCAGCTTTCTCGTTTCCCCTCCCTCCCATCCTCTTTGTCCCCTGGTGTCTGCAGCCACCTCTGCTATCCACAAAGCTCCGGAAACACAAAGAGCAGAGAGAGATTATGAATGTCCCGGATCAATACTCTCAGAGAGTGCATCACAAGAGGGGAAGGATATTAACCATATGGCACTACTTGAACTATACCCCATCCACTTAGCTTCACTATTGCCTCTTACAGGGCTAAATAGCATCCTATTTTTTTTATAGGAAATCTTACACCTCCCAAGATTAATATAGAGTTGGCATCGGGGAGGTGTTAGTGTCCTCACTGAGGTCGGAAGTACTAAGCATCTTGCAAAATTCACCTGAAAATTGTTATTGCATGAATTGCGTGAAAACCAAAGCTAGTGGGGGATAATTTTTAGCATAATCTCTAGTCAAACAAAAGAAGACGCACACCATCGCAGCCATCATGGCTTCATTTAACAGTGCATAATGCTATAAATTGAGCCTGAATGCATTTAGCTTTTTTTTTTTTTTTTTACTGTATGATTGTCACTATGGGATAGAGCAACAGTAGCATGTTAAGGACCAGAACTAGAGACGACTGCTGAAAATTACAGTCATTAATGATGAATTACCTGTCATGTGTGAACTGCTTGTTTATTTCTGTGTTAAATTGTCTGATTGCTTCTCTGTGGCGCATTGCACATTATCAGCTGCAGCGAGGCAGGCGCTCTCTGCGTGAGATTTGAATGGTGAGATGTGTCACTGTGAGAGAGCGAGAGAGTGGCGACGCAGAAGAGGTGTTAGGCGCAAAGAGAGAGAGAGAGAGAGAGAGAGGGAGCAAGGAGAGGTAGTGGCAGAAAGAGAGAGAGAGAGAATAGCAGGGTGATGATTAGATAGCAGTGACGAGATCCTTGCATGCTGGAAGCACAATCTGCTGATTGCCCATGTCAGTTAGCCTATGTGTGTGTGCACATTTGCTTATCACAGGCCTATGTAAAGGCATTACTTATGTATGTTTACAGAATAGGTGTTGTTATCTTACAGGCATGTCACCCCCATCCTCCCCACATCCACACCCACCCTACCTCACTGACAGCCATCTGTCCGGTAATTAACCTAACTGACACACTGTGCAACATCGACTGCCCTTCACCGAATCAAAGTGTGTGTGTTTGTATGCATGCATGTGCGTGTGTCTGTGCATTTGTCCACCTGTCTTTCATTTTGCTGGCCTGCATTCACTTGCGCCCAAGTCTTAGGCTGTGATCCTAATGGATGGGTCTGTTCTCCGTGTGTGACACTGTCTGTCCACCTTCATCGCTGTGATGTAATCTGATGCAGAGAGGAAAAAACAGTTCTGTTCAGCTACAGCACCTTATGTTTACTGCAACTGTAGCTCCTTTATCCACATTCATTAGTCATTATAAGCAGACAGGGACAGCTAAAAGGGTAGCGAGAGGAGAGAGAACCAGATTGAGTTAGAGAAAATGACAGCAGTGAGTGAGAGAAGGTACGAGAGGAAGATAGTGTTGTGTGATCGAGAGCAGAGAAGGTGTGAAACAGCAATATTGGGTTCTACCTGACACCAGCACACTGATATTTCATTCTCAATGAAGGTAAAAGTGCAGACTCACCCTGCCCTGCACTTTATAAACCCTTGAGAGGGGCATACAGTGTATATCTGTGTGTGTGTGTGTGTGTGTGTGTGTGTGTGTGTGTGTGTGTGTGTGTGTGTGTGTGTGTGTGTGTGTGTGTGTGTGTGTGTGTGTGTGTGTGTGTGTGTGTGTGTGTGTGTGTGTGTGTGTGTGTGTGTGTGTGTGTGTGTGTGTGTGTGTGTGTGTGTGTGTGAGCACGCGCGCGCGCGCATGAATGCATGAAGAGTTGCCCCACAGTTTCAAAATAGCTGTAACGGCAGTGCAGCATTTCTCATATAGAGAGTACTGCAGTGAGGTGTCAGGTTGCAAGCACATATGGAAAAGCTGAATTTCCTCTGATACCTTATCTAACTGTATCAGTTCATCTACACTGTACTGTGAGGTATTTACTCTTTATACATCATCCTCAAATGAGACAATAGTGTTTTGCTCATGTTCACAAGCAAGTAGTCTGATTTAAAGGATATGCTAGATTAGTCTTCTTTGCTAAAAGTACTATGCTGGCAATATGTTACTTCTCTTTGTCACGCCCTGCAGACTAATTTAATGCACTAAATATGCACTATTTTTACTCTAATCTCAGTTATAATCTCTTCACATTCATCTGTTTTAAAGCTTGATTTACAGCATGTTTTATACGTATGCATAGACAAAAACATTCTTAATATATAAATACATATACAGTTTGCATTCCTTCACAAGACATACTGCTATTGATTTGTGCTCAGATTAAATGTGCTGCCTTGTCCTCAGAATGAGATTCACGTAGCCTCAAGAGCCTGATTGGATTGGGGGATCGATAAGGTGGCAGAGAAATGGAGAGAGGAGAGAGAGAAAGAAAGAGAGAGGGAGAGAGATGTATTCGTTGTTCTTCATTACACCTATAAAAGGAAAGAAATGAGAAGTGGCAGCGAGGGAGTAGTAGCATTTTGTTGCAGCGCAGTCCCAACTCAACCCTGAAGTACTTTGCATTATGCCTTTTCCAGCATATGTAATGTAGTGAAGAAATAAAATCAAATGTGTAAAACCTTACACATTACTAATGATTTCATCTCTAAAGTGAACTTATATCCCAGATGTATAAATGTACTGGAGACACAGGAGCTGAAACTAAAGTGGGACAGCGCCAGAGGAGCTGAGGTGATCGTCACAGAGAGGGACAGACAACGCATCAGAGGGCTCATCTGTCTGAGATAGCTGGGTATAATTAACAAGGCTTTGGTTTTTAATTAATCTGCCTCAATCAGAGTAGAAATTCTATTCTTTCATTTCGGACTAAATTAATTCAAGGACACGCGCTCAAACAGCACAGTCCACAGAATGTGTACTCCTGTCTTTTTCTTTCCTTTGTTCTTGTTCTCTGTCCTGTTCTCCTCAGTGTGCTTGTCCAAGTGTTTTTTGTTCTTTCTTTCTTCCGTCCGCTCTTTCTTTCCTTCTTTCATTCCTCTTCATTTAGATAAACTCCGATATGGTCCAAATCTGGCACCATCCTGCAAGCGCACAGGGAAAAAAATATTCTGTCATACATTTCCAACATTATTCTAGTCACAACCTTGGCTGCTAGGGAATGCGCCAACCCTGCAGTGCCCTCCAATGGTGGGTCTGAGCCCAGGGAGGACATGGCAGCACCTGGTGATGATCCCGATGGCCAAACTCAACCAGCTGAGCCCCAAAAACAACCACCATCTGACCATCTGACGATAATAATAATCTCTTTGTCACACTGCCAGCTCCATGTGGCGGGGACATCAGAGAGAAGCTATTACTCTGCTTTGCTGGGGTTTACTCTCTCTCTCTCACTGTCTATCTCCTGTTCGATCGGTTGATGCTATATTCCATGGATAGAGATCACTCTATCTCTGGATATATAGGTGTTTTCCCCCTCTGTTTGTCTCTCCGTCTGTCTTTTTATCTCTCTTTTGTGGAAATCCAGTATGGGCACAGATCATGTCTACAATAGAAAAAAAGTCAATGAGAGGTCATAGACGGCACATTCAAAGGAGCACGCCACCAATTTTACAAATAGATTTTAGTTTACTAGTTTAATGGAGTTCTACTCATAGTTCTACAATGCCCTTTTTGGCTCTGGAGGGAATTTTTCAAAATTTTAACAAATACCGCTTGTGATTTCATCAGGGCTGCTACTGAATTGCATTTGAACAAAGTATTTTTAGAGCCTAACCCATATTAAGAACTGAAATCCCTGCCTGTCCTGCTTCGATTTTGATCATTCTTTTTAAAATCTGTCTCCTGTGAGTATCCCCTATTTTATGGATGTGCAATATTAGATAGCTGGAGTATCATTCTTTTTTTTGTGTATTTTTTTTAGTTTTGGCCATCACAACTATTATCTTACCCAACCGCATCACTGCTGAAAAATGCAATGCAAGGCTAAACTATGGAGTTGTTTAATAAAATGTATCCCAAATTCTTTGCAATAAAACTGGTTAGTAAAATATTAACATTACAGCTTTATGTAACAAAAACAAGACAGAGCACATTAAAAAAGGAATTTTCATCCAAACAAGGGTCTTCATTATCACACTTCTGGCCTCAGCACCACCTCTACTTATCAAACATTTTGCATGACGCCCTTACTGTGATGGATCTAGATGACACATGACACAAATCAGAAAGATAATGACATGCATGAGTGTAAGCACCAGTGAAATTTCCATGACATAATTGTACTCTGTGTGTTCAAAACAGAATGAGAGAGAGAGGCCTGTGAAAATTGACTTTGAGAGGGAGGTTTATTTTTTTGTGCATCAAATAAAGATGATGCCTGCTTATTCGATGCACCGAAAACCTTTTGGAAAGCTACTGATGACACAATGGCTGTGTGGACACCTTGTACCAGAGTACACAGTTATTGTGGTACTCTCAACAGTGTCCAGCCCATCACTGTGAAAAGCATATGTTCTTGCTAAAATGAGAACACAATGAGGCACTGTCCAAAAAGCATTTGTCCTGTACTTTGATCTCCTTTCTAAATGGGCACTTTCTTGGCATCCTTTTCCCATTTTAACTGGACTAAGGGGAAGGCTGCCATCAGTGAAAGAGATTCAATGGGCTTGTTTCCTGAGCTATAGCACAGATATATTGGATTGGTGGGGAAATGGGCTAAAATTGGATGAAAAGTAAGTGTGTGCGTGTGAGTGCGTGTATATTTATGCTTCAGAGACCACCACTGAGGTTTGTGAGTGTGTGTGTGTCATACCTGACTAAGAGAGAAAGGAGCTGCAGTCACCAATCTCTACCTTGAGGACATCCTACTTGAAAATGAAACACTGGAAGTTTTCTGACAGTTTCATTTTCAGGTGCACTTCAGCAGAAAATATGTAGGTGGCTGCATCTAACTTGAATCAGCTTTTTTTTGTAATATATCAGCATCTTGGCTGATACAATAAGCACTGTTTTCAATCCACACAGCACAGAATGTGCTCCTGCTCAGGTGTGTAGGAACACGGTGGGATGTAATTGATCATTCTGATCTTGTTCTTGTATAATTAATTATAATCAAAACTATTAACGTGCATGTCAGCAGACCAAGAACACTCATCGCATTGATTAGCTGAAAATACCTGACTTCTCCTCCCTGTCTGCAACCGTACCTCACCTCCATGACTCAGGTGGGATCCTCCACTGCTGTGATTGGTGGTGCTGCATCATTCTTGGGTGTGACTGGTTGCTGTCCTTGGGGAGGCAGGCAATGGCAGGCCAATGACAGTTGAAGTAATTGACTGTTAAGCTCTTATGGATTTCCTGCCTTCTGCTGATGTAGCAGAGGGCTGATCAGCCTGTACTGTACACACACTGGTGTTAAAAACACGCTCGCTCTCTTACACACACACTTTTAGCAAGGTGTGAATTCTTTACGAGCTTACATGAAAACCTTCCTAACTGCAGGTATATTGTATACTGTATACTAAATGTATTAAGACTTTGTTGTGCTATGTGTACTTTTAGTGACAGCACAGGGATGAAATTAGGATGGTGTCTGTGTTGCTGTTTTTCCTTAGGCACCAGTAGCCAACCATAAGGCGTTGTGTTTGTCAGAGCCAAGCTTTAGCTAGGTGGAGAGATGCCCCTGGGAGTGTCTGACTCACCCACCCTTGTGTGGGTATGTGCATGCGCATGTGTCTCTCCCATACAGAGGCTGCGAGGTGTTGGCAGGGCTGTCATATTAAGCCAATGGCGTTGAACTCATTGTGTCAGCTCCCGCAGGCTGCTATTGATGCTCCTATCATATAACTTTCTCTTCCTTGCCCTCGGTGTGGCACACTGGTCACTTTCTTCTCACTACTTGTCCCTGACACGTGCATGTGGGAGTGCAACTGCACCTTTGCAGCTGTAACTGGGTGCACATGTTTATGTGTTGTTTTTATGTGTACGTGTGTGCATCCTTCCTGCTCTCACAGCGCATCATGGAGCTCCTGCAGAGCACTGCTGCATTTCTGCATCACTAGGTCTCTCCCTAAGGTCAAGCAAGAGGCCAGACCCAGCAGGCAATGGATTGTGACCACAGAATGGAAAGAATGAAGAGAGAATAGGAGTGGAGGAGAAAGTCAAACAAGACAGTGTATTTAAGAGTAAAAGATTAAGAACAGGAAACAAGTAAAGCATGCGGCTAACTGAGGGGAAAAAATGGAAATGGAAGAACATGGGGAAACTGTTCAGTAAGGGAGAGACAATAGGGGAAAAAGTGCACAAAGTGAAGGGGACTATAGTGCTAGGCCTGGAGGATGTTCTAAAACAACTGCAAAAATATTGTTATGTGTATTTTAATCTAATGTTGGGTCTGTAAACTAAGTGAGGTGGAATAATTTCATTAGATTTAATGTCCTCTCACCTGCTGAGACCTTTAATGAAGCACCACTTAAGAGTGTCAAAATAGCCTTACTTAATTCCAGCAAATGCATGCTAGTAACTGGACATTTTTGCAATATAACACCTGAGTATTGTGGCTGAAGACAGCTGTCGGAGGGCTGTGGAGAAGGGATCTATTATGCTGTCTGCTCCTATTAGCATCCGTACACTATCACAAACAGTTAAGCTTCTGACGCTGCAGAAAAATCTATCCTCACAAGTCATTTAAGTGGGTCTTGTCACAATATTGCTCGAAAAAAGACAACAGGAGCGACCACAAATGGATCATAGTTTTAAAGATTTATTTTAACCCAGACTAAACTGAAATAGACTGCGTCAAGGGTGCCAAAATATGGTTAGAAAGTCCTTGAGTCTCATTTGTAAAATAAGTGAAGTGACACGGTCTTGACTGTAATGCTGTCACTTACCTTATATCAATATGCAGCACAGTCACCTGTTTCACAAACATCCTGAAACTTGATGGAGCATTAAAAACAGGATAGCGTTTCTTAACCCACTGGCAGATTTTCAGGTGTAAAAAGTAGGATTTGATATTAAATGTATGATGACAACTGATTTAAGATTGACAGTGTGCAAGGAGAGTTAAAGAGGAAGATAATTTAAGACATTTAAAGGAGGAAAAGACAGAGGAGGGCTATGAAGTAGGGGGGAACAGATAGATGATGGGATGGTAAAGATGACAATAGTTTATGAAAGTGGTTATATAAAAATAAAGAAGAAAGACTTATGAGTTCTGTAGAAGGCACAGTTCCTATCAAAGACAAACAACTTCATACTATATGCATAGAGTAAGATGCAAAATTGCAGTCAGTATAAATATTGCTGTCTACTATCTTCCCTCGGAAAAGTAGACAAACAGTACTCAGAGGCCTCTGTCGCTAACACAGTACAGTACACTGTGGTTTGCTTGTGAATAACAGAGCCAATTAAGTAACCACAACACAGGGCTCATGGCAACTCTGGGCCTCAAAGGACTCAATTACTGCTCTTGGTTTGCAGGGACAGAAGGAGAGGTAGAGAGAAAGACGCACAGAGAGACAGATTCTTCAAAAGTGTGGCTTCCCTCAACTGAAAGTAGAGATTCTTATAGGTGTCCATACGTAACATGGGTAATCAAATATGATGACAGCATTTTTCCCGCAAATAATGGTGTTGAGCGGTTTGCTTTTTCTAACAGGGAAAGGCTGTCTGCATAAAGGATAAGAAAAATGAATATTTGCAGGATTGAAATAGGTCATTTATAATCTGCATTCTTATTGTGTTGAATCAGTGTTGCATTTGATGTTATTAGGTACTGGAGCGGGAAGTATCTGCAAGCAAATTAATTCATTCTGTGAACATATTGCACTCGCTCGTGGCGGGTTTAAATACAGTAGGTCCGCCTGTTCAATTAATGTTTAACATGGCAGATCATTTCCGGTAATTTCCTGAGGAAGATATTATATGATATAATAGGATGGTCTTCTATCAGACTGTAAACAGGCGAGGAGGAAAAAAAATGAATGGAGAACAATAGAAATTATTTCTTGGCAGTTAAGTCGATTTCTGGCGCACATTCGTTTGACAAAGGATGATGGGAAATGTAGTGAAGCAGGTAAAATGAAAAAGAGCTATTTTTGACATAATGATGCTGGGCTTTTATTTCAGTGTATTGTCGTCCATAATTACTATGACTGGTTCATAAGAAAGGGCAGTGGCACCAAAGGCCATTCTGGTATTGAACCAATTCGAAAATTATCGCCTGGAGGAGAAAATTGGGGAAAAGAATAAGAAGGGGTTGAAGGGGAGGGTTGCTAGTGGAATGATGAAATAAGAAGAGAGAAAGGCCATCAATGAAAGCCATCCTCAGTGCTTCAATCAAAAGCTGGAACAGAATTGTATAGAAGAAATTTGCTATTAGAATGAGACTCGTGCGATGTATCATTTTTTGGGGGCAGGGGGTACAGAGGTGTGTGTGTTTGTTGGTGGAAAATGTAGAATAAAATATCTGGTGCTGTGATGCTTGTGTATTACTCCTGGCTTTGGACAAATACCTCCACTAATCTCAAGGACTCTAGATTTACAGGAAAACTAAAAGTCCATCTGTCGTGGAATGGACTTTCTGTCTGCCTCCAGATGAAGTTTGGAGTCATCAACCATATAGGCCTGTTTTTAAGCAATAGAAAAGGGAGCTGCAAAGTGAGAGATAGCTAGAAGGAAAATGAGAGTGAGAAAGATAAAGAAAGAAAAGGAGAAATAGCTAAGGGTGAGGTGATGTGTGAGAGTAACTTGTCATATCTGATGGCTTATCCCTGGTTCTTGGTGCTTTCCATTTGTCACTGAGTCAACCAGGATTTATGAGCTTCTTCGCAGCTACAAATCCTGATTATGGTCCTTCAGATAAGGAATGACACCCAGGTGTTAAAGGGAGTGTGTTTGTGTGGTCTGGATGGTTTAATTTTCTTTGGGTAATGAGGAGGGGAAGTGCACTGTTTTTTGATGAAATAGTAACATCTCAATCAGTATTTTGTAGTTTTGATCAAAAGAAATCATTGAAAATAAAGGCATGCTTTTATGGCTGCAAATTCAGACTGGGCAAAGCAATAGCCATATGTCAGAGATGTATTAATCACTATGAATACTTGTAGCGATATATGGTTCTAAAAGAGTGTTAGGTCCATGAAAAAAAAGCTTAGAAAAAAATGTTTAAAGCTGCACTAATCAATATTGTTGTATTTCTTCAGAGAAATACAAGAGAGACAAAGAAATATGTTTGTCACTGAGATCTTCCCATTGGCAACCAGGCAAAAATCAAGTTGGCGACTTGTGCATAATTGGAATTTCTTAAACATGGAAGTTGGGTCAAGTCAGCATACTTCTCCATCCAGGCTAATTGACTGTCTGTGACTTTCCTTCAAATTACTGCTGTTTGATACACAGCTGTGTACAAAACAAGAGGAGAAAGTTCCTCACCACCTCTGCAGGGATGTTACCACTATACCTCTAAAGAAATGTACCCGGCAGTATACAGATCTTATTAACTGTATTCCCACTTCTCTGGCATTATACTACCTCCCAAGAAATATACCTAATCCCCCAGCACTGTAAATTCTTCCATAATGATGTATCCGCCTCCTCCGCAACCGTGGCAACAATGACATAAGGCAGTTACAGTTACATCCAACATACAGCCCCAAGCTACAGTGTGCAGATGGGAGCTTTGATGAAAGCTAGCGTTGTGACAGAGAGTTATGTTAAAGAATAGCAGCCATAAAAGCAGTTGGAGCATACGATAACAAAACCCTTAGCCCGCAATCTAGCAGACTGCCGGGCTATACCACAGCATTTGCATATTCTAATGAGCCCAATGTTCAGGGTTAGCCGCTTACACTAATGACGCGTTTAGCTCTTAATAAATCAGTTAAGGCAGCTCTCTGCTGGAGCCCAGGGAGCTGCACCCGTGTGTGTGTGTGTGTGTGTGTGTGTGTGTGTGTATGTGTTGATCTCACTGTGTGCATATTTCATTATAATGCGGCTTTGTGTATTCATGTGTTTGCCATTATGCGGTAATTTTGCGAGAGTGCATAACTGAGTGAATAAGTCTGCTTTTGAGCAATTATCTTCCTGTTTTTGTCTTCGTACTTGTGCCAGCATGTGTGTGTTTATGTCTGCAGTCTTCATTTAAATGCTTGCGTGTGTTTGTGTGTCTTTTGTTTGCTATTGCACATATGAAATGCTAGTTTCTGTTCTGTTACTTTGAAGTGTCCTCTTTTGAAGTTGTGGTACGAGCAGTTCGACAGAAATTATTTTGCATTTCTCCACCTTTTACCTCAAGTTGAAAATTTGGCCTGTTTTGTACTATTTTACTCGCTTCTTATTTCATCATATCTTTGACTGATTGATTGCATTGAGCATGTCTCTCAACTTACATCTAACGGTGATTAAAATAACAAGAAAGATGGCTGCGAATGTTGTTATGTACTGATGCAGATAAGATAAGATAAGATATCCCATTTGAAGCAACTTCAGAACATATTAGACATATTAGATGAAAATTATTTCGCTACCATTCCCTGCTGGCCATGATGGTGGCCACCTCTGCTGACAGCCCTGTCAGGAGAGCAGTAACTGAGGCACTCTGCAACACACTGACATTTTATTACTGAACTGGGATTATAACACTCTTCAGTTGTCTTTGATGGTGAGACGATCCATGAGATTGTCACTCCACAGCCATGGGATGCCAGCAAAGGCATTAAAATGTGACTCAGGAGTTGACACGTATGCTGACACGCCAAAACCAAATTAATGGTTCAGAATAAAACATGCTGAGCAATCTCCGAAGGAAACACAGACACAACAAGGATGGACATACTGTGCATATTGTAGTCACCAACAATGATCAGTGAATGAAAACTGACCCTTAGACTGCTGTTAATTCCCCTGCATGAAGCTTTATTTCCAGTCACTGGGTACTGATGGGTGAGCCAGTTATCTGAACAACATGAATTCGGTCCTTTGTCAAAACATTATTGTACCAGCCTCTTGCAGAAAGAGGAATAACAGAAAAAAATTCTTTCACAATTTCATCACGCCACTGCCAATTTGGCCAAGTGGTGGTTAGAAGGTCGTTGGGCCATGGTTCTATCAGAAGGATTAGTCCTCAAATGGGATTACAGGCTTGTATGAAAAAAGGAAGAAAGGGGGTGGATGCTCAAGCAGGCAAGAGAGCAGAAATATTTAAATGCAGACAGACACATTCAAGTAAAGAGATCATTTTATCATCATTAGTGGGGAAGAGGAAAGGAGGGGGCGGAGACTCTTAAGAGGGATGGAATCTGTATGGCGATATGTGAATTTTGTAGTTTAATGAAGATTAAAGATTGAAAGATTTGTAAGAATGCGTGTGAATATGTAGAATTGGCATAGAGAACAATTATGTTTCTTTTTTACTTTTAGGGGTTTTATCTTATCTCTGTTATATATTTTCCTCTGCCTCATCCTCTCTCTCTCTCTCTTAAGTGAGCCAGAATAATATCTGTGAAGATGCGCTGGAGTGGAATATCCTGGTCATCCATCCGGTGTGACTAGGACGCTACAGTAAAACACACACAAGCTCTCTCACACAGGCACAAACGCACACACACACACACATACACACAAACAGTTAGATGGTGTTCACACACACTGTGAAGTGGGATGGCTGAGACCCACATGGCTTGGAGTGCCAGCGGCGTCTTGCTGCCCTGCCACCATGGCCCCTCTGCATGTAGGTCAGCTTCGGCTGGGGGCACACCACCCTTACCCTCCCCTCCCTCCCTCCCCCCTCCCTCCCTCAGCTCCTTCTCTCATACTCGCCCTCCCTCACTTCTTCCAACCCTTCCTCACTGGGCCTCTTCCTCCTTTCCTTCCTCTGATGTCTCTTTCTACTACAAGGCTATTCAACTGCAGTGCTACCAATCTGGTTAGCAAATAACCCAATGCCCGGTCAGAGTGCTTTTATTGTTGATAAAATACAAAAGGGAAAATCGTAAGGCAACCTATTAGCTTCATTCTTACATTAACATCATATTGCCTATTCCCTAGATGTAGGCCTGATTCTTTTGATTTCACAAGACTTACTGTTTTGCGAAAACCACATATCACCAAATAATGAACCTATGCCGCCCTATTCTCAATATTGTGTCAATGTATTTTACAGATATTTCAATGGATTATTAAAAAGCAGAGTTTAACGATACCTTAAAAAGCAGGAGAGTTTTCACACCCCATAATGGAACATTTAATTCTCCTGCAAAATAAGTATTCAACATGTCAACATTTATTTCATTAAACATATTTCCAATACATTTATTTACATGAAAATTAGACCAGACATTTATATTAACTCAATAAAACTTCACAGATAAAGAAATAGTTTTTTTCCAATCCATCAAGACACAGAAAAGAATGTTGACCACAGTTAGAAAAAGCACCAAACCAACCATTTCATTAATTAGCTCTCCTACCAAGAAAACATATAAAAAGATATTGAGAGGAAAGGGGCACAACTCAGATGTTGAGTTAATATGAACGTAAGCCTCCTTGGAAAGTTCCCTTTGCTGATGTAAATCGAATTTTTTCAGACCTTAACAGGTGACTGTTGTGCATCATCTGATGTTGAAGTTGTGAGCCTCATCGAGCAATGGAATCAGGTGCTCTGCAGTTATTGCACACACACCAGCATCAGGAACAGAGAAAAGGTGCTTTATAATAATACTCTCCTCACCTCAGTGGGGAGGCTGAGGTTTTAAACATCAGTATCGTTAAACTCTATTTATTGCAGCTGGTGAGAGCTGGTGATGTTACGCAGTGCACCAGAATGACGCAGTTTGCTTAATCACATCACACAACAGTCAAAAGTCCGTGCTCTCTGTTTCTTTGACCATCAGCACGTCAGCAGTTCTTCACAGTTGTTCACATTTCAAGCTGCTACCTGCTGGGTTTTTTGCTTAAGAAAAGCATTATGTTCAACTGACACGTCACTGGCAGTAATGTCCACACAACAAACTAGACAGGTATGAATGAATGTAGTTTATAATTGCCATAACTAGACTCCACGGTTTCTACTCAGCCATTTTAAGGGCACAGGCCTTTAAGCCCTTAACCCCATATTTATTATTGATTGGCAGTATATAAAAATTTTATATATGATTTATAAGTGGTATATAATACATTTGTACGTGTCCATTAATCCATTAATGTACAGTATTTGTTAACAATTATAACAGACATGTTTTACTGTAATGTCATTCATCATCTGTTTACACAGCAGCATCCACTTAGGGGTACCAACTAGATAAATACATTGGTAAACACTTATATCTGCTTATAACTACTTTATGGTGTGCTATAAGCTATTTATCAAATGTGTATGTACTACTTGCCAAGTAGATGAATAAATGAAAAGTTTTTTCCCCAAGTTAGACCAGAGTCCTGAAGTCAGAGATGTAATCTGTCATCACAGATTGGCACACAACACACACACTTTGAACTATCTTTGTCCATTTCCTGTTGAACAGGCTATTTTGGTGTTCACTGTCTGTGTTTTAAAAGTAAAAAGCAACATTCTGGCAACAGCCTTGTCACTAGCTGCCAGTGCAACAGCAGTGTCCAAACAGACTGTACAGTGACAAAGAATACTTATTGGCTGCAGGTAAAATTGGAACAACATGAACCTGAGGAGAAAATTGGGTGCATATTAAAATACGATAAGTACAGCAATTATAGTTCCAGGCAACCATATGCATAAATTAGGGCAAAAACTAAAAGATTTTGAAAGACTCGGATCAATGGTCGCTTTGGTTAGCGAGGCAACTGCAGTCTCTAACTTTGAATTTAGGCTGAGGTTGCCATCTGAGTTATAGCTGGACATGTGCAGTAATGTCATGGTGAGCATACAAGAAAATGTCTCCTTCTTTTCTCTTTCTTTTTGGCATGACTGCTGTTAACTTCCCTGTCCAACCAGCTGAGCTAATCACCCACTATGCACTTGTCCTATCTGCTTGTCTAAGGCCCATTACTGCTGTTCAGAATTTCATAGAGGGCTTGTGAAAACGGTGCTCGCTGCTTTTCAAATGATTTCCTACAAATTACTGTAGTACCAGAATGCCTTTCATCTTCCCATCTCTTTGCCCTCTGTGCTCTTGATGTGTTTTTCTCTCCCTACCACTCCAATCTCTCATCCTGGCTTTTCTACATCCCCTCATTCATTCTTTAAATACCCCCATCCTTGTAACATTTCTCAGTATACTAAATACTTTCACTTGCTTCTGCTGCTTTCCCCAGTCCTCAAGACTAAACCAAAAATTACATCTGAATAACTGTGGAACAGGTTAGGCCTTAGATGGTATTTCTTGGGTCTCTTCTAAAACCACTTTCAACACATAATATTTTGCATAATATGACATTTATCATGAGTCTAATCTTTTACAGTCTTAATAACAGTAATCACATAGTTTCAGACCGTGGAGACAGACAGAAAGTGATCTACGACCAGTGGTGGAAATTGGTGGTGACAGTGTTTCTGCTCAAATTTTGAAAATCCATTCAATGTGTTTTTTTTTGTGAGGGAGATCGTTTATAGCTATTTCACACTGTTTCTAAAGTGTGTTCATGAAACAAGTAGAATTTATTGTGTTAGAACACGCCACAAGTCTAGCTACAGCCCATACAGCCGATAGGAAGGAGTGAAATTCCAGGATTGCTGGTGTAGTCCCCAAAGTTCTGTGTCAGCGTTATCACTGATAGCGGCAACAGGTGTATTCAAAGCTTGTTCTTGATTGATTGCAGGTGAAAAACAGAAAGTTTGATAGCAGCTGTGTTGAAGAGGAGTCTTGACAGTTTGAAGCGCCACACCACTGGTGTTTTAGCTGCAGTGTGCAGGCTAATGGGCTAACAGTGAGCTAGCGGAGTGAGTGAGAGGCAGTGTGGCTGCCATCAGAGCTGCTTATCGGCACAGAGCTGGATGAGCTGTATAAACCATGAATATATCCATACATGTACATTGTCAGCTACATTTTGTGACAAAAATAAATTATGCAGTTGTTCATGCAGAAGAGTTCCTGAATTTTGCATAGGCTGGATACATTTTGCTGATTTCAGTGACACAGATGAGCTGCAATTTATTCCACGAGAAGGTGTCTCAGACCACCAAAACTTAAACTTTGCTATTATTTTGTTTATTTTGCTGTTGTTTATATGTGCTCAGCATTCCTTGGCTTTAAGAATCACTAAGTAGTCAGGACTTCTTTTGAGCAACTTTCACATTATATATTTTATTTTTATTAAATTTTCTTTGTTGTTGTTGAACACAGTAATCCAACACTTTGTCAGATTCTTGAGAGTGTGCTATAGTTGTTGATTTTTTTGTTGACTAATTTTTTGTTGACTAATTTATAATTTATAATTTTCTAATCTCTTTAGTGACATAGACATGGGATCTCCATTTCATGGACCCCACACACCCATTAAAGTGTGGCCATTTCCATCACTGCATACAACAAATGCTGCAAATGCCTCTTTTTGCACATATGAAAACAGTTGGTGCAACACAGGATAATGTGTTTGTATTTGTGTCATTTTTATCAGACAGCACCGTATCAGCATGTTTCTCTCCCTGTCGATTTGCCCAGGAAAACAGTTGGTGAGGTTGGTACCGTGGACATCGGCAAAACGCCACCCGCTGACATTCAAAACGCCACAAATCACCAATCAGAATCATAATATGTTATTATTATTTAATAGAACATATGACATTGTTTACTGTTCTGAGAGAGATTTCAAATAGCCTCAGCATAATCCCTGGTGTAATCACAACACAGTAATTTTATGCAGGGTTTTTATGATAAAAATTTTACAACCTTCCTTGAGCACAAAAAAATCTATTTTAGACTTGTTTCAGTGATTCCCATTTTCTTTCCCTCTGCATTGTTCTCAGTGGCTTTCCGTCTGTCATTTTTCATCTGTCATTTTCTCTGCTTTTTCTAAATATTACAATGACGTAAACTGCAGCCATGAAGTCCAAAGCTCCATCCAGAGCACCTATCTTTTGTCCTCATCACTCTCTCATTCCTTCACCATGGTGGAATCTCCTCTGTTGTAATTGCCACGATGAATGATGGAGTGTTTCTGTCAGTGTTTGCCTGATAGCTCAGCTATACACACACACTTTTCCATACAAACAATCGCATGCGCGCGCGCACACACACACACACACACACACACACACACACACACACACACACAGCCATATTATGTATTTGTCATTACCCAAAGGGATACATGCCCACACACACACACACACACTCACACACCTCTGTGTGAAGTAGCTGCAGGTGACAATGAGTGAGCTCTCAATTTCCTCCCTCACTTGTTGGTCTATCTCTCCCTGCATGATCTCCACCAGGCCAGAGGCTATCATATAGTCAGATAGTCATATAGTCAGAGTGAGATCCATGTCCGGAAACAAGCCCCGGTAGCTATGATTGTGGAGTCAAGGAAAAACAGGATACATTGCAGTGTATGGCAATGTTTTGGGTTTTTTTTCATGGTTGTTTTGCTTTTAAATGGCACGTGGAAGGAGCATGACAGTATTTGATAAGGGTTTAGTGAGTTTTCCACAAATCAAATTTTCCAAAATACATTCTAGGTTTGGTTTTTGAATGTGTTGTCCTTCCCTCTGGGCAGTCCAGGATTTCTAATTAATTTAGCATAGTATAAAAATCAACTTGCACAGACTTGAAATTTACTTGATCACACGTCTGGTCTTATTTTTGCACAACAGTACAGCATGGTTGCATGGCAACTAGAGGCTTGAGAGTTACTGGCTGTACACCATCCCATTCATAAGCTTTGTTACGGATCAAACCTGAAAGACAAAGTAGTCTAATGTGTGTCAATAGAATAATGATAATTTAAGATTTAATTTTCCTGGAGCCAATTGTTGAGTCTCTTTGTAATTGTGTGATGTCAGAGTGTTTCACTGTGGAACAAGGTGGGAAAACTAAGCTCTGTGAGGAAAGAAAAAAGGGAAAAAAACTTTTGTCTGCTCTTATCTTTGTGCACCATGGAGTGTGTTTCTCTGAAGACCCATATTGATAGAAAAACACATCTGATATTTGGACAGTTGGAATTTGCAGTCACTTTGTCCCTAATCTTTTCATCCATCTCTCCACCTTTCCCTAGCTCTGGCGGAAGTATTCACTAATGCTCCCCTCTGCTCTCCAGTTATCTCACCCTTTTAGAATTTCTTCTTCCCTTCACTTTCAGTTATTTTTTTACTTATCTCTTAGAGGAAACATGATTGACAGCATCTATTGCTCTTACCTCTCCATGCCATCATTTGTACCCCCTTTCCATCTATCCTGCTATCCTTATATTATCCCATTCACTTCAACTTTAATCTTTCCATCCTTACTTCTTGCTTCTGTCTTCTCTCCATCCCACCCTCCATTTCTTTCTCCCTCTCCCCTCCATCACTTCTTTCATCGCCTCATCTAGCTCCATGTCTCCATAGACAATCTGCCAGTACTGTGCCGGCTCGAGCCCTCCCAGAGTGATCCCGTTAGAGGGCTAATGCTGTGAAAAGTGACAGTGAACCGGCACTTTTACTGCCATCACCACTGCTTTGGGGCCGCCTGCCGCCTACAGCCTTGTTGCCTGGCAACTCCCCAGACAGCTTCCCTCCAAAAGGCGAGGGCTCCTGTCTGCTCTGCTGCGATAGAGACCCGAGCCTAATAAGCATTATATCTCATTTTGTCTTATCATTTTGTTGTTAGTGACACAAGTTTGCTCGGAGCTGCGACTATGCAAAGCGCACTGATGCAGAATGTGTCTCCCATATTGAATGAACAAAATGATTTGCAACAAGTGTGACTTCTTTGAGGATTGTTATTTGAATAAGAGGTTGCTCAGCCAAAAACATAAATATACATAAATGACAGAGATGCAGATGAAGCTTTTCAGTAGAAAAGAGCTGAGGTATTCTGACCCCAATGCAGACATAAATGAACATATGATTATCATGTCACACTGTAATGTGGCACATTTACACCCTATAATAATTCATCATGCATGTTGGTTGTGACTGGTTTAAGTACAGTAACAGACAAGTAATGTTGCTATATACTATAACTATACATAACGTTTGTAGTGACAAGGTATAGCTGCTATTTATTTCTCTGGCGGCATTCAATTCAGACTTCTTAAAGGTCTACCAGAGATATTTCTAGGTAGACGAAAGACGTACCTTTAAAGACGTGCTCACAGAATGATTGCCTGTATTGTTTACATTAAATATAAAACAGAGATGATTCCTGCCCAGAGACTTGGCCAAACCAGGGCATCTCATGCATAACTCATGAATTTCTCTTGCACAGTCCCAACACATTACTTAGGCTGAAAATAGTTTGAAAGATGTTACCTGTGGCTGTATGATGAAAAATGTCATTCTTGAGTCTCAGGATCCCTTTTCTTTAGTGAGTCAACTAATTGTGGTTCTTTGTAGAAAATAGCCTGTCTGTGCGTCATCTCCTGCCCCACTTTCCCATGTTTCCACTTCCTTGATGGCTTTTAAGACAGAAACCCAGTTCTACCAGTCCCACACCAAAAGTTAGCAAGAATCCAACACTCGGGTCCCAGAATACTCACAGATATGAGTGACAGGAGCCACATGGTTGCCACAGGAACTCTCAGAAGCGGTTACAAGAGTGCTTAACGAAGTATGTGAACTCACTGCCACCAAAGCAGTCCTCACCTTTTAATGTGTTTTTTGTTTAGAGACATCAGAGGTTATGAAGATCTTTGGAAGATAGAGGAAAATTTGATTCTACATTTGAGTTGTAGGGAGTTCTGTGTGCTATGTTGTTGCAGTGTCTTTTTACAAACGGCGTGTGATGTGTAACTGAATACGTAATCCTTTGCGGGATTGAATTTTGAGTGAGTTTTAAGTGAAAGACAGCAAATGCAAGCTAGATAAGGAACACTATGTGAAAGCTGTATTTCCAAGGCAGAGGCGTGGGAATTAAAGCTAGAAAACTGTACTGTAATACAACAATTCAAGGATATCCAGAAATGATACGGTATCGGCCTATTTCTGTTGAACTCTGTTGGGTGAATCAGTGCAGCTCTTTGAGCACCAATTTCCCATTTTAAGTGATCATCCTATAGAGAACCACTAATGCAAATCCATCAAGGTCATAGAGGGAAGCATGAATAGCAGTAATTTCCATTAATGGGAGCTGGATGGAGAATATGGGGGTCAAAATGTCTAGTGGAGGAGATATTTTGTAGGTGTGTATTTATGAATGATGAGACAAGGTACATACTCAGTGTGGTATGTATGGATGGAAACAAAGCTAACATTTCAATGTATTGCCTCTCTTCATCTCTCCTCATCTTGCTTTGTGCCTTAAAGGAATTAGCTTATGAATTTCAGCAAATTAAATACTATACTATAGATGCCTGTGCACACCTACACACACGCCATCTGCTGAGCCATTAACCATGTCTTACTGTAAATAAGCCTGAAGACACACACACACACACACACACCTAAAAAAAAGCATGGCATTATGCCCAGCCTTGCCCCAGGTGTGTCAGAGTTGATATATTGGTGTGGCCTCAGATGAATTCATGCAGGACAAACTAATGCTCTTATTAAAGGCTTTTTAAAGCTCTGCCTAACAGAGAGAATGAGCAAGAGAGAGGAGAGGGGATGTGTTTTAGCGTATTAATACCCACCTCAGGTGCTAATTTGCCCTGTAAGTCACCTGTCTTACCAGCTGCAGTGAAAGACAAGTGGAAATGAAAAGAAAGCTAAAGAAATGGAGAGACCGGGCCAGAGTGGAGAGATAGCACAACAGAGACTGAGTGAGTGACAAGAAAGAAAGGAAGAGGTGTAAATCACATTAATGAATAAGCTTCATTAGTCGTGCCCATTAGCGTCCTAAGCACGGATTAATTTAACTTCAGCTGACTTTGGAGAAGCCCAGTGGCCATGATGGGACACAGTTTGATTACACACCTGGATGTTTGATCACTGACTCCCTTCATTCTGACTACCAGCGGACAGTCTGTGTACGTTTTGTCCCTGAATGTGAAATTAGAACACCTGCAAAGAGAAAATTAATGTGGAAATAGTTCATTTGCTTATTAGCTGGTTTTCTCTGTTGGTTTTATAGTTCCTCACGCAAAACAGTCTGTTTCACCGTTACTGTAAATTTAGCACCTGTTTTGGATTATTTGTGAATCTTTCTAATATGTTTTTTCCAAAACAATTAAAGGAGATTTGACTCGATGCTTTTCTTGTCTATGTGTTTGTGTGGTCAACAGGCAGACCCCCAAGGCCGGGACATAGCCATCCGTCCCTTTTTGGAGCACTGTGAGAACACCCACATGACCATCTGGCTGGGCATCGTCTATGCCTACAAGGGCCTGCTAATGGTGAGAAGTGACTATTTCAATGTACTGTGTGGACACACACACAAATTTGCCCTTTCAAATATGAATGTACTTCACCAATGTATCTGCTGACGTGACTCTTAACAGCCTTATAAATGTTCTTAACTGACATTATTTCTGAAATGTATGCCAATATTAAACATTAAGTATCTACTTTCAACACAGTAAAGTATATTTTACATGTTGTCCTGTGTCTTTATGTTATGTGTAAATTCTTTTCTTAGTATTTTGATATTACAACCCTCTCTTTCCTCTTCCTACAAAAGTAAAAACTATTTTTGATCACTTGTCTTGAACTCAGGGGCAGTTGCATTAATTTATCCAACCAGATGTGGTTTATGGTGCTAGCAGCTACCAGTTACCATCCTTGCATGCAAAACATTACACAGTTACAGTCTTCACCATAACAGGGGTGTACAGAGACATTGAAGGTGGCCATCATCTAACTCTTGGCAAGAAAGTGAGTAAGCGTAGTTTTCAAAATGTCAAACTATTTGTTTAAGCTGTGGTGCTATCAGGTTAGTCTTGTGGCTTAACTGTCATTTGCTATTACTTCTACTAATTGAAAGCTTTGTCTTGATGAATCAGTAGAACTGATTTACTGTTGGATTAGTGGTTGTGGTCACAGATTGCATTTGAATATCGCTCTATTCTGAGTTTATCAGCAGAGTACAGTCGATACTGCAGGAAGACACTGAATATTTTATGTGTATATTACCACTGTTCATTCACAAGGGCACTTAAGGACTGGCACAATGGCAGGGGCTCAAGCCTATGGGCTATACCTGGACATATACTTGTCATGATATGTGAGACACAATTTATAACATACATTAAAAAAATCTATTTCCACACTACACAGGGTTTTTTCATAAAACCTCTGTGAAAAAAGAGCAGCTGCAAACTATATTTATGATAATGTCAAGGAGTGAGACAGAGCAGTAATTAATCTTAAGCAGCATTGAGAGAATGCAGAAGATTCTGAGTATAAAATATTACCCAAAAATGCCAAAGACAGAGATGATGGAACAAGTGAGAAAATTGTTGGATAACAAGTAGAAGGGCTTTGGTTTAAAATAATGACATGGCAACAAAGAAGAGGAGCAGCAGAGAAAAGTTTGTTTATCAAGTGATTGACAGGAGCCCACATCTGTATGAGGCACAGAGAGGGACAGCACAGCAAAAAGAAGCATTAAGGCCCGAGTTATCCCTGCCTTCACACACACACACACACACACACACACACACACAGGCTCCCATATGAATATATATACGCACACATTACCATCACCTCACATACACGTACACACACACCTGAAGTGCACTAATCCTTGATGACTGCTCTTTTAATTCTGCTGCTTGTCATTCCACTAACTCTCATTTAGACTTTAGAATAAGCAGGCAGGCCACTTTTCGCAGTGCACAGTGAATTATTCAGTAGGTTATGCAGGCTGCTGCTGCAACTCAAATGTTCCACCAAGCAAACAGTTCACTCTAAATAAACATTTTACAAGCATGACACCTAAGGCTGCTTTAGAAGGGCCTTTAAATTATTTTTCTCCTATCGTATAATGAAGTCATGAAATTTTTTTCACAACCTGCTCTCATTAGTATTTATGAAGAACAATGAAGAGCACTGAATATTAAAAAACATTAAGATTTAATAGGCTCTGCTTTATTCTAAAAAATTTTTATATCAATTAGTTTTCGTTCAAATCAAATAGTGAAGACAACAGCTACTATTGACCAACTGTGTGTGCTTTGGCCAGGAGAAATGACCAAAATCAAAAACCGCCTCCAATCTTTTTGAAATCTGTGTAACCTTCTCTTAAGCTTCTTATAAAACCCATTTTATCTGTTTTCCCTAACAGTTGTTTGGCTGTTTCTTGGCATGGGAGACCAGGAACGTGAGCATACCTGCTCTCAATGACAGCAAATACATCGGGATGAGTGTTTACAACGTGGGCATCATGTGCATTATCGGTGCTGCAGTGTCTTTTCTGACAAGAGACCAGCCCAATGTCCAGTTCTGCATCGTGGCTCTGGTGATCATCTTTTGCAGCACCATCACGCTCTGTCTGGTCTTCGTTCCCAAGGTCAGTTTCTGAAGGAGGAGTGTGTGTCTGTGTGAAGCGAAAAGAGGATAATTCTGCTTTGCCAGAAACCAGAGTGCTTAATTATCACCACATTCACACGCCACACTTCACTTAGTCCTGGCAGCTAAAAATGCAGCATAAACAGTTATATGTAGCCTTTTTAGGCCATGTAACCAGTAGCTGTGAGTAACACCCATAAGTCCTCTTGCAGTTCATCACCATGAGAACGAACCCAGACGCAGCCACTCAGAACCGGAGATTAAAGTTCACCCAGAACCAGAAGAAGGAAGACTCCAAGACCTCCACGTCGGTCACCAGCGTCAACCAGGCAAACACTTCACGACTGGATGGGCTCCAAACCGATAACCACCGCCTCCGCATGAGGATAACAGAGGTCTGCCATGCACATTCATGTTGTACTTCTTTTTTTAACCATTGATCAGCATTTTACAAGACAGTGGGACTGTGCAGCGGGTTTCAGGGTTTTCAATGCAGTAGTGGGATAAGTACAGGCCCTTACATGTAACTGAAGGTACAGTAATTGAGCACATGGAGTTCAACAAGAGAAGGAAGAAAGAGCAAATCATTTAACTCCACTGAGCATGAAAAATAAAAAAAAAGCTAGCACTCCTATAGCCAGTTAATTAATTCAGACATTTAATTAATTATTAGTAAAAATTAATTTGTTGTTAAAAGCAACTCTGATCACTTCAAGAGCTTATGTTGTTACTATGATGGTCTGTGTGCCACACTGTACATTCTTTCTGAGTTATTTCTTAAAAATGTTCACTTACACTGACATTGAGTGACATTTGAAAAATCCCTTGGTAATCACCACAGTTTTTCTATCAGATCTCTCAGAGATGAGTTACTGCTGTTGTCCTTGGTTTTGTTCATGATTGTGGCAAATGAGGAGCTACTCAGACACTCTTGGAGGACAAGTAAAGTTATGTTGTCTTTGGCAGCCTTTTAAGGAAGTAGTTGCAGCAGTTTGTTGTCCATGGATCAGACACCACACTGGGTAATTGGCTGATAAGCTTGTAGCTTATTTGAGTTTGGTTGTCTTTAAATGGTTTATGCAAACTTGATGTAAAAGGTTTTGGTTCATTACTGTAGATTGACATCTAGTTTGCCCACTTATTAAAGACAAAACAATACAAACTAATAATTCATTTGTTTGTCTGTTTAAAGTTGGACAAAGAGCTGGAGGAAGTGACCATGCAGCTGCAGGACACCCCAGAGAAAACCCCCTACATCAAACAGAACCATTATCCGGATGCCAACAACATCCTCAGCATACGCAACTTCACAGATGGAAAAGGTAAGAAATTGGGTGTATGTTTGTTATCTTGTTAGGCTGTCTGTGTGAGCCTACCCATTTTAGGTTTTTGGTACTCATAAAGTTTGTTACCTAGAAATTGTTCTACCTCATACAAAAATGACCCATCCACTGAATGGAAAAAAATGCTCTTTTTTTTTTATGTGCAAAATGTGACAAAATGTTCACAAAATGTGAAAAGATATGTCAGTAAAGTTCATGCGCAATCGATAATGTGCAGATGATTGTCAGTGTGTGAGCAATTTGTCTATGAGATGGGACTGTTGATTTTGCCTGACACTAGTTTTAGAATCCATCTTGCCAGGCTGCAAGTTATGTGTTTGTGGTTGACCCACAGCGGTTCGAACCAATCATCGTAAGCTACAAGCAGGGTTTAGGTGTGACGACAGTGAAAAACAACTTTGAAATTATCAGTTACTTCTGAGGCAGAGAGCATTTCTTCACTAAAAGAAGAGCAAAGAATGGTACCCTCAACTGGCTTTTGCAAGTTATGAGGTTCATTGATCTGATTGGTGGAATTTGGCCTTTGTTAGAGAGATGGTTCCTCCAATCACCACTCAAGTACCTTTTGAAAGTGGCTGCCCCCCCTCACAAATGGTTTATACGACGTGGTAGGTTCGGTTAATCTTTTGAACTAACAAACACATAACTTACTTTAATGAATGCTGGTGCCCATGTAAAGTCCAAGATGGTGCATCACTTCTTCCCTACTCACTGACAGGAATGCTGCTCAGCTGGGTTATGCTCAGTGCTGCTCCTGGTGGCCGAAAATGTCATTGCAGATTTCTGTGTAGATCAAGGATGAGTACTTCAGTCTGATATAATTTAGTCCTGTCTCACTTTAAAAGCAGTGTGAATAAATAATATGAATGAGATTCACTTTTGCACATATTTTCTATTCCACTTTAGAGAGAGACTAATGTTCATTAAATGGTTTCATGACCATCATAACATCCAGAATTTGTTGTCAGCTACGTCCTGCATATTCAGAGGCTTTAATAAAGGATTTTAATGCTGCTTTCAAAGCAGCAGCTGGAAGGAATATCTTGACATTTTTCCATTGCTGGAGCTTCTGACAGCTGCAGGTGAAGAAAGGACACAGGAGTGCTCTGTTTGACAGCAAGCCTGTGACGTCTTCTGAGAGTGAGTCATGAGATTAGCTACGGTACCTGCATATTCCACTGCTGCAAGCTAGCAAGTTTTACACATACTTTAGTCACACTTTTATTAACTTTTATCAAATCAAGTGGGTCCACACTTGGTTTTGAACCCAATTCCATGATGTTTGGGGGGTTGTTTCCTGTGTGTTCAATGATGTACATGAGAAAACAGTAGAAAGAAGATTAAAGAAGGAGTGTGGGGAGGGGGGGCAGTTAAGGTGAACCATCACGGGATAAGACAAGCATAAGGAGCACAGAAACACATGGAGTAAACTTTCAGGTGCTAAAGATACTTGTCATATCCGTCTTTTCCAGTAGAGCGAGTCTATGTCGCTTTACCGTCCCAAGTCCTGCCCGAGACAGACTGTTTCAATTGATGCAGCTATATCTTCGACATAATGAAGCCGGGTTCCTCAAATTGAATCAGTGCATCGTTACACCCCAGCGGCATCACTTTGCATTAGGCATCATTTTAACAGACGCAGGGTGATGGTGATGAACAGCAGCCACATTCAGCATGTCTGATGCTCACGCCAGCACAAAGCTGCTCTCAGGGGTGTCTAATGTATCTGTCTGAGTTTGGGAAGGTAAAAGAGTAAAACAGCTGCGCTCGTTCTGCGGATTGGGAGCAGAAAGTGTTAGATTTGTTTGAGAAGTTCCTCATCTGTAAAAGTTGATTGTTAGACAATCAACTGATTGCATTTAGTAAGTACATTCAAAAAGCAATGTGTCTCATGCTCCTTCTCTGAGTTTTAGTTTGCTCTCTGCTTCCTTCTGTTTCTCCGCTTCTCATCTTTTGCATGTGCACACACTTACTCGTGCAACAGACACACATCCTCCTGTTTTAGCCCAAATACTGTCTGGCTTTGAAATGATATGAGGTGGGAGGTTGATGGTACCCTGACAAGGATAGATTTGATATAAAAAACATGTCTGAGAAAACATTAATGGAACAGAGAGAGCAAGTAGGAGTAGATACATAGTAAATGTGCTACCATCTGTGGGATTTTTGACCTTCTTATATTTATTCAGAAGGAATAACAAACAAAATACTGCATCAAATTTTAGATTATATTTCCATTCATGAAAGGAAAAAATGTGGCATATTACCTGAAAACAATTAACTAGCAGTTATTTAAGCAAACACATTCTAACATTTTCTATTTGTTGAGCGTAATCTCTCTCAAGTACCAGCAGCAGCTGGCAGCTCATATTAGACTCTTTTTAGTGAGCTAAAATTCTAATTGTGTGAGCTCATATAAATAAATCAATTTTAGTCTGAATCTTTGTATGCGCTGCCGGAAAAATCATGAGTAGAGAAATCCTTCTTTTAATGAGTGAATTGTTAAATAATCCAGTATCAACATGGGGCGTAAGGATCAGATACAACAAAGCGACAGAAATGGGCAGTCAGTTCATTTATATTGTAGGCATGTTCCTGTCATGTAATGTTTTAAACTGAAAGTAATAAAACTTAGAGGAGCCTCAAAGCAAGAATCTAGCCCTTTGGAGGAAGCATATGATATTACATTCTTGGACTGTCATTTTATCATATTTTTAAAATTACATTACATGAAACTATTTTTTTGTTGACTACTAAGTAGAGTAGAATTAATGTAGTTAGTAGACCGGAGAATGCATAAACACAGAGCTGAAACTGAATGAATATTGGGTTGCTGTTGCATTGCTCTCAAGTTTATACACTGCTCAAAAAACTCAAAAAGCACTTAAATCACACATCGGATCTCGATTAACTAAATATTCAAATTCAAAATCTTTGCTGTTGTGTAACTCGTTGAGAACAAAATGACATAACAACGGTTAATGGAAACCAAAAATCACCAGCCGACTGAGGGCTGGATTCAAAATAGTTCATAATGTGACTCAGTAGTGTGTATGACCCCCACGTGCCAGTATGCTCCTGACAACATCTGGGCATGCTCCTGATGAGACGGCGGATGGTGTCCTGGGGGAACCCTAACCCTCCTCCCAGACCTGGATCAGGGCATCAGTGAGCTCCTGGACAGTCTGTGGCTGGACCTGGCCAGTCAGGCTGGATGATTTTGCAGGCAGCATAACGTTCACCACGGCATCTCCAGACTCTGTCACGCCCGTCACATGTGCTCAGTGTGAACCTGCTCTCATCTGTGAAGAGAACAGGGCGCTAATGGTGGACCTGCCAATTCTGGTGTTCTCTGGTGGATGCCAATCGAGCTGCATGGTGCTGGGTTATGAGCACAGGTCCCATTAGAGGACTTCAGGCCCTCATGCCACCCTCATGGAGTCTGTTTCTGACAGGCCAGAAACATGCGCACCAGTAGCCCACTGGAGGTCATTTTGTAGGGCTCTGGCAGTGCTCCTCCTGTTCCTCCTCTCACAAAGGTCTTGCTGCTGGCCCTTGCTGCAGGCCCTTCTACGGCCCTGTCCAGCTCTCCTCGTATAATGGCCCTAACCCTAACCCTGGTATTCCAGGAGACTGTGCAGAAACCTTCTTGCAATGACAAGTATGGATGTGCCATCCTGGAGGAGACAGACTACTTGTGCAACATGATGGTATAAACAGTGTGGAAAGTTTAAAATGCGCTGATTACGTGTATTTGCTGCATATTTATTCAGCTTAGTCGACATCGGGTTGGTTTCATATCTAACAATAGACTGACCTTGCCCATGCTTTTTTTATTCAGAAAGACAATTATTAGTCTCTAGGTTGTGTTCACAATAATATTCATCTGAGAAGACGAGGAGAGAGAGTGTCCTGAGAAAGACATCACATTAGGTGCTGCTCACAAACGTCAGTCTGACACACATTATGGAAATAAAATCACAGGTCATTAAGCCTCCTTTAAAAATCACCGGCATATAAACTTTTCCTAGCCTCAATCTGCTTATGCTTGACAGTCATCATCATCATCATCGCCGGCTCCTAACTGTAGTCATCAGTATTCATAAAAGAACTGGTCTAAATGTATTGGGGGCCGTGAATGAGTGGCTGTTAAAAGAGTAGAACGCCGTGTCAACAGCGATTACGCTCACTCACAAAGGGTGAGAAGCAACACTCCACCCCTCTCGCTCTCCTCTTTTTTTACTCTCTCTCTCTCTCTGGATGTCCACATGAATATGTACCAGCACAGTTAGCAGGTGAGGTGTGGTTTTCTGACCTGATATTAGTTTGAAAAGTTAGTTTATTGATTAACAGTACTAGGAGCATTATATATCATAAAAGTATGGCTGAGCTACTTTTGAGTTTCCTTATATCACACAGCAGTCATTTCCTTACATTTTTTACCATTTGTGCCGCTGTACTGTCAGCAGATCAGCTTATAATTGTCTATCCAAGATACAGGTAAAGAAGCAGCTGCCTACGACTCTCAACTAAATTTAGATGAGGTATCACATGAAGTATCACATCACAAGTACTGTTTAAATGTGAAAGTATAAAGAACAGATGTTGAAATTTACCTGGTTAATTTAATTTCTTTTTCCACACATTTGCACAATGTACATTTAAGTAAAATAAAAAAGAATTGGGCTGGCCCTGTGGTCTAGTGATATTGGAAAAAAAACTTAACAACCTCTTTTCTGTGTGGCATGCACACATATTCTGAATCCATAATGAAGTATATAAATATCTGTGTCTGTGCTTTTAACACAGCTCTGAGAGCTACAAGGTTAGGCTTTTTTCAAAATGCACAGAGGACTAGTCTGCTCTAAAATAGTTCAGCAAGCTCAGATGTCCAATCAGGGCATGGAGTGCTGTGATCAGTGAATCAGGTCAGCAAGTGCTGGGAAATCTGGGACAACTGGGGAGAAAACTCTGTTGGGGGAAAAGGGACCATTCCATTACACTCCAGGTACAATTTTGGAAAACTGATAAGGCTGTTCACCGCATCTCTTATTGTATTTTAACCTCTTTGTCTGCCTCCCCACCGCAACATCTGGAGAATGCAGAGATCGTGTTAGAAAATCTTTTTTTTTTAGTTCTCTCTGCCTTTGTTTATTTCTTACTTTCATGCCTCTTTCTTTTTGCCTCCTCTGTCTTCACTTTTAATTTGTCACACCCAACTGTCTGTTTTATTTTTACACCTGTGCTTTAAATATAATAAAACTGGTTTCTGGAAAAAGAAAACTGACTAGTTCACAGTCAGTTGACAGACGGCATTGACATTTTGTCAGATCACTGGGGATGGGGGTTGCTTTTAGAAAAGTTTCCCTGTACTTCTCATTAACATGTAAAGATTAACATTGCTGGTTCAGGATCCCTCATCAGCATTAACCGTCAAATGTGCCAAATGTTATATGTATCAGCATAAAAACACATAATTATGAAAGCTATTATGGATCAGCTATTTTACCTTGTGGTGTGAATGTATTGTATGCAATGAATTTTTCTGCATTGATATAAACCTTCTCAAAAAACAACAACATTCTGTTGGTATCTGTATATTTTATTGCTTTTTACATGGTGTCAAGATCAAAGTAACAGGATAAAAAAAAAACAAGACACATCTTTCATGCTCATGACTACCCACCAAGAGCTGAAGAAAAATGTAGATCCAGACTCTGGTATGCAGACCAAAGGCTGGTCTGAAAATTCAGTCATGTCTCTTGTAAAAATGACAACTCATTTGACACAGCTTATCATGTTTATTGTGATGCCTACATGTGTTTTCAATGCAGATGGAGAGAAGTCAATACTAAAGAACCACCTAGAGCAGAAGCCTCAGGCGCAGTGGGGCTCCATGGATCCTTCCAGAATAAACAGAGGTCCCCTGGAGGATATCAACTCACCCGAACAGTGAGATTTCCCATTTCTTCAGCACCTCTACTCCCGCGTCCCTCTCCCCTCCCCTCTGCCTTGTCAGCTTTCTCATCAGACTACACGTCACATGTATCGCAACCACCAGCAGATCTCTGACGGTTGCTCTGGCAACAGAGCCCTGCGAAAGCATAGACTGGCCCTGTACTTTTCTCTCCTACGCACATCAACATACATATTAGCACATAGTTTATGTGTTCTCCCAACATGCTTGACTTATTGCAGCAAACATACTCAGTCAAACACGCACATATAAATACAAACACACATGTGCATGTACAGTATGCACACGCAGACATTCAGCTGATTGATTTATTGTCCTTACTTGTAAAGGAAGATGGTCCTGGACACTCAAAACACTCATTTGACAAAGGCAAATCTACATTCACTTACTATTCATAACGCAGCAAAGCTCAGGGATGTCGGCCTCATCAATGGGGGGGGACACCTCATGCATCATTGAGAGCTCTCCCTCTCATTTTCATTTAACTAGAACCAGGAGAAGAATGCACAACGTAGAGGGATAGATGGATGGAGGAATGGAGAGACAGCAGTCAGACAAGGGGAGGTAAAATATTGAAGCGAGGGCAGTTACGGAGAGAAGATGGATTAGGAAGAAGGGTTGAGAAGGATGTTTAGATAGGAAAGAGAGACAGAGATAAGGAGGAGGAGGAGAGAAAGAAAGAGGTAGAGACTCACAGAGGCTTATGTAACCAGTGATTTACAGCTTGCATTGGAAGCAGCTCTGAAAATAGACAGGGAGGAGAACAGAAGTAAAGGAACACTCGGAGCTATTCCCATGCCACATGAATGTTTGATCACATGGAGGGAAGAGAGATGAAGAGGCAGTGAGAAAGACAGAGGAGATAAAGAAGAGACACATATAAAGAAGTGAGAAAAGAGGTAATGGCAGAGGAGGACGAACGCTTTGTTACATGAGAAATGCTAGGTCGCACAGCAGGTGCCTCTAATTGTTAAGTGTAGTGTCTATGTCATATATGATGCATCAAAAATACATGAAAAATTAAAACATTTCCTTCATGTGCAAGAAAGTTTGTGTTTCCATCACAAATAGAACAGGTCAGGATGACTGACGAGGCCTGAGGACCATTAATATTTCAAAGTTCACCTAATTAAGACATTTTTCTAGGTCTATTGCTGAATGAGCTTGAATTTCATTCCCCCCTCTTAATTTTTTACATAACTGGCATTTGGTTATGTAATTTTCTTGCAAACGGCTGGCAGTGGCACTAGCACTGGCGAGGTAGGGTGCGAACTGTCACAGCAGGCATAAGCATGAAATGTTCTTTTTGTCAGATGATCCCAGAAGCTGGGAGGCACGGTGGATTAGGGGTTTAGTAAGGAAAAGTGAAGAAGGTGGTGCTAAAGAATACAGGAAAAATAATTAGAACAAATGCTGAGGGCTTGTATCATCTATACTTTGTCTATCTGTTCTGATCCACCATTTCTACGTCTCTGTCCAGCTTTAGAATTGTAACTGGATGTGATTACATTAATACACTAAACAGCACTAAACAAAAGTATGACAATCTAATAGCAAACAGGGCAGATCAATGAACAATTTGCAGCACTTTTTCATTAAAGGTATTCAGTGTCAGTGCAGGAAGTTTTGTGCCCTTTATGTGGCTAAGCAAAAAGTAAGCATTTTTATGTCAAGGACCAGAGTTTTCATCCTGTCACAGACCAACAATTTCATGTTTCCCCACCTAAACCATAGTTTATTTTTCTCGGGGTGGCGGTACACCAAAAACACAAACATTTTAATACAATGGTGTCAATTTACCCTTTTATTTGTTATCATAGCAAATAAAATTGTAAAATGAGGCCATTGCGTTGAGCTTTTTTTGTTCGTTTGTTTTGAGTGCCTATTCCAATCTGCAAAGTAACTATAGATTTCAGAACAATGTGGAGTAAAAGAGATTGAAATGTGAAGTCCTTCAAAATCATGTTTGAGTACAGTACTTGAGTAAATGCACTCACTTACTCTCTAACACTGCCCCTTACATTGTAACTTTCCATTTCTATCTGCAGCATACAGCGCCGACTGTCCTTGCAGCTGCCCATCCTGCACCATGCCTACTTACCTTCCATAGGAGGGGTTGATGCCAGCTGCACCAGCCCCAACGGCAGCCCTGGTTCCAGCCCACGGCATAGACACATGCCCCCCTCCTACCGGGTAATGGTCTCTGGCCTGTGAGCTTCATTCACTCCCCCACCTGGCTCTTTGCAGAGGAGACATATATGGTTCTTTTTTTCTACAACAAATAGACTGATATCATCAGCGTATGTGCGTATTTTGTCTCAGAACAAGGAGGACAGGGGGAGAAGAGAGGGAGAGGGGGTCGAGTTTCACTCTTCGTACCTCTTCACCCCGGCCTCTCTTGAGAACTGAAACCCTCAGTCAGGAAGGGGTGGGAGGAGACAGAGTGGGCACTGGATGACCTTTACAAACTCCCACGATTCACAGCAATGTCCCCTTGTTCATCTGCTCCCTTTGCCTAGGCATATACACATATGCACAGTCAAACAAACACAAACATACACAATTACATACACATGCACAAACACACTGACGCCCCAATAGCAGAACAGCGGTGGACCAGCCCCGACCTGACGTGTAGCCTTATCTGCTTCAGAGGGGGTTGTCTGTTTCTGTTCCGTATCTGTTGTATGTGTGTGCTCGCTGCTACATGTGAGCTTGTCACCTAACTTGAGTATTTCACTGCTTAAGTGACTGGATACCGGTGTGGAGACATAGAATTTACAAAACTCAACAAAGGAAATCATCCAATTTACTCCCTGTCCCCTTCCCGTCCTAGTGGAGACATGTAAATATCATCACTTCTGACTTTGGTGTACTGTAAGCTTTGTATATGCTGTGAATGGACAATTAAAGAGGTTCTTAGTGTGGAGCTTGTAACAGAGGCTTTCAAACGAAAGTCTATAATACATGGCACCCTACAAAGAATTCAACATATGTATGAAAGAGATCCGAATTAGTTTGTGTAACTGTTGATATATTAGCTTATGGGCAGCAAAGTAAGATCCATCAAAACCTGTGAGTCACAGAACATGAAAAGGCACCACAGGCCCATTCCTCTAACTTGGAGTAAGATGCACATAATGGCTCTTTCCTTCCACTTTGCTAAATTTGCACCAATGGTTTCATCAGAAATTTCACATCAGACTTTTGCATAGGCTTCATATTTTACAACTTGCTAAATATGTCCTCAGAAAGCATGTTATACAGAATATTGATGCTATGCCTTTTTAAAATGTCTCCAAGGCTGCATATGTTAGAAATAGAGCTAAAAGACACCACAAGACTCCACAGTTGTTATTTATGGTATGTGTGTTCTATGCCAAGAAATGCACACATTCAGATGTACGCAAGAGAGCACCTTATGAATTCAGGTGCTTTTCAGACAAGGCAGTAGTGATGGGCCTGGTCATATTGATCCCCACAGAGTGGTCTCTATAGACTGTTAAGATGTCCATCTGAACAAGCCCTCACAGCTAACCAGCACAGACACGGGTGATGGGGTTCATGTCAATGGCAAAAGGGCACAAGACTCCAAAATAAAATGACGCCTTCTAAAGAAACTCAAGAAGTGATGCTGGAAAGGATGTAGGTCTACCAGTTCCACCACTAGCTTGGTTGACCTGAATTTCCATGAGCGGTAGTAAAAACGATGAACACATGGGAGCCTTGTGTAATAAGCCCCAACTGGCTGTAGCTTTCAGTTCCAAGACAGTGGTGCCACCACTGCTGGTCACAGTGATAGAGCATAAAGCACAGACACAGGGCTTTCTTTAATAGTGAGTGTCATGAAAAATCACTTCACAACTTCGCACTTAGCAACAGTGAACATACCTCAGTTGCTATGGAAATGTAATTCAGCGCCGTTGAAGTCGGCGCAAGAAGGCTGCAGTGAGCAAAACGGTCATCGACACAGTGTCGTCTTTTTTTTTTTGTAAAACTGTCCTCATGCAGAAGAAAAGCAGACAGGGACTCATTACAAAAAGGACTTTTTTATGGAGTGGAAGAAGTGAGTTTGTTCTCAGCATATGTTTCACCATTGGTGTCTTGGTTTTTAGTTTTCAAGGCGTTTGTTGAGCGCTGTGCCTGTTGTCTTATATTGTAGCCTGCAGGATCCACAGTACATAAATAGGGTGAAAATGGCGCTGACCCAGCAAACTACAACATTGGCCACACATCTGTAAATTGTACGTGTCATAGATTTATTTAAATTCAATGCCTCAATGCATGGAACAGTGTGGGAGAACTTGGTGAAAGCTCCACTTCAGCTGGAGTGGTTCTTCCGCAAGCTGGTGTCTGATCATAAATACTGTCAGTCTTTAGTTCAAAGGCGAGTCAAGGATACAGAGTTGGAGTGGGAGACAAGCTAGCAGAGATCCACCTGCTATCGGACATATCAGGGTGACTTCCTGTGAGAGCTCCTCCCCTTCCAGCCCCTGCCAAGCACAGGAGCAGGGAAACCCCGAGCACAGACCTCCAAGGAGTCACGGCCTCTCCCGCACCTTTGCCAACCAGAGAATCACAGTCACTGGACAGTGAGTGAGAGACATTGTCAGAGGGTTGGTTCTTCCTTCAGGAGAAGAAAAACCAACTGCACATTTTATATATTACATTATATGTGATTGTGTACAATTTGCTGATACCCTGATGATGGTGTCCATGTATGGAATATTTGGTATTTGGCTTTCTCAAGACGGCATGAAATGAAATGTATAATTCACAGAGTTACCTCTGTTTTTGCAACTGTCGTGACAAATCCACGTTTCATCCTCTCACCTACAATTTGGTTTTACGTTTCCTTACAAAGCGTATGTTTGAGTTCTTTTACCCTGTTGATCAGCTCACACATGTCAATGCCAAGATTCTCAGTGGACAAACACAGCATCATCATATCGACTATGCTACTGGTTTAGCAGTTATTCACTGAGGGCAATAAAGTGAAAGTGGTAGCAAATGATCAATCCCAATAACCCACTCCTGGCATTTACCAAATTACAAAATGACTTTTTTTAGTCCATCTAAAATGCCAAATGCAGATCATCAGGTATGGTACTGTTTTTTTAAAATGTGCCCTGATTTTTTTTTCTTTATTATGATTCATTTCAACCTTTTTTCAACACAGATGAAAAATTGTTCAAATGCAATTGTGGTAGGTCAAGGGCTCATAATTTCCTGTAATAAATAACGTCATGCTGATGGTTTGTATTTGCCACAGGTCTCTTTACCTTTTAAGTTTGAAGATCAAAGTGACATATACGTACATAATTATATCTTTGTATGTGTCATCATCAGGGTTTCTGGAGAACACGAAACATACATGTCCAAAAATATAACAATATGACGTATATATTTAGTGGAAAAACACACAGGTCCATATTGTTACTGTTTTGTCAGTTTAATATGTGGTATCACATGGAGTTAAGTTCAATTAAGAGTTTAAAACGGTAAACAAAACCTATGTGAAATGCAACATGATCAAGAGGGGCAATAACTTGTTTTCTTATTACAGAAAGAATAGAGAACTATATATATGTATATGTAAAAGATCTTTACGTACATTCTCATTTTTACATAGGAAATATTTCACAAATGCGCCACAAGGATACTTGGAAGTCATTTTTTTAATTTACAGTATCTGTAACTATGTTATGTACAGATGAGGTATAGATATGACAAAGTTGTATAAAATGTCACACTCAGAACACCTGAACATTTTTGGAGCCATTAGTTGTTATGGGGGGATTTGAATAACATTCTTCTTTTATTGTCTGAATGTTATGGACAGCCTTTACTTTTCACATCATCGTTAAATAAAGTGAGACTGAAAATAATGCAATGTTTGTTTCATCTGTGCACAAGTCTGACGTGGTAGAATTATTCATGTGGTTTTCCAAAGCATGTTTGCAATTACACTGTCGATGGCAGTCGATCAATGAAGAAATCAGTCCTTTATACTCCTTTAAAGTTACTATTTACGTTGTATTTATGCTGCTCTTTAGTTGCATCTACTGGCAGCTTCAGTGTGTGTTTATACCAAAAGTGAAGTTTTTGCACTGTGTGATTACAGAATTCATGCAAAGTGAGGCAAATGAGGCGTCGAGCCGTCGTCATGTGAGTTGGAATTTTTTCCTTTCTTTGAAACATTTGAGTGGCATAGAGCTTTGGGTGCACTTGGGATACTTTCCAGCACAATGCCAACAAAGATTGGACAAAAGGTTGAGTACGTAAGTAAGTTAGCACAGCAGCTTGTTTACATGCTTGAGTAATGCAAATAGATCCAAATCAAATGTTTCGTTTTTGGTGTGAACACAGTTATGAAACAATACCAAAATCAAACATATAATATCCAACACAGTTTCTCTTTAAAGTTTACCACCTGTTAGCTAACCGCTACAGTACTTAAAAGAGATACAGATATTGTTAGACAATTTTGTGTGTAAAATCTTTCAGGTGAGGTGAAGTCACAAGTGCTAGTATCGATAGTAAAAAGCTAAAATTATCTCAAATTAACTCTAACTTTAACTTTTCATTTCTTTATTACTGGCAAATTTCTTGCAAATTGGTAAAATTTAAAAAAGTGCTTTTGGCTACATGTAAAATGTCAGTGGATAGTTAGCTATTTAGACACTGATAAGTGGACTTTTGCAGTGTTTAACAACAATGCTGAGGGATACTAGAGGAGAACCATTTTGTCTCGTGACAAGTTTGAGAACCAAACTTTTAACAAATGGAGGATCAAACGTATTATTTAGCAAGAAGAAGCAAGGGAATGTGAATCTTCATTGCCCATTGTAGCTTCTCCTACATGCCTGGAAAGGGAGGGGTGGGCTGCAATTGGTTGCAATCTGCAACCCCACAGTTACGTGTCACTAAATCCTACACACTGCACCTTTAAATAGCCCGCTTTTAAATTATTATGCTCTAAAAGTAATGAAAATCACTAATGGCCGAACCCAATTATTTTCATGGCCATAATAAATTGTTGTTCATGTGAGACCAAGCAGCTGGGAGGATGGATTAAATGCTCTTTGGGGCTCCATAGATGCCAAAGATCCAGGTAATGTTATACTCCGACGTCAAACTTCATGTTTCCCAACAGAAAGAGTTGCTAGTGCTAGTTTGTTAGTCTGGACATCAGTCTTGCTGCTATGAAGATGTCCACAGCAAGGATACAGCAAGAGTTACTTTGATGTGTACTGTGATTTGCCAGGTCCTTGAGGTAAGACCAAACTATACAATATGCACATGCACTCTTTAGTGACAATGCAGAGCTTTGGCTTTTAGACTGTGTCACAAGTCTTGTTACTCAGAAAACAGAATCTAAAAGTCGAGGGAAGTACACCCATGTGATTTTCTAGCCAGTAAACATTAAGGCTCTTAATTGGCAGACCAAAAGGCACGCACACAGCAAGCAGGCTGCATGCTGCCCTCACACACAGGAGCACTGCAAAGGAAAAATAAATTTGTAATGAAAAGCCTTGTATGTTGAGGTTGATAAATAATTGAACTGTTGGGAGGAACCCAGTGGCAAACAGGGTGGAGTGTATGAGTGTGTGCCTGAGCGTGCTCCTAACAGTGTCACTGTGGGTTTGCATTTGCACGTGTCCTGTTGTCAGAGCTTTTCTTTATCCTTACTTTCAAATATTTAACATGTGGATGCTAGACATGGTTGCAAACTGTGTTCAGTTCTCATGGAGAAGCAGTGGAGCATCTGGCTGAGAATTTTTAATATATTTTGGGTGAATTGAGTCTTTATGGTGGCTATAATTGATATTTTTTTATAAATTACAATGTATCAAATGACAATGGGACAATGTGGAAAGACTCAGTCGTAGTGTTGAACCTACAGAGATATTTTCAGAGTTGGTGGAGACCAAAAAGTGTGTGATTATTTACCAGGTTGCCAAAAACACATTTCCAAATGAGTGATAATTTTGCTCCATAACAGATGGATTTGTTAATAAGCAACTGTTTGCTGACGAGTTTACCATATCAACTTACTGTAAAAGATGATAATGGTCAATGCTGTGTTTACAATGTGATTCTGCTTCTCCCAAATCTGTTTTTGCTGGTTTAAAAGCATAGTTTGACATTTGGGAAAGTACATTTGATATTTTTGCTCTGAGATCAAAAGGAAAATTGCTACCACTCTCATGTCGGTACAGTAACAATGGAGCTAGAAATACATGGGAATAATTAAGTGAGAATTAAGGCATATTTGACAGAGCCAGTCCAGCTGTTTCCCCCAATCCACATCCAGGCTCTTGCTCCATCGTCAGCTACATCATTAGTGGGATATTGATCTTCTCATTGCCAAGAAGGGGAATAAGCATATTTCCTTACATGTCTAACTATTCTTTTCAGTTGCAGATATTCTATATGACTTTGCAGGACAATTGATGTAACCTTGTGATGAGTGCCGTTGTTCATAAAACTCAGCAGGGAATCGAGTGAACTTAAGCTTATACATCCAGTATGCCTCTGCTGCTGCTTACTGATTCAAAGATAACCACCGATTTTGCCGAGTTGCTTTCAGTGTGTGTAAATGCTGCATGACCTTCTCTGTCGTCTCGGCGGGATCATGCTGTGCAAATGGAAGGCCGGTTGATTAAGTTGACCTGGGTGTCAGAGGAAGGGAAGCGTCTATGTATCCTCCTTCACATGAGATGGCCCCACCGGAGAAATGAAGGCTTGGTCGAAAGAAAGAACAGCAAGTACACAAGTGAGTAGCCCACTATATCCCATTTATCCAACTCATGGACAAATGCACATATTAAGGGCACACGTAAATTTCATGGGAGCTCCTGTGACAGTTTTGATGTAACAAAATACTTTACAACAAGGTCACACTGTATTTACAGAAGGGTTTCTGGCTGCAACCAAAACTAAACACTCACAACTTTCCTCTTGTGTAAATTCATATTTTTATCAATGCTAGAGGCCTCTTTGGTTCTGACTGACATACTTCTACAGTACTGGATGGATGAAATTCATTCATGGTTCCCAGAGGATCCTAATGGATTTGATGATCCCTGAGAGAAATGTTTCACCAACTATTGGTGGATCTGTAAACTGTGACTGCTTAACTTTTGATCTAACGACATCAGTTCAAATTTCTAATTTGTCCACTTTGATTCATGACAGTCCCATCAGCCCCTGCTGTAATTTATGTTGAGTGCTAATTAGCCAATTTAGCATGCTAATGTGCTAAGCTAAGATGGTGAAACTGGTCAACATTACACCTGCATAGTAGCATTCTCATTGCGAGTGCATTAGCATGCTGGTGCTAGAATTTAGCCCTGAAGGCTATCATTCATGTTTACTCACATTTTAAATCTGGATTCATCTGCTTTATATTCAGTTGAGTGCTTTGATCGATTAAGTCAAAGCTAACACTATCACAGAATTCAAAATGTGAAATATTTTTGAACTCATTAAACCCACACCACGATAGCTCCATTAAAGTTCTATAGGCTAAAAAGAATTTGCCCTTTGATTTCTATCTTTTGGACTAGCGTTAATGGGATTTGGTGATTAATGATGCTTTGTTGTTGCCTGGAGTAAAAGACGATGTTTATGAGATTATCTTTGATCCTGATCTGGTAGCTACACCTGTCTTTGCACAGCTGATTTTAAGTTTGGAATATTAAGTTTTACTATACTGCAGTCTTACTATACTACACCCCCTCACATAGTAGTAAGTCACACCGACATATGGCTCATTCACAAACTACAGTAAGGCATGCGTACTACACACACGTACTCACAGCGCACCAACAATACATACAGAACAAACCTTCTGTTCTTCTTCTTTGTCTACCTTTCAAAGACTCAAATGTCACAATTTTAACACTAGAACAAAGGAGCTCACAATTTCCATTAAAATCTGTGACAATTCGCCAGGGAAAACCAAGACTGACACAAAAGCATAATGATATATTCATCTCCAGCATTCCCTCGTTTAAAATCCTTTCTAAAGCAGCGTTTCTGAGGTCTCTGTAACCTTTGTTAGTGGTTTATTACCTGTGCCACTGGTCACTATTTTCCCCATTAATCTGCAGCATTCAAGGATTTCCAGACGGGACTTCTAATCCTTCCTCAGTTCCACATTATGGCAATCTAACCTCATCAAGATGAGTGGTCAAGGGCACATTGGAGAGGGCGTTTGAGGAAGAAGCATATGCCTTATATATTAGTATGCTAGTCAGAGCAAAGAGCTGAGATGGCTCCTCAGACAAATGTGTTGATGAAAATGCCCAGCAAGATGATAATTCATGTTTAAATTGAAACATCACTGATAATGATTCAATAATTACATTATGTTATATATGATGTGGAAAATCCCTTGATATATGGCCGTATTGTCCCAAAACCTCATTTCACTGTTTGAAAAACAGCCATTTCCTGGAGGAGTGTGTGTGGCAAGGTTTGACTGATGCCTCCGTACATACCAGGATACGTGATTAGAGAGTGAGTTATGGCCACTAGTTACAATCTTCTACAGATAAATTTATGGCTGACATATAATGACGGCACACTCAGCTGAACCCGTAGTAAATCCAGGATGTGGACTTCCTCTGTCCTTGAGAATCCTGTTAAGGTCCCCACTCAGTCTCCAAAAGCGGATGTGCCCTAATATACAGCTGCAGCGCTCTATAACTGGACAGTCCTGCACGGATTCATTCTAATCTGCTGTAATGTTCAAAGTCCTTCCTGTAATGGACTATACCAATGTTTTTTATTTTCTTAACTACAATGCATACTTACTGATAACAATTGTAAAATGCACAATTCCCAAAATGGGGTCGTAAGATTCTTTCATGTTTGCTTGTTTCCTAATGAGTTACTACATAATTATAACTCTCCAGGACACAATAAAACTAAATTAAAACCAAACAATTATAAAAGTTGCTGTTTGGTTGAATTGGTTAAAACTGGGAGTATTAGACACAGACATTGCTTTGTTTTCAGGGGAACTACTGGTCCACAGTTTGAGATTGTATCTACCTTTCCGTATCATATTGATTTCCATGCATTATGAAATCAGTCTGTAAAGTTTGCTAATCAATCACTCCAAGTCACGTGTTTAAGTTCCACTGGTTTAAGTGCAGATTGGTTTGAAAAGTCTGCACTGCATTACCGTCATAGAAATAATGTAACTTGTGAGGTAAAATAATCATAACGTAAAACTAAATGCAGACTTGATGTTAAGGGTGATTGATTGAACAACTCAGAGTCTGCTGAGTGATTCATATAGAAATAAATGCAAACTACTGGCTGCATAGCCGATAGGAAAATACATTAAACCATCTGAAAACAAAGCAAGGAGACCAAAGACAGTAGAAATTTGGGTATACAAAACATTTAATTAATTTATCATAAAACAAATCCATACAAACAGGGAGAAACAGTATGATCAGAATGAACAGATAATGTCTTTGAGTTGTTACTTAAAGGCCTCCATTTACTGTATGAATGTTTCCTTGAATAAGCAGTCTAAATATGCATTCTGCACAGACATCCAGCAGCTTTGTTTTCTCTCAGTCTAAAACACTTTCTTTTGTCTAAGCAAAATACCACCCTGGTGTTCTCATCATCTTGCTTCCACCCATCTAATCTGTTCAGCTGTGTGCAGACAGACTGCGGGGCATTTGTGCTCTGGGTTTGTCCTGCGACTGACCCATGACTTAACTGGCTGTCACAGGGAGTGAACGGCTTGCCAGCGAGCAGCTGTGGCCTTGGTGCCACAGTCAGGCCTGTGGCCCTCAGTCCAAGTGTCTCTCTGCATGCGAGAGACATAATAGTGTCAGTGTTGGTAGCGCTAAAGAGCCTGTTTGTTGATGTTGAAGATTTTGACAGAGTGGTCGGCGCCGGCACTGGCAAGCTGGACCCAGGAGCTCTCCTTCTCGATTTCACTCTCTCCATCAGTCTGTCCATCCCTCTTGTTGTCCTCTCGACCTGGGCGGCCAGTCCGGGGCCTCCAGCGGAGCCTCTTGACTGCCAAAGTGTGGCTTTGTCTGCGAAAGGATGTGTGATGAAGGGAAATAACAGGATACTGCTCTACATTACAGAACAAGCACCAGACATAATCCATACAAATACATACTGCACATACTTTACTACTCTTATCTCTCCTTCTCAAATACAAAACAAGGAAGAAGACACATCCCAAAGCCTGGGATCATTGGACACACACACACACACACAACAGGGAAGTTTCAGGTGTTGTTAAACTGACTGCTTGTGGTTGTGAGCAGCAGTGACACAATAAAGTTGCCCGTCTTAAATTCACTTCCTGAGCTTTACAGACGCTGACTCACACGCCCACGTGGGATACAGCACACAGAAACATACACCAGTTCCTGTCGATGCCTTCCCCTCTAACTGCTGCCCTGAGGAACGCAGCCATTCGAATCCAGCACCCTGCTGCCTTTTTCTCCATAACACAAAGCTTCTGCCTCTCACCAGCCAGAAGGTACACCACTGTTTCTGTGACATACTGTCATTTACATGCTGCCAGTGGCTATTGGAGGCCTTTCAGAGGCGCATCTCGCAAACGGCTGTGTGTTGTAAGGATACGAGATGTCCGTTTCCCCACAGCGGCTCCAGTCATGTCCTCCAGCACGCTCCTGGTCAGGGCTCCACCTGTACAGCAATATCCTGCCACACTCCAGGCCAACTGCAAGCAGGTAGCTGTGGAAGGCAACAAAACACACACACCCGTTTGCATTACAACAGATCAAACCTTTCCTGACAACATTCATTTCCAGTGTTCGAACCTTAAGGCAATGGCATAAAGACAAAACTGAAATTATGCAAACTTTGCATACTTTGGTTCCATTACAAATTTTAGTTCTACTTTCATCGAATTAAATTCTGCAGGATTTTCACAGGATTTAACGGTTTCAACTGGGGCTTCAAAGGGAGAATCCAGACAGGCTCAGATTAATCTGTATTTACATCAATACTATCAAGCAGCCCACTGCGCCCTGACCTGAAGCGATGCTGGTGTACTGGAGTTGTACTGAGTGTTCTAATATCAAACATGATGTTAAAGTCAGACTTCTGCATTGTGTCTCCACATCGACATATTCTGTATTGATTTGCAGCATCTTCATTTGCATAGTTCCCTGCCAACACTTGAGCTTAGATTACTGTGAGCCATAGCGGGTCATTTCTTCTGTACATACAGTGGGGCAAAAAAGTATTTAGTCAGCCACCAATTGTGCAAGTTCTCCCACTTAAAAAGATGCCTGTAATTTTCATCATAGGTACACTTCAACTATGAGAGACAGAATGGGGGGAAAGAATCCAGGAAATCACATTGTAGGATTTTTATTTAGATCTCACCCCGTGGGGTCAAAATGATCACAAGAACAGTGAGCAAAAATCCCAGAACCACACGGGGGGACCTAGTGAATGACCTGCAGAGAGCTGGGACCAAAGTAACAAAGGCTACCATCAGTAACACACTACGCCGCCAGGGACTCAAATCCTGCAGTGCCAGACGTGTCCCCCTGCTTAAGCCAGTACATGTCCAGGCCCGTCTGAAGTTTGCTAGAGAGCATTTGGATGATCCAGAAGAGGATTGGGAGAATGTCATATGGTCAGATGAAACCAAAATAGAACTTTTTGGTAAAAACTCAACTTGTCGTGTTTGGAGGAGAAAGAATGCTGAGTTGCATCCAAAGAACACCATACCTACTGTGAAGCATGGGGGTGGAAACATCATGCTTTGGGGCTGTTTTTCTGCAAAGGGACCAGGACGACTGATCCATGTAAAGGAAAGAATGAATGGGGCCATGTATCGTGAGATTTTGAGTGAACACCTCCTTCCATCAGCAAGGGCATCGAAGATGAAACGAGGCTGGGTCTTTCAGTATGACAATGATCCCAAACACACCGCCCGGGCAACGAAGGAGTGGCTTCGTAAGAAGCATTTCAAGGTCTCCAGATCTCAACCCCATAGAAAGTCTTTGGAGGGAGCAACAGCCCCAAAACATCACTGCTTTAGAGGAGATCTGCATGGAGGAATGGGCCAAAATACCAGCAACAGTGTGTGAAAACCTTGTGAAGACTTACAGAAAACGTTTGACCTCTGTCATTGCCAACAAAGGGTATATAACAAAGTATTGAGATGAACTTTTGTTATTGACCAAATACTTATTTTCCACCATAATTTGCAAATAAATTCTTTAAAAATCCTACAATGTGATTTCCTGGATTCTTTCCCCCCATTCTGTCTCTCATAGTTGAAGTGTACCTATGATGAAAATTACAGGCCTCTCTCATCTTTTTAAGTGGGAGAACTTACACAATTGGTGGCTGACTTGTGCTTTACAATAACAATAAACAGCTTTACATTATAACAATGGGCCGTCTTCTTACTTTCTAGATTGCTGATGTTAAATTAGAATCAGAATTATAATAATGAAAAAAATAAGATGAGCGCAGTGGTTATTAGCGCTTGCAGAGATAATTCGTGTGTTTGATTGCTGTGAGCCATTTTAGTCATTATGTAACTCATTTCCTCGACCTATCTTTCCTGGGTGGGACATCTGCTGTTAACTATTTCTGGTTCATTGTAATGTCTTTTCAAAAGAAAAGATAAAAGGCACAGGCAGCGTATTACTTATTTCAGGTTCAGGTTCAAAGTAAAATAACATCTACCCTTCACTTGATGAGTGTTAGTATGACTGACGATTAGTTTAAAAAGCTTCTGTTTCACATTCAAATTCTTTGCAGTATGTTTTCAGTGTGCAGAGTGCAGATTTCCTGCTGATGATACTTGTTCATGAAGTTGGCCATAACGCAGCAATAAAAAAATAAGGGTGTGTGTGTGTGTGTGTGTGTGTGTGTGTGTGTGTGTGTGTGTGTGTGTGTGTGTGTGTACCGGTTATCGGAGCAGAGGACGGAGCAGAAAGCCACAGCGGTAGCAGAATCTCCAACATCCAAGATGGAAGAACATGGTTTAAGCTCAGGTGGAAGCACAGAGTCTCCAGAGTCCTCTAATCTGCACGGGCCCCACACTATCACCTGGACACACACAAACACACACACATAACTTGAGCAAACAAAAAATGCATTAATTACATCACTACCTCAATGTGCAACGATCAGTTTTCTTACCATCAAGTTATCACCTTAAAAGGAGAGGGACGTGTTTGTTTTTGTTTAAAATCAAAGGAATAATTGAAAATGACCTTTTTGTCCCGACTGGATGTCACAAAGTATTTGCCGTCTGGGCTCCAGTCACATGACCAGATGATTCGGCTGTGTATGGCTGTGTCCTTGCCTGTGTGTGCGTACAGGAAGAACTGTGGCTCTGCACGGAGACAACAAACAAGTACAGAGATCACATTAAGAATGAGTTCAAACTCTGATAAATCCCAATGCTACAGACATTTTGTCACATTACATTTATAGAACACTTTTCGACGACAGATGAGCTGGTAATCAGAACACTGTGTCATGATTATTGTAGCATGACATCGGCATGTCTGTATCCCAGCAACAAAAGCTCCCCCGAGCGACAAATAAACAACCAAACAAGACAAAGAACCTCATTCCAGCCCTCCATTTCAGTCAGTTTTGGTTTATGACCTGCTGCTGTTTATTTCCCCAGCCTAAGTCATTTCAGACCCCAGATTGGTTTCCCCAAGAGAGCTTGTTTGTATGCTGCTGGCAGCCGCCTGTCTGTGTGTCTGCGGCAGTGCTGCTGTCCACAAGCACGCAGGCACACACACCAACCACAGTGTGGCCACAAAAGTCTGAGTTAACCGCCATGTCGTGTCTATGTGCTCACAACACTCTCTCAAAATGCACACACATATCTTTGAGAATATTTGGGACACACAGGTGTCACATCTCTTACTGCTAACACTCTCATCTGAGGCCCGTGAGGGGCACCGTGGGCCGTCAAGTCCAACCACACAGAGACGGAGCCCAGAGACAGTAGAAGAACAGCAAGTTAAAAAAAAGCTCCACAGATTAGACAGCAGCACAATAAAGACGAAAAGGGAGGAGAGGAAGGCAGCAGTGTCTCCTTAATGAAGATGTCTGAGTGTTTGACCCACGAGGAAGAGGAAGACAGAGGTGGAAGAGGAAGAGAGGAGGACGTGGTTAGACAAAACCGGTGAGAGGAAAAGGGAGAGACACAGAAGAGGTGAGAATAGAGGGAGTCAGTTTGTTTGATCAGCTCTAACTTCGTTTAACCTTCCCTGGGCTGGCTTGTGAGACTGTGTGTGTGTGTGTGTGTGTGTTCTTCACAATCACCTTGAGTGATTCAGCAGCCAACCGGAACAGACGGGACCCCCTCCCCTCCCCTCCCCTCCCCTCCCCTCCAAACCCTCCGCTGCCTCTCCTTCACTCCTCTCTCACAAACACCACCCCTGCCTGCGTGCAGTCCACTATGCAGGCAAACCAGCAGAGTGCAGGACTGGTTAGCCTCTGTCAGTGCCCATTAAGACCTTCCCTAGCTGCCAAAAGAGCCATCAGATGCGTTACCAGGTGCGGGTGGGAGATAATCCTCTGGGCTTAAATGTCATGTTCGGCTCACCTTGGATGCAGGATCGGGTTATTTGTCTGAGTCAAGGTGCTGAGATTCTCTCATATAAAGAAACTCTCCAGGAGCACGCTGTTGTTTACAACAGAGGCCCTGCAGGAGGTGAATGGAGAGTGGGGATGCACAGAATGACTCAGGCAGACAGAAGTGCTGATCCACTATCAGTGCTTATTTTATCTATCTTGTTCTAGGAGGTTTACAACTGTTGTATATAATGACAGTGACTAAGACAAGTGTTTTATGTGGACAGCTTACATTTGACCAGAACCTGAGGGGCGTACAGTGAAGTGAGATTGGCGGGGTTGTCACAAAGGTGGTTCTTTTAACTTGGCTAGATCACCGTGGTAACCTTTGCTGTAAACTTAAAGTGGTCTGAACCAGGTTATGTTCAGAGTTTCAGCTTAAATCCGTTGTATTCTCTATGAGCGAAGTAGATTCTCAGTGGAGGGAACACATTGCAGATTCATCTGTTGAGCCGTTCGTCAGTGATGCCGTCGAACGAAGGCGTGCAGTTACAGTAGCTCCCGTGACAATGCACTGCGTTGTCATGGGAGCCTACAGCATTCAGTTGATGATGCAGAAAATCTGTAATAATAACACACACTCACTAACAAATGATCCACAGCAGATTCTCCATACACTAAAAGAACGATGAGGGCTCAGCAGCTACAGGCCACTGTGGATCGTGTTTGGTCCTGGTAAGCTGCTATGGCTGTTTTACACTGCTGGCACTGCAGCTGCGCCAATCAGAAAATGTATTCGTTATTGTAAATCAATAAAAATGCATTTCACTTGGTTTTGGCCAAAAACTAAAGCTCCATGTCTCCTTCATTGTGGGACAGCGTCGGACCGAAATGCACTTGAGTATGTTTAAATCTGCTGTATTAAATAAAAGCTCTAAAATGTATAAATGCTACTTTTGAAATAAACCAGAGGTACTGAAAGTACATTGAATGGTAAAATAAATATTTACTTATTGCAGTTTTTATATCCATCATATTTCTCCATTATTACAACCTGTTCGTCTTGACTGAAGTAGGCAACATGCAACTGATAGCTCCTTTGATTTTTTCAGTCTTTATTGAGAAAACATTCTATTTAATTTCTGAGTAACATGAGGAGTCAAATGACGCATCAAATGTCCCTTTTATGGGAACACGCACAGAGCCTGAAGCAGAAAGCCCGGGTTAAAAAAAAGGGAGTTGACAGCCACCTCTGTGATAACTTTTATCTTTGATTGTGAGTTTAGAGTTTGTCGAGTCACCTCATGCAAAGAAAGCCTGGCTATGTTGAACGTGCTTGGTAGTTCACCCTCTGATCTGAATCTATACTGATTCAACTTTGAAGAATTACACTTGTGAATGCTCTTGAATTTACTTGTAAAAAGTTCTTCCCAGAACACACACATTTATGGAGGTGCTTACTCCTACCTACAGCCAAGTATAAGAGTGACCTTTAAGAGCAGCTGTCAAGTGATCACATGTATGTTCAGAACATGAACCATATTGGACATGCTTTTAAAAAGACCCTTTGTTTTTACACTGCAATAGGTTTTTCTGCAAAAATGTGATTTTAATTTCTAAAAAGGCTGATTTCATCAACATCTAACTAAACAACATCTAATATATCGATAAAATTCTCTATAAACAGAGATGAACAAATATGGATTAATTTGTAAGAAACAATAAGAAAACTAACAAACTGAAACAGGGCAGAAGTTCTGCTGCTGGTCGAGGGTGTACATCAGAGAAATTATATGACGATAATTTTGAACCACAGTGACAAGTGCAGACAATGAAGATATATGGAAAATGATGGCAAACAAGATAAGTGCCAACGTTATTCTTGTTTCCACCACTGATAAAAGGAAAGAAGGGGCTGTAACATCCTATTAAATACTCAAACCAAATGAAAATAGTAGGCTATGACATGAGAAGCTGGCCTGTATTCCACAAGATGATTTCTCTTTCACTTAATTCCTCAGGCCATGTGGATACTGACAGTGGTGACCTTCCAGAAACAAATCTGTTCCTCAAACCATTAATGTCACCACCACAGAGTTAAGTCTGAAAGAGGTCAAAGGTAAAAATGAGTGACAGAAAGCTGCAGAGGATTTTATTTTTTTTTGTCATTTGCTATATGTCAAATATCAAAAGATTGTATTGCTGTGGGTTTGTCTGTATCTGGTCCCAAGAGCCTGAAATCAAATTAAAGGCCGAGAACAGGCCACCACACTACAACTAGGTCTCTATTTCTTCAAACAAGGGCTGCACAGCTCTAGAAATGTGTTAACAGCCTGCAGTGGCCTTGTTTAGACCTGGGGCACGGCTGAAGCCCCAAATATTTTATGAATAGGCCCTGAATAGCAAAAAATAAAGATAGAGAGAGAGAGATAAAGAGAGCACTGGTTACAGGCCTTGGCATTGTTGGCATCTGGTAGTAGTTAGCTACCTAATTCACTAAGGCAAGACTTGAAGACTAAGGATTCATGAAGCTTTTGTAAAAAGAAGAAAGGATGAAGGCGAGGCAAGAGGAGGAGGAGGAGGAAGAGTTACTGCCTCATCTGTGAACATCTACAAGTATTTTGAAGGCACACCTTTACATATGATTATATCTGTGCAAATCATTTAGAATGACAGTATTTCCAGGGCACACCACTGTGCGAAGGCACACAGAGAACCACTGGTCTAGCTACTCTGCACTCACTGGCAGCCAGTGTGGAATAATGAGCACTGGTGACTATTTAACCCCTATGGGATGGATTAGTGCATTCATTTTTTGCTTTAGTTTTATTTCATATTGGCTGGCGTGGTCAAATAATTGGTTACGTCTATGTATAAAATCAATCAGCGACATGTTTATGATCCAGTCATCACATCAAATAATGAGAGATTTTAGATTTTGGTTGGCATATGCTAAATACATCTTTTTCATGACCAGGACAGGAGAGAGCGGAGGAAACCAAAAGGAGAGTAAGGAAGACGAAAGGAAGAAGAAGAGAGTATCAAATAGACGGACGAGACAGAGTTAACAATTTGTGACATTTCAAAAGGAGCCCTTGTCCCACAATAGAAGCAGAAGCTATGAGACCAGGGACAGTTTTCAAAACTGAACAAAGCATTGGCAACATGCAATTAGCACATGACTACTTCAATTTTTCCTCACGGTATTACGCGTGCTGCTATAACCTTTTGGAAGAGCACAGTGTCACACATCTTCTACATTGTTTTACTCTGAAATAACTTGAAATATGGTGCAATCATCAGATGAAAATCTAAAGATGTCTGGTCAGGGCTTAGCCCCCAATGATTCACGATTCTAACAACGCCTCTGACAAGCACAGACTTGACGAGCTACTGCAATGAGTTGTAACTTTGCTATTCTGACGAGCCCTAAATAAATTAATCAAGCAATAAATTCGATTGAATAAGTATAAAGGAAGGCATCGGTTTGGTGGCTCAGTGGTGAGAGTCATTTTGAAGCTTTGCAGCCACTACCAGTGTAGTATTACCTCCAATAACATCCTTGTCTAAGGAGGACAGTTTGTAAAATTTAAATTGTGGTCTATTTACATAAATATACAGAGAAAATGAGGTTAAATTTAAAATCAAATAAATAATCTTTCTTTTATTAGCTCCTTTTTGGACTAGTTTCAGTCAATGCATCACTTGTTTGGCTCTTCACAGTATTAATTAGGGAAGTCCTTCAAATCAGGCCAGCTTGACTTGGAATTTGATTTGGAACAAATCTGCTCCGTGGGTTTACCTTATTTTAATTAATTTGAATTAGGGGAGCTGGTGTTGTCTGCCAATGAGGCTCCAATATTGTCTCTTTGTCTAGAAATTCACTCAAACGCATTTTTAATTAAGCTAGATTTACCATGAGGAACTATTATCCCATCCTGAGCTGTACAACATTAGAAAGCAGCGTCCTGACAAATAAATAATGCAATCATTTAAGGTGGACCCCTCATTAGTGAAATCTCCTTCCCTTCTCTCACCTGGATTTTCAGATGTGGGCAAGTTCCGTCTCCATAAAGACCAGGTGCGGTCACGGGAAACAGCCAGTAGGAGTCGTGCGTCGGGGGAGAAGGCCATCTGAGTGATGGTGAGGGTGTGGCACGGCAGCGTCTGCAGCTGACGCCATGTAGCTGTGCTCCACAGCAGAACTGCTGCATGCTCGGCTTTAGAAGCCTGGGAAGACAATTTAGATTGATTTACCAACTGGAAAAAAATAGGAAGAGACAAAACAACATCTTTGAAAAGTAGCTTGAAAATAAAAGATGTAGGGGTGGGATGAGGGATGAAGAAGGCTGCAGCAGGGGGGAAGGAACGTGGGGTGAGAAGGTGGAAGAAGGTAGAAAGAAAACATCAAAGTGAAGCAGAGTGATGGTCTGCCACAAGAAAACAGAAGACACACACATCTGTGATGGCTAACAGCTATGAGTGAATCTCTGCGTGTTTGTCAGCATAATCAAGGTCAGGACAAGGTACTATCAATACCTGACTGACAGCACTGTCTAACTCTGCCTGGTGTGTGAGTGTGTGTGTGCATCTTCTGGTGAGAATATGTGCATGCAGAGTAAATATGTCATGGTGCCCTCTCCTGTGTTGCTGAAGGCTCGTGGGGGGTGTATGTTCCAGGCTTTGACACGGTCTCTGGCCTCGATCATATCACACTGACCTTGCATGCAGAGGCCACCACCGTCCCGGTGCTGTCTGAAGCGAGACAGAACATCTCAAAGCCGTGGCCGTACCTGGAGGAGACAGAGGACGACGGTGATGCAGAGATTAATCACAAACAGGATTCAAGATAACAGCCGTGCTGAATATGCGGAGGGACAGACGGGATCTGAAAGACAGACAGGTGAAGGGAGGAGAGCAACAACAAAGACAGCGCTCCCGGTCTGACAGTAAATTAAGTATTCTGTTATTCCAAAGCGTCGCCCCGACGCGCTTCCAGGCTCGAGCCATCATCGCTTGCTGACAGGTAAATAAGCAGACAGAGTGTGAAATTAAAATACTGATCTGCGATGACTGGTCCTTCTCCCACTGACAGAGATGAACAATGATGATGCTCCGAGGTAATCACTCACAGCCTAATTACTTTTAGCTTGCTGACTATCACCTAGTTGTTTTAAAATGTCACCAAGTAAGCAAAGTGAAATCACAGCCTGCAACTCCACGGAGAGAGAGTCCTCCACAACCAGGATGCTTTCAAACCCTGCGGCAATTTGGCCACGACGGTGATAAAATCATTTATGCCACAAAAATAATTTGGCCACTTCATTTTAATGTTTCTATTATACACTAAATGATTCGAGCAGGTGAAGCCAAATGGCAGAAAAATGCTTTTCAACACACACAATGTCCACACGCCGAATAAACGGCCACACCATACGTCATGTTTATGGCGATTGACAGGTAAATGGATTTAACACTGGCTACAAATGGAGGCAATATATTCAGCCTGCAGAAGAGGCTCATGGGATGGCAGGAAGCTGGAACCTGATTGGCTGATGAATACGGGGAGAGAGACAACCCAGAGCTTCAGGAAGTCCATCATTTTCTGATATAATAAACCCTTTGGGCAAAACCCAACAAACCATCTGGAAATGTTACTTCATTAAGAGCGATATGGAAACTCTGATGTCGTTACAGGGAAAGGAAGCATAAAAAATGGAAATAAGCAGTGGAGAAGTGATTGTATGTTGTCTTATGACTCTGGATATTGTTTTGTACCAGCAGGTAACTGAAACTAAAGACTAGCTGCGGGGGTTCGGATACAGTGTTAGCAAAGAGACATTTGGATACTCACAATTTCTGGACCTCAGGCCAAAGTGTGTTCTGGAGAAGATGATCCTCTGGTGGGGGCTCTACACACACACACACACACACAGACACACAGACACACACAGTTAACCGCAGATTCCAAAAAATCCTTACATAACTGTCATTTTCCGAGGCCCTGAAAACTGAGCCGTTTTAAAATTCAAATACAACCAGTTTCCAATTTACTAAATGAGGATTACACCCAAGTGGCTATTATAACTTCCCTCTTTTAAATCCCTGTACTGTTAACCCAAGGAGTGACAGATAGGATACTGAATGTGTACATGTGTGTATGTGACAGGCGTACAAGCTAAAAAGGAAAAAGACAGTAAAAAAAAAAAAAAGACAGTAAGTATCATAAAGAGAGACTGAAGCTACAAGCTACATGGTAGACTGAGAACACGATTGATCGCCTGGAGACAATGTTCTCTCACATTCACATACACCCTCTTTTAGCATTTAACGTGCATGAAATCCTCAGCCCTACAACTTGCCGCTTTTCCCAAAAAAAAGAAAAAAAAAGCTATTTTGACACAACTGCAGCTTTATCTCCGATTCTTAACGGCTGCTGGCTTTGAGGGGGATCAAATCTAGTCGGGTGCCAACCCTCTCCCTCACACCGCAGGGTCTGCACAAGCCTGCGCTGCCTTTGTGTTGCATGTAATTGAAAGCTAGACTCCTTGTGTGTTTCTTATTGGTCATCTGCTTCCCGTTTTGCCTAATTATTCTTTCGTCTCCATGCCTGCAGAAGCCAATCAAACGAGCAAAAATGTATTGTTAACAGCAGTCTCTCGCACTTGGTTGCTCCCTGCATAGCCCGGGGTCATCGATACTTAAACTTTGCAATCACAAAGCCTGCTTTCTAATTAGCATTGCAGATTAAGGAGTGGCTTCAATCATGCTGATGACAGCCCTTGACACCCTCTAGCCCAGGGGTTTTAAAGTGCCATGCTACGTTCTCTTCATTTGACTCTCAACCATTTCCCATCTACCCACTTTTTACAATTAGCGTTTCTATTTTGCCTTTGTTTCTTGTGCTCTTGTTACTCTGTGCACCTCTGTGTCCTCAGTTACCATTCCTATTTTCAAACCCATCCATCTTATCTTACATTTAAGATTTGCTTCTGATTTGCACTTGTTTTGGAATTTTCTACTCATTTTGCAATGACAGTCTTCAATTTTTCTGTAATATTTTTCTTAACCTAACATCACCGCTTCCTGACACTTCTTCTATCACCCATCACCCCTTTCCTCTCATCTCCTCTCCTGCTGTAATACCATGGGCCTCCAGCAGACCTCGGGCACTGTGGCAGTAGAGCACCGGGAGAGCTGTAATAACTAACTGTCCGTCTGGCCGCACATCATTGTCTCTTATAAGAACATCCTGCGACAGGCAGACAGGAACTCTTAAATGTGTACTGAGGCTGCTGAGTGGCACGCAATGAGGAATATGAATCAGGCTATCAGACAGTGGAGGAGGCAGGGAAGCATTTTGGCGCCAAAATTATTCATCAGGGAGGTTTATATTGAATTTTAGAAATGCCCATGTTATGTTGGGAAAAGACTTGAAAGTGTTGTTTTTGCAGGATACAGTACCAGTCATGATGAGTGGGTGGAAATAAGACTCCTGGTATTGATCAGATATACTGTTGAATTGTTCCTCTTCTTTATTGGTTTTTGGGACAAGGTCACCTATCAATCAAAATGACATTTCAGTAAATATATTCGACTGTTTGAATATCATATTTGAAAATCATGTAAATACTATACATGCAATCAATTTAATAAGGCACTGCTTTCTCCAACTACTGTATGGAGCTCATGAAAATTGATTATCAGACAAAACTTGGACCAAACCCTGAGTGCAGAGCTGAGCAAGTATTTTACCCTGAAATACGGCCTTGTTGGAAAGACCCAACGCAGGTGTACTGGCGCCTTCTGGAAGGTTGGCACAGTCCTGGAAATGGACAGATAAATGAATGAGCAGAGGCACAGATACACGAATGATTATGTAGGAATTATTAAGGGCAGTGAACAGTCCGCACAGCACTTTTTACAGTTAAAAATCAAAGTGAAAGACTAACTGCAAAGAAAGTTCTCGTGAGATCTGATCTTTGGACAGAGGACAAAAGTGTGGCTCTAACGTTCACGCATTTAATCACTATTTCTACGCATATAAAATATAATGCATATTAAAATATAATCATAGTAATTTCACTTGGGCACTCACTTTAGATGTCAACAGCTTTTCTCTTGAGGTTCCAGAGATGTTAGCAAAGTTCTCCACAAAATTACGAGGTGCTTGAAACACTCGCAGGACCTTCTCATCAGCTCCTGACACAAACTGAAACCTTCCAACCATCGCCAGACACTGCATGTCGTAGCCATGGATCTGAGGCCGTGAGATTTCATGCCAGGTTTCCTGCAGGGTGAAAAAAAAAGACATAGAAATACACTGCACAGATGCAGATCTGATCATGAGGTTCCTAACCAGCTGCACGTGGTTGCCAAGGGATGTGCCAGTGATTCAATAGATCTTTGATGTTGTGGAACTGGGTTTCTTGGCCCTGTATCCAGACGTTTGTAGCCGAGCCAAATACAACACTGAACCTCCTGTTCAAACTAAACCTTTCCAGCATAAGATGCAAAGTGTCCTCACGAGACAAGATGGAAGGCCCCACTACAATGACTGGATTTCCTTTGGCATCAGCATGAGCTGGTAATACTCCAAACTGACATCTTGAATAAAGTAATGGAACCTTGATTATGTTTTGGCTAAACCTGAGGTGAAGTAAGAAGAGGGCAAAAAGTTCACTGCAGTACTGCTGGGCCTGATCAATTAATCATAGTCTTGATTCCTTCCCTCAAAAAAAACAAAAAAAAAACAGGTCTAAGAAATCCCTTATTATTAAGTCACAGCCTAATAAATTAAATCAACAGAATCTAAACAAAGAACCTAAACAGCAGCAAATAAAAGATAGATTAGGCACAGACTATATGCCACAAAGGTTCATTCAAATGGCCGATGCCAAGAGGAGAAAAGCATACCAAGTACCCATTGCCATGGGAGACTAGAAGTAATAGAGAAACCCTACTCCTAGCACATACCTGTATTGATGCCACGTGAATGAAACATGACCTGTTTTGTCTATTGTCTCATGAATAAAGAAACATGGTAGCTCTTTATCTACAGTAGAAGCTCATTTCTGTGAGAGGAAAACCATGAACTGCAGTGTTTGTATTGAAATCTCTGACGTCTATGTATTATATAAACAGTGTATTCCCATTACATTCCTGACTGTAGTTAATGAATTGGCAATATGTGCTGTGGGATTTTGCTATACTGTTTTTACAAAGGTAATAATCAGAAATATCCATGCATCATTAATATCCTTAGCTGCATTAGGTCATATGCAACTTTGAACAGATGTGTTATATGGCATCATTAGATTTAGAGACTTTTTGTGTCATATATATTTCTTAGCCTGTTTTACCTGTTTGGCATCTTGTTTCCTCCATGGAGTGAAGAGTCTGGTGGTCTGATCTAAGCCCACGCTGAGGATGAACTCACCCTCAGGATCCCAGTTCAGGTCCTGGACTGCACTGAAGTGACCTGATATCACAACGCCGGGCCTCCACTCTCCCTGCTCAGAAGGCATTGCAATGGTCAGTTCACAACTTGCTCTGATTTCCTGTCTAAAATCCCCTCTACATACACAATGCTTCCATGACTACCAGCCCTGCCACATTATGGTAAACCCTCATGGTAAACTAGTGTCTGTGATTGGCAACTACATGAGAGTAAATCCATCCATCCATCCATCCATCCATTTTCAACCGCTTATCCGGGGTCGGGTCGCGGGGGCAGCAGTTTTAGCAGAGATGCCCAAACTTCCCGGGCCCCAGACACCTCCTCCAGCTCATCCGGTGGGACCCCGAGGCGTTCCCAGGCCAGCCGAGAGACATAGTCCCTCCAGCGTGTCCTGGGTCTTCCCCGGGGCCTCCTTCCGGTGGGACATGCCCGGAAAACCTCCCCAGGGAGGCGTCCAGGAGGCATCCGAAACAGATGCCCGAGCCACCTCAGCTGGCTCCTCTCGATGTGGAGGAGCAGTGGCTCTACTCCGAGCCCCTCCCGGATGGTCGAACTCCTCACCCTATCTCTAAGGGTGAGTCCGGCCACCCTGCGGAGGAAACTCATTTCGGCCGCTTGTATCCGAGATCTTGTTCTTTCGGTCATGACCCAAAGTTCATGACCATAGGTGAGGGTAGGAACGTAGATCGACCGGTAAATCGAGAGCTTTGCCTTTTGGCTCAGCTCCCTCTTCACCACGACGGACCGATACAGCGACCGCATTACTGCAGACGCTGCACCGATCCGCCTGTCGATCTCACGCTCCATCCTTCCCCCACTCGTGAACAAGACCCCGAGATACTTGAACTCCTCCACTTGAGGCAAGGACTCTCCACCGACCCGGAGATGGCAAACCACCTTTTTCCGGTCGAGAACCATGGCCTCGGACTTGGAGGTGCTGATTCTCATCCCAGCCGTTTCGCACTCGGCTGCAAACCGCCCCAGTGCACACTGGAGGTCCCGGCCTGACGAAGCCAACATGACAACATCATCCGCAAAAAGCAGAGATGCTATCATGCGGTCCCCAAACCGGACCCCCTCCGGCCCCTGGCTGCGCCTAGAAATTCTGTCCATAAAAATAATGAACAGAACCGGTGACAAAGGGCAGCCCTGCCGGAGTCCAACATGCACCGGGAACAGGTCTGACTTACTGCCGGCAATGCGAACCAGACTCCTACTCCGGTCGTACAGGGACCGGACAGCCCTTAGCAAAGGGCCCCGGACCCCATACTCCCGAAGCACCCCCCACAAGATGCCACGAGGGACACGGTCGAATGCCTTCTCCAAGTCCACAAAGCACATGTGGACAGGTTGGGCAAACTCCCATGAACCCTCGAGCACCCGATGGAGAGTGTGGAGCTGGTCCAGTGTTCCGCGACCAGGACGGAACCCGCATTGTTCCTCCTGAATCCGAGGTTCGACTATCGGCCGTATCCTCCTCTCCAGTACCCTGGAATAAACTTTCCCGGGGAGGCTGAGGAGTGTGATCCCCCTATAGTTGGAACACATCCTCCGGTCCCCCTTCTTAAAAAGAGGGACCACCACCCCGGTCTGCCACTCCAGAGGCACTGTCCCCGACCGCCAGGCGATGTTACAGAGACGTGTCAACCAAGACAGTCCCTGTACATCCAGAGACTTGAGGTATTCAGGGCGGATCTCGTCCACCCCTGGTGCCTTGCCACCGAGGAGCTTTCTGACCACCTCGGCGACTTCGGCTTGGGTGATGAACGAGTCCACTTCTGAATCCCCAGCCTCTGCCTCCTCAATGGAAGACCTGGCGGTGGGATTGAGGAGATCCTCGAAGTATTCCTTCCACCGCCCGACGACATCCCCAGTCGAGGTCAACAGCTCCCCACCCTCACTGTAAACAGTGTTGGTGGGGTACTGCTTCCCCCTCCTGAGGCGCCGGACGGTTTGCCAGAATTTCCTCGAGGCCGACCGGTAGTCCTCCTCCATGGCCTCCCCGAACTCCTCCCAGGCCCGAGTTTTTGCCTCCACAACCGCCCGGGCTGCAGCACGCTTGGCCTGCCGGTACCTGTCAGCTGCCTCAGGAGTCCCACGAGCCAATAAGGCCCGGTAGGACTCCTTCTTCAGCTTGACGGCATCCCTTACTTCCAGTGTCCACCACCGGGTTCGGGGATTGCCGCCACGACAGGCACCAGAGACCTTACGGCCACAGCTCCGAGCGGCCGCGCCGACAATGGAGGTGGAGAACATGGTCCACTCGGACTCAATATCTCCAACCTCCCCCGGGATCTGTGAGAAGCTCTCCCGGAGGTGGGAGTTGAAAACCGCAGCGACAGCGGGTTCCGCCAGACGTTCCCAACAGACCCTCACGATACGCTTGGGCCTGCCGAGTCTCTCCGGCTTCCTCCCCTGCCAGCGGATCCAACTCACCACCAGGTGGTGATCAGTTGACAGCTCAGCCCCTCTCTTCACCCGAGTGTCCAGAACACACGGACGGAGGTCAGATGACACGACAACGAAGTCGATCATCGACCTCCGGCCTAGGACGTCCTGGTGCCACGTGCACCGATGGACGCCCTTGTGCTCGAACATGGTGTTCGTTATGGACAGTCTGTGACTAGCACAGAAGTCCAACAACAGAACACCACTCGGGTTCAGATCGGGGAGGCCGTTCCTCCCAATCACGCCTCTCCAGGTCTCACTGTCGCTGCCCACGTGGGCGTTGAAGTCCCCCAGCAGAACAATGGAGTCCCCAGTCGGCGCACCATCCAGCACCCCTCCCAGGGACTCCAAGAAGGCCGGGTACTCTGCACTGCTGTTCGGCCCATAGGCCGAGACTACAGTGAGAGACCTGTCCCCGACCCGAAGGCGCAGGGACGCGACCCTCTCGTTCACCGGGGTAAACTCCAACACATGGCGGCTGAGCTGTGGGGCTATAAGCAAGCCCACACCAGCCCGCCGCCGCACACCGCGGGCAACACCAGAGAAATGGAGAGTCCAGCCCCTCTCGAGGAGCTGGGTTCCAGAGCCCAAGCTGTGAGTGGAGGTGAGCCCGACTATATCTAGCCGGTACCTCTCAACCTCCCGCACAAGCTCCGGCTCCTTCCCCCCCAGCGAGGTGACATTCCATGTCCCTACAGCTAGAGGCTGTCTCCGAGGCCCAGGTCGTCGGGGCACTCCGCCTCGACCGCCACCCGTGCCACATAGCACCCGACCCCTACGGCTCCCTCTGCGGGTGGTGGGCCCACAGGAGGTCGGACCCACGTCATCTATTCGGGCTGGGCCCGGCCGGGCCCCGTGGGCAAAGGCCCGGCCACCAGGCGCTCGCATGCGAGCCCCAGCCCCGGGCCTGGCTCCAGGGGGGGGCCCCGGCTGCGCCATACCGGACGACGTCACGGTCCTTCGTTGTCTCTCGAGTAAATCATTTTAATTTAGGTCTTGCTGTCTGAGAAGTCGATCTCCTTTGAAACATCTGAATTAATTATCAGCACCTTTTGGATTGTGCTGAACTGTAAATTCACCTTGCAAGCAGACATAATTGAAATACAGCTATCTCTGAACTTGCACTGTGGCTTTAGCCCCCCAACTCTTTCTGAGGGACACCCAACAAAGGCTCGTGCAAAGCCAGTCAAATTGAGTGGCAGACAGGAGACTTGGTGTGACTAATTACACTAATCACTGTCACTCACACAGAGTAGCTGTGTAGCAATACAAAAACATTTAATCTTTTTCAAACACACTTACTGTGGACACGGAACATTTCTAGCACAAATAAAAGAAACAATTAGTGAATCAGAACTGAACAATCTACAAAAATACACATATTGAAAATAGACATATTGATTTGAAAGTTTAAGAAACTGATGCCATGACTCTCACCTCTTTGTCTTGGTCTTTGCACCAGAGATGCAGTGCTCCATGAAAAGCGTGAGCCACGATCATGGAGCCATCGGGACTCAGCTGGCAGCCATAGAAACCCAAAGTGTTGCCACCAACCTCCCCTACACGCACCTGGTGTGAGAGACAAAAAAACATTTTGTGGGGGGCAATTATTACTGATCAGAAGCATCATGTCATCTGCCTTTTCAACACACACTCATATCGGACATCAGCTGGGTGAACGGTTAGTTTCTGGGTCAGAGTCACTGACTTGCTGCAAACAAAGATAAAAGAAAGCTGTAACAACATGAATGTGCATCAACCGTGGCATATGGAGAAAAAGCAAGTAGGTTATTTAAAAATAAAAATGAAGCTATTTCTGAGAGTTATGAAATTAGCACCTCTTTTATCCTATGTAACATCCAGACATGCACTATGTACCACGGTTGTTCGGTCAAACACCTGGGTTTTGCGTAAAAGTACAAGCTCGAGGCTCAGATTTATAGAGCAGAAGAGAAGTGGGGGAAAAAAAGTTAGGGCTCTCAAATCTTTTCTCAATCTCCCTTCAAGACTTATTAACTAACAGCTCAAGTAATGGTGGAGAGAAGCAGAAAAAACAGCAAATTAAGCTGACAAGTCAGATGAGAAATTATGCAAAATGGGACTTATTAGAGTTGAATAAACTGTGTTGTGTTTTTTTCTGACAAAATACATTTGTCTATTACAAAATGAAAGCCAATGCAGCGCAGCATATCAGGCTAAATAAATAATCATGAAAAATGGCAAAGCTTGAAAACACAGAAGGATTTAAATAAATTGGATTTGGGTGAGAGCCTGTGACCTCTGTACCATGGTCATAGGGCAGATCATACAGACAGTGAAGGGTCCACGGGGTCTGAGCTTCCACTGAGAACCAATCCGGTTTTAAAATGCCAATTATCACTGCCTCTCAGCCCAGGAAAATGCTCGGAAATAAAAATCACTTCTTTTAGGATTCTGACCACCTGTCCAATCTCAGACACCTTCCTTTTGTGTGTACAATTCTGTATGAAATTTTGTGGATTCAAATCACTACGGGGGGCAGAAAGCCAATTTTCATTTAACTGCAGTTACCAATTATACTGATAAATGAAAATGTACTTATTTAAGGTCATCCCATCTCATATTGAGCGTCTTTAAAGTTCTTTTTTTTGGCAAAGCAGAAAAGGAGAAAGAAACATACACTTGCATGTAAAGTGTAGGAGGAAAAACAGGGGATTACAACAAAAAATGATCAATATTCAGCCCTGATGTGAAATATAAAAAGCTTCTAATTAGTTCTAAAAATGTGAAACCTGAATTACAATCTGTATTCATTCATCCTTTGACTGACATTAATATCCATAGAGAACGGAAATTACATACTAAAATAGAAAAAAAAACATGACAATATTAATATCTCATCCTGTTGCTTGCATAACCAGCAGGATTCAATCAGTAGGATTATGGCACTAGACAGAAATAACTTGAAACAATGAGGAAAATCAAAATATTTAAAATCAGAATAATACAGAATAATTCTAACCATGAGCCCGACGTCTGTACTCCTGCATGAAGAGACCTTTATATTCACAGCTATCAGTTACGTCTTGTCAGAACTCTTCCTCATTATCTTCTTGCTCTTGTGAGTTTAAACTTCTTAATAATACTTAACAAGTCAAAGACAAACTATTTAGTCAAGAGCTCTCAGAGTATTCTGTTGACCAGGTCAACGTCTCACTGCCATGAGGAATTCAAACAATTAAAAGCTTTATCAGGCCTCAAGGCCTTGGAGGTAAACTGGGCCCGGAGGGGAGATCTATTTAAATCGATAGCAGCAGAACCAGCCCTAGAGAGCTCTACACTGCTCCCTCAGCAGCACTTTGCTCTGTATCCAGATACAGCTATAAAATATCTGCTCCATCTTTAATTAGCTGGTGCTTTAAGTGATATTGTATGGACATTGGCTGTGAGGAAATATGAGAAGTGCTAAATTCATACTTTAATGATTAAAATCTGGAAAGATGTACAGCTTAGCCTGTTATCTTTTTCCTAAAACGTGTTGGCAGAGTGAGTGCACGTTAAGTTGCAGCGGTGACCTCGGGCATACTGGAGGAGAATGTATGCACAAGAATGTTCATGCATCATTTGCATGCTAAACAAACATTTGAGTTGGAAGGCTGCACACGACACGTCAGCAGAGGCACATGCATATCGTCTCTATGTCTGTCCACTGTATGCGGCAGTAAGGTAGTGTCCTCAATCATCCCGTCTTCTTAGGGAGCTTGCCTTGGTCATCAATGACCTTCAAAATAATGCCTGTCTGCAGGCTGAAACACAGCGGAACTAATGACAGCGATAAAGGCATGCCTTCACTTTGAATGGCACGATCCATACCAGAGAGAGACAGACAGAGAGGAAAGAGAGACAGTCGGGCTGAAACATAGATGGTGAGATTGAGAGAGAATGAGATGCAACATTAAGCAGATTGATTCTAAAACTCTGGACACAAACGCCCGCCGTAAATCATGCAAAAACGCAGAGGCAAAAAGCCGTCATCTGTCTTGTTTACGAGAGGGGGAACAATATGGATGCAGAGCGTGCCTTATCGCTGGCCAGTAGGGGTATGAGGGAGGAATAGAACAAGGAGAGCAAAGAAGGGAAGGCATATATCATTCTTGCAAGGAGAGAAAAAGGGTTCTGAGTGCTGAATGAGCTTAACCAAGCTGGGAAAAACCCATACAGTGTGGAGTACAGGCTTTCAAATCAACTTTTCAGGCTGAAGTACTGAACGACACACTGAGAGTATTCTTCCCCTCAATTTCACTTAATGTTGAGATGTACAACATAAAGTGAGGACTGCAACTAAGGATTATTTTCATCATCTATTGAGCTGTTGATTTTCTTTCAATCAATTAAGAAGAAAACAAAAATGATCAAGCTAACTTAACCTCTGGCTGGCTTGAACTGGCTCTTTTGCTGTTAAATGCTTCATTATGTTCACCAGCTAGCTAACAATTAAAGATATTCGCTGCTGATTTTTAACTGGCTTTGTAGCATTACAGTGTCGGTAGTATATGAAAATGAACAATGACTAAAGTTCCTCAGTGTCTCCTGCTTGTCATCAAGCTCGTTGTCCACTAGATGATGCAAAATGCTTCATCTGGCAGACAATTATCTACTATAGGGCTGTTTGATTTTTTTTTTTTTTTACTTTACAGTAAACAGTAATACATTTATCTAATCAGTTCTTCAATTGAACAACAGCTCTAGAGCCAGTAAATATCCACTGGATGTAACTAACTTGCTGTCTTTCCATTAATCTACTAGTCATTCCAGCACTGCATAAACTCAAAAGGGTTAATGTTAGAGAGTAACTTAATTATCATGTCTTTGCTCATGTCTTTGCTGACCTCCAGAGGTTTAACTCTTCACCCTCCTGCAGTAAAGGTGGACCCCGGGGCAGCAAGAGAGGGCAGAAAAACACCGCCTTGTGTTAAGTTACTCTTTAACAGACAGTATTCAATGACAGCATGCACATACACACGATTATCAAAATATGAACTCCTTTGGTTTTAGTGGGTTTTTCTCGACTTGCCATGCGGTCAAGTGTAAGAGTACACAGCCCGAGGTCTGAAAGTAGGTTATCTCTCAAAACATGCACACACACAAACTGACAATCCCTCCAGGCATTGTAATGGCCCGCTGTGGTCAGTCTGAGATGTTAATTACCAGTGTGTCTCGTTAGTAAGTTGTGCTTTACGCAGCGGTGGTCTCTGGCCACCCCACCGCTAACCCCGCTCTCCATTAAATCTCACCAATTACTCTAATCAGTGTGAGGAAGTGGAGCACTTCTTTGTAAAAACTGGCTAATTAAGATACACATGGCTGGCCATTTAGTACTGTGGTATCTGTGGTATGGCTTTGGCAAAAAACTTCCTGCATCCTGCAGAAAAGCCTTTGTGTGGCCGATTCATATGACGGAAAACACTCAGAAAGGACCAAAGGCCTTTAATTCAGTCTAACGTGTAAAGATAGGACAAAAATGTAAATACAGTCTAATTCGCTGACGTTTCATTGTTGCAAATGTGCATCTGTGTGTTTGTGTGTGTGTGTGTGTGTGTGTGTGTGTGTGTGTGTGTGTGACAGAGCTTCAGAGGTTAGGCTTCCTTTGTAGGCAGGGAATCTGTCAGTTCAAAGAGTTTGGCTCTTTTATTTGAAGGGGAAAAAACAGGTCAGAAAAAAATAGAAATTGAGAGGATAGATGATGCTATATGCTTATATATTCAACGAGATTGTTATCTCAGGTAGGTTTTTTTTTTTGGTCAGTGATTGTCACTGACCAGTTTTGTCTATTAAGTAGAAGAGTATGTGACACTCACGCTGGCTTCAGGCTCTAATCATTGTTCCTTTGTCAGAGAGGAGAATCAAGACTTTCACTGTTGCTCTTTTCTGTGCTCTTTGTTGCTCGTCACTGTGGATGTGAATGACGAGATCAAAGGCGCAAAAATGTAACTGATCACACTCAAGGTGCCTGCCATGGCGAGATGAGCCATTCCTGTGCAATGGCGTGTGTGTGCGTATATGTGAGCCTGTGTTTGTGCCAACTGTGCCCATGAGTGTGTGTTTCTGTGCTTCTGTCATGAACGTGGAGAGGTATTCTGAGGTACTCCTGAACCACCTGAGAATTTGCCAGTCGGATTTTAGAAAAAAAAAGAAAAAAAGCTGTGGGGCAGATGGGCAGAGAACTGCTTTTTCTTCGTCATCCACACTTGTGTTAAATTTAGCCCCATTCTGGCACAACAGCAGCTGTTGGGAGCTAAGACAGACGAGGTGGAGGGGAGCTAAAGGAAAGCAGGGGAGAGATAATGTGAGAGAGGGAGACGAGACGGGAGAGGAGAAAGAAAATGACAGAAGGCGGGAGTGGAGAGTGAAAGGGAAAGACAGATCATGGAGGCAAAAAATAATAAGGAGAAAGGCGGCGCAGGGAGAGGCTATGCCATGTCTCCCACCAGCCTCTTCATCCCGTCGGATGTGTTGGGGAATGGGCTGTAAAAGAGGGGGTTCAGTTTGAGTGAGTGATAGAAGGGAAGATGGGGGAGGACAACCTCAGCTTGTCTAAACTCACAGTGGTGCACCGGGCTCAGTGCCTCTTCATCACTGTCTATCACTTCTATTCCTGACACCTCAATGTCAGGGAGAGTGGAAACCGATGCAGGGGCACTGACAGCAGGAGAGAGAATACTAGGGGAGGGCTCAAGCTCCGGATCATGTCAAGAGCTACTGAAAGGGACGCTAGCAGAAATAGAGTGGGAAATTGGTGTGTGGGTCTGTGTGGTTGTGTGTGATTGATACCATGTGCATATATGTGTGTGTGTGTGTGTGTGTGTGTGTGTGTGTGTGTGTGTGTGCAGGGTCTGCACATGAGCCTACACTCTCCTGGTGTTAAAGTCAAAATTCACCTGCTCAACCCAAACTCCAGATCCCTCCTCAGGAGCCCAGAGGATCATGGTTTTGTCCATGGAAGCAGAGAGCAGACTGAGAGGCTGTTGCAACTCGCCATCTGCAGGGGGTGACAAAGAGACACTGAATAACTCATTCTGGAGTTTTGGTCACCAGACAACAGCCAGTTATTAGGTGGCGTTTTTTTTTTTCTTCTTATGGTCCAAAGCAATATCTCCTCACATGCGCTGTCCTTGTTTTTTTCATTACTCATCCTTGTTAATCATCTCACAAGCCTTCAAAGTTACCTCTAGAATCACTATATAAAGCCTTCTATTATTCAATTTTAAGGCAGAACAGTAGCAATAATCATGCTTTTGCCTCCAAAATGTATTAAAGTTGGTAACATATGGTACTGAACACATTTGTGTTTAGGACGCGTGCTCTGATGCATCAAATTGTGTGTTTCCTACATGTGTTTACAGGTAAAAAGACACAGCAATCACAGGCGCAGTCAGTACACTGGTCTTCACAAACACAGTTGGATGCATGGTATAATGTCACAATATAATTTGTGCTTAATGATAATAAATATATTATTTGTAAAGACAGAAAACTAATCAAGTCAAAAATGTGATCTCAATTCTGAGAAAAATAATTGCAACAACCTTTGCACTCTGCATAATTGCCGCATAATTGTGCAGCTTTATTTACTTAAAATAAATAAACATAATGATGTGTGATGTACACAAAAGCTGGGATGGGTGTGAAGTGATCTTGATGTAATAGGCTTTTAAGGCAAACAGAGTTTAAAGAGATTTAGCACATCCGTCAGCCTTTCCCTTGAGAACTAATTAAGCCAATAACTATTCACACTTTTTTCTTTGAAATTGTCACTGTCTCTTGCTGCCTTTTGTAAGAAATAGCATGGTAAGACAAAGGGAGAGAAGCAATGTCTCTCAGCTTAGCATGCAAGCCAATCCATTTACTTCCACAGGCTGCAGAACCAGAATAAGTGACTGAAGTGTTCAGAGGGAACTAAGGCTGATTCTGACTGAAAATGTTTTACTTTTTGAAAAGTACTACTTAGAGGTTTCAGCAGGAACCTACTGCCAATTATTTTAAAATTTTGTGAATAATGACCGATCACTGCCTTGGTTTTTAATCTAGGTTACCTCTGTAGAGAGGAGGCTGCCAGTGGACTCCATAGACCCAGTTCTCATGGCCTGCCAGGACCGTCTCAAGAGACACAGCGAATACTGCGGACATGTCTGTAGCAGGAAGATAGAGGACAAATGAAGACAGTTATCATGATGTCAGTTTTGTGCTGTGAACATCAGACAAGCTAGCTGATTAACTGAGGAGGTACAGATTTTTTTTTTTTGCTTTTTTGCAGCCAACTTACTCTAAGTGTTCCATTAAAAACCAATGAAGTACACGTTACAATGATAAAGGTAAACACACGCTTAGTTCTCTGTGGAGGTCAGTAACCACCATGTGCCATTAAACCATCAAAAAGCGTGTCTCTTCATTTGGGTAATTAGCACCCTTTTTATAACCAAGCCTGCGTGGCCCGCTCACCTCTCTCCTTCACTTCAAAAACGTCCTCTTTCATTTTGATGATGGTGCGGTCGTCCTCTGTGCGGGCGTCTGTCCCAGACTTGGCACACAGCCTCCACACTCTGATGAGACAGTCCTGTGAACAGCTGGCTAATAACAGCTCCCCACCTGAACGAGTCAGAGAGAGAACCTGAAAACCGCCCTGACTGAGAGACATTTACTCCTAAACTACCCTATCACCAAACTGATCAAAACTGCCTTTTTGTCATTTATCCTCCTGCGGTGCTTTGATGAGAGGTGTCTTATTATCAAATATATAATTACTTTGAGAACAGTCGTGTGAAGTTTAGTTCTTAATATACTTCACGTTAATAAAACTTAATCCTGCATGAAATTAATTTTTGGAGTGGGGGGGCAGTGCAAAAAGCTCTAAACTACACGTCGATAGATTATCATCTTAGAAATTTGATATGGTGGAAATGCTTGCAAACAGTTGCTTATCTACCCATCCAGCAGACTGTTTTCTTCAGTTATTTGTTAGAACTGTTATCAAGGCATTATAGAAGGATTCTGCTGACTGTGACATGGCCAGTAAGACAGCAGGCCAAATATGCACAGACAGGTGGTAAACAGTGCACATGCCACTATCTCTGAGTGCCCCCGCCCGTCTCATTATGCGCGTCAGGTTTAGCCCAATGGCCACTGGCCCAGTTTGTCCTCTGCCAACATAAACAGACGTAATAAATCCTCTGTTGCTACCACCTAAGGCCTCCTGGATGCTGGAACAGGTAGGTGGAAGGCCGTCATTGTTTGTTCATCTTTGTATAATAATTTAGTGCTGATGATTTGTTTTGCTGTTTGCTTTAAACTCTGACTAAACTACTTGCATTTGTGACTTTTTGCCCCTCATCAGTGCTGTTACAGTATAGACAGGAGGTATTTGCCACACAGGATCATCAGATACTGGCCACTTCAATTTGCTACAATTCCATGAACTATTTTCTTTTTCATTGCAGCATGTTTTTAATTGGTTTACCTTTTTTTCATTGCAGCATTTATTATGGAGGAGACTATACATATAAAAAAAACAAGTGAAGTATTATCTTGACGTTGTATAACACATCTACATCCATTTGTTAAGGTAATCACATATTATATTAGAAATGTGCATAAATTGTCATTCACGTAATGCCATGGACTGAAATACAAAAACAAGTGGTGTCATTAATAGAGAAAAAGAATGTATATTCTGGAGAACCAGAGAAAAGCAACTGGTGTGCTATGTTTTGGCCAAAACATTCACACCATTTCATCAACCACATTTTAATATTTATCAAGGCAATCTGGGCCTGCTGCACACGTGGCACAGGGTACAACCACCAACTGTGGCATGTGGGGGGCTTGAGCACCGTCATGTTTTTGTCTCAGCCCTGAATTCCAAATTGCAACTTCAAACAAATTAGATCTGACTGTTTTGCGTGAGATTAGGTGTATGAATGTCTGTCATAATTAAACCAATCGAGCTACATGAGTTGCATTAACCAAGAACTTTAACCAGGTGTGTTTTGGAGCAACAGCTGGAGACTCTGAGGGAACTTTTCCCTGCTGAGCAAAACCGAGCGCCACCAAAAGTCAATCTCTGTCAGTAAATGTTTAAAGTTGCTGCTCACACACGCACAGGAGAGAAGGAGACAGCTGCGCATGGCACGCGCTCTCATGCTGCGCCGCCGGTAAGCTCTTGTTTTATGCACAGCGGGTTTGGTGTTTTACAGCCAAAGCGATGCATGTAAACAACACTCTCCCTGTTTTGGTTAATGTTTGACTGACCGTGAAACAACAAATGATAATGTGTGTGTTCAGATCAGTTTATGGAGTGGAGGAAATGGGCATTAGCTACCTGTCTGATGGTGATAAAGAAAGCAAAGCTGTGGTACAGAGACAGGATTGATCCTTGGCATGTAAAATGCACCTTTATGACCCGCGATGCACATGAAAGCTCTCTTTTTGATGTTAAGTATTTGATCTTAGAAGGAGTGGCAGAAATAAAATAGACTTAGGGAGTACAAAAAGAGTCCCTCCCTTCTCCCCTCCTTCAGGAAAAAAATAATAACTGTGATGTCCCTTAGTTAGAGTGATTGTTATGTTGAATGAGGGGTTAAAACCAGGAGAAAAGTATGTGACACCTGTTGACTGTATTATTTAGTTTTGAGAATTAATTTAAATTCTTGAATTAATTAAGAGAAATAATGATCTGCTTAAAAACCATGGTTGGCAACACATGACCAGCTGATGTTGTATTAGTGCTGCTATTCTATTTCTATGATTGACGGAAAGTGTGATCTAGAAAACGGATAAAGATAGCAACTCAAAAACAAACAAAAAATAGCATAATGCTCTGAATCCCTGTGTTTAACAGCTATGATAAACTGCATTTCTAGTGCTGCAATTTGCCATCTGCCAAGTCATGAAAGAACAGAGTGATTTATTTAACTACTATCAGAGTGGAGAGAGGGTTTTGTCATGCCTGTGGGGATATTTCATATAAACAAACTTCTCTCTGTCACTTTGCTGGCTCGTAGCTTGGCAGCATGGAGTAGGTCATAGACTGTGAGTGGGACGGAGACACCAGTGGAGAGGGCTGGTTAAGGAGATGAAATAGCTTTTACACAGTCAGAACAGTGCAGTAATGAAGTGCCCTTCAAGAGAGTTACACAATCAGTAGAGCCTGGATTGGATCCATGCATTGCCAAGTGTCATCACAATGCTGTGAATAGCACACTGGTTAGTGAAGCTGGAGTCAAAATAACTGGATTAAAATCTGGAGACACAGTCGCTTTTATTTTCAATGCTCTAAAAAGAGAACTTTGTCTTTTTGCTTTAAGAAAGTCAAAATGTGCTTGCTTTGGCTGGAAATCTCCTCCCACCTTCAGCCAATCACATGTTATCTGACTTTTTCAAACATTATCCAGCTTTGCAGGTTTCTTCAAGATAAACCAAAGAGAATGGAGAACCACAAGTTCAAGCTCTCAGAATACAAAAACAAGCAAGTGTACCAAATTTCATCCTCTCCCTCTCTCTCATACACACACAAAATCTGGGATATAAATAGTTAATTAAAAACAGTTTCTACTCCTGAGACAGTAACACAACAATTACTGCAAACTCACCAAGAGATGCCCACTCAACTCCACGAACCCAGTCTTCATGTCCCTGGAGTGACATGGCTTTCTGGAGCTGTTAAAAAAAGGTCAAATGTTGCCCTCAAACTTCAAATTAAGGAATTCAAATTAAAGAGTTGGCTCAGAATGCATAAATGTGCTTCCCCTGAGAGAGTATCGATCTGAGCTCACCTGTCCGTTGGACTGCACATACAGATGCACCTGAGAGTTATCACCTCCACAGGCCAGTATGGGAGCTGTAAGAAAATAAGGTTTTCACACAGTCATGTAAGTACACACATATGGCAGGTTCCATACATTAACATCCGGATCTAGGTTTTATAAACGAGGTGGAAGGGAAGGATGAGGAACAGCGTCAAACAGACTGAAGGCATGTAAGCTAGAGAGGTGATACGAAACGAGACACTTCAAACGCAGGCTGCATTTTTAATATGACATTCGGTTACAGGCACTAAAGCAGTGGCGCAAATTGAGATGGATGGCACGAGAGGAAAAATGTCTGTGTGTGCGAGTGAGTGTGTGTGTGTGTGTGTGTGGCGCACAATGTAAAGGATGTCTATGTAGGAACAGCTTAGGCTTACCTCTGCTGCTTGGCAACAGTGCCAGAGAGACATCCATCATGAAACTGCTGCCATACGATAAGGTGTGGAGGCACTCAGCTGAGGAACATACATGCACGTGAAATTGTACTTTCTGCTGCACAATTGAAAAATAATATGATATGGCTTTTGGTTTTAGCACGAACAGAGTTGCACATGAAAATACTTCTTATGATTGTTTGTGTGAAATATTTTCCAAAAGATCTTTTTTTTTTCTCTGCCTCCGCATTTGTGTAGAGGGCTGGAGACGGTATTTCAAGCAAACTGCATACAGTCAGCGAAATAACAGATAGTATTTTTGTCTGGGAATACACCCAAAGGTTATGCCCGGTCCGCAGTTACACACGCTTAATTCCCATGACTGTCAAGCAGCATCAGTATTCATCTGCACTGACAGGTGGATGAAACTCTCACCAAAGGGAAGCTGTTACGGGCGACAGCTTTGAACAAAAGGGACAGTAGGTATGGATGACTGTTTGGAACACCTCTGATGTTAAATCAAGTGAAGAAATTGTAGCAATATTATAATTAACATGGTTGTTGTGATTCTGTCAAAAACATTGCAAGGACCGATGACACAGTATGCAGAGTCATATCTGTTGTGCTTTTAAACTGAGATAGTCTACTGTACGTGTGTGTAAAAACATAAACACAATGTCATAGATGTGATGCACCCTTAACAGGTCTGCAGCACTGCAGATGTCAGACAAATTAACATGTTGTTTGTAAACATTGCAATGTGCTCTGGCAGCCACTAGGGGGCAGTTAGTCTAACTGTAAAAGAATGAATAAAACTGATTTTTTTACTGATCAATTATAGTGCAAGTCTATTACTCTCTGGATAAAAATAGATTGATTCCATCTGCAGAAAAGTGCAAATGCTGGTAGAAAATGAATCAGTTTTGTCCATTATTTTAAAGCTGACTTTTAGGGAGTATTTTTTAAATAAATATAAAATAAACTTAATGACAATATCAAAGAGGGAACCTCACTGGCTTCTAACATGGAGCTGGGGACACAACATGAGTCTAATGGCTCATAAAATTATTCCTTGTATGCATGTCCATCTTTTAGATATTTCATTATTTCTTTTCTTTTTTCGATTTTTTTTCTTGCAGCACACTGTACAGTTTTACTGCTTCATGTCTCTAAAATTACTAAAATAAAACTCTGAGAAGATAAAATCACTCTTTGATTGAACTGTCCCCATTCTGTGAGGAAGGGTCTCAAGAAGACATCCAACATTATTATGGCAAAAAAGTAGTGCTACACAGCAACTCTACAGACTGACACTTAAATGCATTTGCCAGCGCCTCTTACCTTCTCTAGCCTTACTGCATTGCCACAGTCTGACAGTGGAGTCAGATGCTGAGGAGGCCACCAGGATCTCTGAGTCCTTCACATAAATGGCATCCACGGCACAAACTGGACCAGTATGGCCCTTACACTCCACTGCCTGGGTGAACTGGAGGCAGCAGAGCACAGACATTAGCAGACATTTCTAACAAGAGGCAAAAGGCTTTGAGTCAGAAACACAGTCCAATGAAACGGATGGCTTACTTTCCCATTTTGAGCCTCCCAGACGATGAGACGATTGTCTGAGGCTCCTGAGACGAGGCAAGTCTCTGGAGCTGCAACAACAATAACAACACAGTTAAATTAAGATACCCTGTATGGTTAAAAGTACTTCAGTACACTGTCTGGGGCTGTTTTCATAGTTTGGGCTGTGCAAGCTAATTGCAATGAAGCTAAATCTAAGTGCACAGTGTACAGTTATATTTTCTGACAAATGTGGTCTTCCAACTATGGCAACAGTTTGTGCAAGACTTTCTGAGCTCCAAGGAGAATGGTTTCACAGGTTTGGTGTGGAAGAACTGCACCGTGCCCTGACCTCAAGCCAATCCAGCAACTTTTGGGATGAACTGAAACACCAAATATGAGCCAAGATTATTGCTCAGCATCAGTAGCCTGCATCACCAATGGCAACAAATCCCTGCTATCAGCCTGTGTCCAGTGTCAGTGTACTTTTGACCATATGGTGTATATGCCAAGAGGTTATTGGTGGCAGCAAAAGGTCTTTTAAAGCCACAACGGAAGGGATTTTTTTTTCAAATGGTCGAGATACTAAACTAAATAGATCACATCCAGCTGTTTGACAGGTGCATCAGTTTCCTCCCTCTGCACACTCACCACAGTCTTCCCTGTGAACCCACTGGACAGCATTTACTCTGCCCGTGTGTCCATTCAGCACAGCGACAACTCTTCTCTCCTGAAGTAAAACCAAACGGAGTGTTTACTAAGCACACAAACAAACACATACAGTGGGGAAAAAAAGTATTTAGTCAGCCACCAATTGTACAAGTTCTCCCACTTAAAAAGATGAGAGAGGCCTGTAATTTTCATCATAGGTACACTTCAACTATGAGAGACAGAATTGGGGGGAAAGAATCCAGGAAATCACATTGTAGAATTTTTAATGAATTAATTGGTAAATTCCTCGGTAAAATAAGTATTTGGTCACCTACAAACAAGCAAGATTTCTGGCTCTCACAGACCTGTAACTTCTTCTTTAAGAGGCTGCTCTGTCCTCCACTCGTTACCTGTATTAATGGCACCTGTTTGAACTCGTTATCAGTATAAAAGACACCTGTCCACAACCTCAAACAGTCACACTCCAAACTCCACTATGGCCAAGACCAAAGAGCTGTCAAAGGACACCAGAAACAAAATTGTAGACCTGCACCAGGCTGGGAAGACTGAATCTGCAATAGGTAAGCAGCTTGGTGTGAAGAAATCAACTGTGGGAGCAATTATTAGAAAATGGAAGACATACAAGACCACCGATAATCTCCCTCGATCTGGGGCTCCACGCAAGATCTCACCCCGTGGGGTCAAAATGATCACAAGAACGGTGAGCAAAAATCCCAGAACCTCACGGGGGACCTAGTGAATGACCTGCTGAGAGCTGGGACCAAAGTAACAAAGGCTACCATCAGTAACACACTACGCCACCAGGGACTCAAATCATGCAGTGCCAGACGTGTCCCCCTGCTTAAGCCAGTGCATGTCCATGCCCGTCTGAAGTTTGCTAGAGAGCATTTGGATGATCCAGAAGAGGATTGGGAGAATGTCATATGGTCAGATGAAACCAAAATAGAACTTTTTGGTAAAAACTCAACTTGTCGTGTTTGGAGGAGAAAGAATGCTGAGTTGCATCCAAAGAACAACATACCTACTGTGAAGCATGGGGGTGGAAACATCATGCTTTGGGGCTGTTTTTCTGCAAAGGGACCAGGACAACTGATCCGTGTAAAGGAAAGAATGAATGGGGCCATGTATCGTGAGATTTTGAGTGAAAACCTCCTTCCATCAGCAAGGGCATTGAAGATGAAACATGGCTGGGTCTTTCAGCATGACAATGATCCCAAACACACCACCCGGGCAACGAAGGAGTGGCTTCGTAAGAAGCATTTCAAGGTCCTGGAGTGGCCTAGCCAGTCTCCAGATCTCAACCCCATAGAAAATCTTTGGAGGGAGTTGAAAGTCCGTGTTGCCCAGCGACAGCCCCAAAACATCACTGCTCTAGAGGAGATCTGCATGGAGGAATGGGCCAAAATACCAGCAACAGTGTGTGAAAACCTTGTGAAGACTTACAGAAAACGTTTGACCTCTGTCATTGCCAACAAAGGGTATATAACAAAGTATTGAGATGAACTTTTGTTATTGACCAAATATTGACCACCATAATTTGCGAATAGAGCCTTTAAAAATCAGAAAGTGTTTTTCTGGATTTTTTTTTGTCTCTCATAGTTGAGGTATACCTATGATGGAAATTACAGGCCTCTCTCATCTTTTTAAGTGGGAGAACTTGCACAATTGGTGGCTGACTAAATACTTTTTTGCCCCACTGTACGTTTATCCACACATTCATGATGCTCGTTTACCAGTTAGCTGTGACAAACAACAACAGCGAGCGTTACGGTCGACATGAGACAGATTTTACTACCTGCGGCTCGTACAGAGCCACGGAGTTACATGTCCCAAAGGCAATGGTCCCGCCACGACTCCAAGAAACAGCATTTGGTGTCCTGTTTGCACAACAAGCTACATGGCATGTTTCCATTACGGGCGCCGCCATCTTGAAAGCTGCAGTTCTGGCGTTGCTGCGAATGTGGTTGGAGTTAAACAGCCCCGTCCTAACAAAGGTTCCGCATCCAGTCTATATGTGGACCATAAGACTTTAGCGGTGATATTTGAATATGTTTAACATGTTAAATCTTATACAATCATCTTTATTATTTCTAGCAGGTTTTAAAGTAATTTGAATGTCGACGATAAGCAAACATTAATGGGGGTTGACTCATCAAAGTGCGCTGCTGAGTAATGAACACTAGATGGCAGAAGGTAATCACAGAACAGGATGTTTTCATTAGGGCCTCGTTGATTGCCTATTTCTTGGTTATGAACGTTATATTAATCCCAAAGTTATTTAGACATAACTTAACAGCACTGCAGCATGAATACTGTAAAATGCCCAGTGGAACCAAATTAGATTATAGTATTAAAAACTATATGATTGCATGTGTTTGAAATTAAGTGAAAAGGGGTAATAATGAGGTGATTATCTATGGGTCTGAATATATTTTTCTTTACAATGGTCAGACCAGAACAAAGCTGGTGGGGATTTAGAGCCTTGTTTGGGGAGATTTCAGCAGGAGATTCGAACATTGGTCTGCTGGGTCAAGGTTGGTTTCCATATTCATTAAGCCAACCTGCTGCATCTGTCTGCTGTCAGTATACAATTAGGAAAAGGCTGTTGACAACTATGATAACAGGAGTGCATGGTGTATCTACAATGTTACATGTCTTTATTAAAATAAAGGGTCTGGCAACAAATGAAAGTACATCTTTACAAAGTAAAATGCTTCTTTGTTTCTATTTCTTGTCCAGGTCTAAGCTAGAAATATACCGCAAATAAACCAAATGGCTGATGACATTTTGCATTATTTTGAAATTGCTCCATCAACAATCAGGATGCCACAGTGTACACCAGTGCTGTGTCGGACTGTATTATCCCCTTGCCAAGCATTGACTGGAGGTGACTGGTCGCAGCTGAGCTAGCTGCCAGCCAGACAACATTGCTTGTTTAAAAAAAGCCTGGGGGCCTTTTGGATTTCAAAGGTTGAGGCGACACTTTTGTCACAAGGAGTTTCCGAGCACCCACTTGACATGATCGGGGGGGGAAATGTGATGGCATCTGTGAACCCTTGAGACGATATGATAAATGACAATGTAGCAAAGACATACAGGGTTACAGCCAAATAATATGAGGAAGTGAGAAGCGATGGAGGAGAGGAAGGAAGGGTGGCTGGGTCTTTTTTGGCTTTGTCTGACTTGTGGAATATGTGCGTGACAAAGACAAAACAGATGCGCTGTCACCAACACTTGAGTACAGAATAGATTGTATTCGTCTTGCTATTGTTGTCCCTCCTCACTCAGTCTCAGGGAGACAGGATTTAGACAGACTTGGCAGGGTGAGACGACCTCTGTGTGGAGGATGCCTATGCATCTACGGCTCTCATCTCAGGAGTGGCAGCTAGACGATAGCTGGGATGTGGCCAAACAGCTGCGTCTGAGAAAAAAACATCTCTATTATCTTTGTGCTGCTCTGACTATGCATTTATCATCCTCTTGTGGTGAAATCTCTCTACCTGCTTACACAAGGCAGGATTAGTTTGATCAAATGTAACAGGTCATTGCAGGAGAGAGAGGAGGGAGGTTTATTTAGGAAAGATCCTGTCCTACTTTCCAACACAAAGAGTGTAAGGATACGAGTTTTGTGAGCATGTCTTTGCAACGGGATGATTGTGCAGTGAACCATTACTCATAGCCAGTTATGATGAGGTCAAACAAGGAAAACACTTTGATTAAACCTGTGGACACACTCTGCATGAGATATGATACCCTCATACAATGCAGAATAGATTGCAAACCAGGTTCTGACCAATTATTATGTTGCAGGGAAATCAAATACTAAACTAAATACTAAACACATCTACAGTGGAGACATTGTAGTGTATGGATTTATGAATTGTAATTTGGCTATAGCATCTGTGAGTGTGTGTGAGTAAATATAGCTGGTGTAATTCTGGGTTTCTTAACAGTATCTGGCCCACAGTTTGTCATACAAGTCATGTTAATCTATGGCATGTCTTTATTTCTAAAGGAGCATGGAGGAAGGCTCAATTTCTTAGTTCAGAAAGCCTGCTGTGATTCTAATGGATTTATATCTATCTTTTATTCATTATAGTAACCCCATGTAGGCTCCTGACCCCACAACTGAGAAACTCTGACCTATTAATTCCTACAAGAGGATCTCCATCTCACTACCATATTCATCAAGAATTTATGAAAGCAGAGAATTAAACACTTTAGAGTGTAGATAATATCCTTAAATGTTTTATTCATTCATATCATTATGCTGTATATTGCCACCAAGTGTTCAATAACTCACTGTGTGTAAGGAGCTCTGATGCGTTCTTGGAAGAGCAGATTGTAATTAAGGGAGTAACTATAATGCACTTACTTAAGAGGTTGAGGGATGATAGCGATACCTTGTGTTTTTCTTTCTTATTCAACGACTTTTCCATGCTCACCTAAAAACAACCATAATTTAACACTATGGTTGACACTGGGTAAAAGAGTGCATGTAATGACTCTATAATTACACCATTAGACGTTTGAGATCTGAGGCAGCAGTTCAACCTGTGTACGCTCTTTTAGCTTTCAGTAAAACGTGAGGTGAAGAAATAACTGAAATTATCTTGGTGAATGCTTGGTATTACTTTATCATCTTTATTTGAAATTGCATGCAAGAACGCAAGTTTAAGTAAAGATAATAAAGAACAATTAAACTACATAATGAAATAAGAGCTAAAATATGTTTTATCAAAATTAGAATCAGAATTAGGTTTGCTGACAAGTAAGTTTTCACATCACAAGGACTTTGCCTTAGTATATTGATGCATAATCAAGAAACATAAATATGAAATATAAAAATGTAAAATAGAGATATTTATGAGAAAATATGATCAAAAATGTACACCACATCTGTTTTCAAAAATGAAGTAGCTAAAATAAGCAATAATAATAGACATTTTTAAGATATTTCATTCATTTCTCTTGAGCACATGGACACATTTCAATGATTGGGTGTGACCGTGCATTAAGTTTGCATGCTTGTGGACAGTCTGTAGAAACACACAGCTCGTGCATAATGTGTCCATTATGTATGACATCTCCACGCATTCCTGTGTGTTTACTTATGCTGTTATTTCAAACTGCAGAGAGCATCTCTAACAAATGAGCCTGCCTTCAGACAAAAAAGGTCCGGATGGAAATGGAATGATAATGAGTATACACTAGGTGTTTGTGATTATGTAACACAGAAATGGAGATGCAGAAAAGCCAAGATTACCGGGACGGTTGTCTGCATGGCACTTTGCTGCTGCCTGGTTTTGTTTGCGTCCAATTAAATTAGCCTGTTGTCCCTGAGGGTGCCCACTTGGCAGGAGGAGAGCAGTAAATGACAGATGACCCGCGCCTTATTTGCACTGGTTTTTTCATTTGAACATATTTAGATGTTTTATTTCTATCCAGCTTCTAATTCTGCTGTATGTATTATACACATGGGAAGTATAAGTCAATCTAATAGTTCAAGACCAGGGTTCATATGAGCATAAACACCGGTAAGCCAGCCAGGATTAAACTCATCTAACATTGTAAACAACTCCTGAAGCTTTCAACTGTAAAACCATTCAGGGCCAATCAGTACAAACAGTGTGCAGCCAGGATACCTCACCTCAGTTCGACCTCTTCTCCTTCACAGAGGCCTCTCTGGTCACTGCATCTATGTAAGTGGATGAGCTCAGCTGCAGGTCTCTGTTAAGGACACGCTCACCTGTAGTGAAGTATTCTGGGCAATATTTCTTTTAAAACATATCATATGACCAACAGGATCAGAGTTATTGCCTCCCTGGAGGAAAATGTGTGAATTGTTGTGTGAAAATGACACAAAATTTAATCTTACATAAGGAAAGCCATGATTGAGAACCCTGTATATGCATAATATATAAACTAAAATTTAATTGTTTTCTCAAGATAGAAGTTTTAAAATGCAGGGGGGAAAAGCCCTCAGCATTCCGCCACAATCCCTCCTTTCAATCCCAAATTTTCAATCTGCTTATCCAACAGGGGAATATGACTGAGTGCACTCATTTTACATTTTGCAGTGTGCGAAATCACTATCTCTTTAGGCTCAGCAGTTCCTGTCCCAGGAGCTGTACAGCCAGAAAGAATGATCTAAAGAGAGAGGGGGGAGAGAGAGAGAGAGAGAGAGAGAGAGAGAGAGAGAGAGAGAGAGAGAGAGAAGAAGTCAGCACTTCTAAAGCACAGAAAAAGACTGTAGCAGCTGTTAGCAACACAACCACACTATGCATAAGCGTCTTTTATTTAATGAGTAATATCCACGGACTGTGCAGATGAGTTTACACAAAAGGGACTTCCTGCTTGTATGGGTTTTCAGGCAAATTGTCAAAATGCAATGTGCCCAAAAGAGATTAGAGTCAGAGGAGCAAATATTGAATATTCCAGAACAAATGAGATACTGTTTAGAAAAACAAGCCTGTTTCACAGCTACGAGTATGGCACTGACAAACTCAATGAGAATATGCACACTATTGTGTTCGTTTGAGCCCGTGGATTGGATGCCATTTGTCTAGATGATAACAAAACTATTTCCTCTGAAATATTACAGGATGTATCATATTTCTTATCTTATTCTGCCTCTTGAACTTATCTTGCTGTGACCAGAATCATTTAAGGCAACACAAGTTGATACAGCACAACGCAAGTAGCCCGAGTGGAGCTTGTTATCATCTAATCGCTTGGAAGAGAGCCTCGGAGCAGATTAACAAAAAACACACAGATATTATCTAGTTAGTAGTAGAGTCATTCATCAAAGTGGAGCACAGCCCTGTTCGCTCATAGCAGCAAAACTGCTTGCATGCCTTCATAATGATGCAGTGTGTGTGTGTGTGTGTGTGTGTGTGTGTGTGTGTGTGTGTGTGTGTGTGTGTGTGTGTGGAATGAAACCTATGTAAACAGGGAGGGTTAAAGTAAAGCATAGCTCTGGGGTTTTAAATAAATACTGGCTGGGCTTGAGCACAGCAGACAGCCACACACACACACACACACACACACACACACACACACACACACACAGAGCCATTGTCTCCACTGCTGACACAGAGTGCCAGCCAGCCACCATCGTTGATGATAAAGCAGGCAGCAAAAGCCCTCACTAACAGTGCCACAGTGCTTATAAGCCATATCTGCTCTCAGCCATCTGTTGTATTTGTAATATGAAGTGTTACTCCCCACTTGTCATCCACTGGCTGCACTTGTAAAGTTAGAAATAGCTACTGGAGCCACTTGAGGATACAGAGAATTTGGCAATAGTAGGGCCAGGCTTGGATCCAGGCAGTAATAAAGTATTCGGAGTACTATTATGGGTACAAGTCACTGGGTCACAAAATAAAAAGAAGAACAGTGTATTTACTGGGATAAAACTTTTGTACCTCATTCTGGAGTGCGACAGCAAGATTTAATGAACGTCTCGTGCAGACAAATTACACATATTACAGATGCCAGATACAGACAATAGTTAAAAACTGTTTTAGGAACAATTTATGGGCAGGGGATGCTACAGCATCTCATTCCGGCACAAGAATAAATTTCCTTAAGCAGTAACTCCCATATGAATCATTGCACCCTCCAAAATGGTCAGTTTGTTTGAAGTAAAATGTCATCCTGCTATTCGTCTCAGGAACAGACAATCTTAAGCAAAATAAACCTGTTTGTAAAGTCTTTCTCATGCATCAAAAGACTTAGATCGACATAGATTCATAGGTCTATGAGAAGTGGGGAGTTTATGTGCGTCGTATGCATCACATGCCTCTGCCTTTATACAGTGTAAAAAAGTAATACAATACTTGAAGGGAAAAAAAATCCTAATCATCAATCCACAACCCCTGCACACACCTCTGATTGAAATAGCGGGTTTTATTGATGGGATCATGCTAAGCTTTGGTAAACAGATTTTTTTGGCACTTCTATTCAAAATCTGTCTGCAGAGGATAATTCTCTTTTAGCATGAGCAGAAAAGACCCAACCAGATCTGTGCGCTCCAGTTTGTTTTTGATATCAAAACAACAGCTGCTCTAATATATTTTTGACAATGTTTTCAGTTTTTCTGATTTCAACAAGCGCTGCATGAAGACACAAATAAACCCATAGGAACTCGACATTGTACCTTATGGGCCCTTGTCAGTTTTAGAAGGTGGGTAACCTCCAGTGCCTCAGATGGTAAGATCATGAGAATTAATGCCTCCTCCAGAAAGACAAAAGGTAAAGTTGGCAACTTGATGAGCTAGGCAGTGCGCTCCAGTCAGTGCAGCTGTCCCATGTGGCTCGGTGCAGCTGGGTTTGAGTGGCATATCTGGTGTGTATTTGGAGAGGATGATAGGGGATTCTCAGACTCCAGGGGATAATGTGGGATTCTTTGTCTCGGGGATCAAACCAGAGCTGTGCTGTGAGGAAAGCATCACTCTCTCCCTGTAGGCCACTGCATGCAAAGTCCTCTGAAATCTGCAAGGATGGATAGACTATGAATATTTAAATCAAAAACTCCCATAGAACATCCTCTGAAATTTGCATGAATGGTTTCAGATTTTTTTCTAAAATCAAAACCCCTTATATATAACACCAAAATTTCCTTCTTTGGCATGCTATTGCCAAACAGGTAGATGCACTGCTGGTGTTTCCATTTCAAATACTTTCCTCCAAATTTGATTTGGCAGGTACTATTTTGCCTTGAATTATATAACTGCTTGTATGAAGGTGCTCAGGTGGATTAAAATCAAACCGATCATCCTGATTGTGAGGGTGCAAAATGATGAGCGGCACATTGGAAAAAGCCCAGAGCTGCTCAGTGAGCAGCCAGCAGTGGGAACCTGAGAGTGTGTGTGTGTGTGTGTGTGTGTGTGGTTGCCCACGGTGGTGTGCTGCAGTCCGCTCCCTGCCGCTGTTGAGTAAACTACATGGACATTAGCGGGCGCAGCGGCGCAACCACCGAGTCAGAGTGGATTAAAACAGCGTGCGTGCTCGGAGAGCCACTCGATAAACGACCGTGTAACCGGCTGAGAAACCCGAGTGTCTAACAGCAAGTCCGTCACACTAGTTTGCAGCAGCGGAAGAGCGGAGGAAAGGCTCCCGGAGAACTCAGCAGTGCCGTGCATTGTGTGTGTGTGTGTGTGTGTGTGTGAGTGTGTGTGTGTCAGGCTGGGAGAGCTCGGCGGGAATGGCTTCATCTCCGTGCGGCAACAGCAACTTTGATTCCGGGCTGGAAATCAAAACTCGCTCGGTGGAGCAGACGCTTATTCCCTTAGTATCGCAGGTGAGTACGTTCAAAGCGCAAAACACGGCGTTATGTTGTTATTTCTGCTCATTTTGCACTTTAAACGCTCTTCGGCTTCCCAACAGCAGCGGTGTTGGGACGCATGAGGCTAACTTTGAGTCTGGTGTGTACCTGTTTGTGTGCTGTGTTTAAAGTCTGTCCCACGTGTGGAGAATTTAGTTTAAGTTCCTACATTGTAACTACTCCCATTGTTATCTGTAGTGGGAATTCATTACAGGACACTGCTTAGTGGAGTTGCGCACAGCAAAGCACCAAGATCGCAGGTATTAAAGAACACAGGTATTAAAGAACACAGGTATTAAAGAACACAGGTATTAAAGAACACAGGTATTGAATTTTATAATAAATCTGAGACTTAAGGAGCAGGTTTTGTTGTTGTTAGGCAGAAGTTGGTAGGTTACAGAATTACATAACAGGATAGACTGTACTGTACAAGGGGAAGTAATAATGGGAGCAACTAAACCAATGTTCAGCCATCCAAAAAGTATTAAACTTTGAGTCCCTTTTTTGTTGTTGTTGCTGGAAGCCCTCACAGCCCACCTTGAGAGAACACTGAAGCTCAGGGGGACACAGAAGTTTTCCCAGAAGCTGTGTGCTCCTCTCTGGCAGTCCTGGACTGTGCTGTGACTCCCACTTCTCTAATTGGGCCACTTTGAGGCACGTGTTTTGTTTTTCAATAAACAGAAGAAGATGAAAGACCCATTTAAAGCCACTGCACTCTTTCAACAACCCTTCTCTGGCACACTCAAAACAGTAGTACCTGCTTTAAAAGCACGGAGTTTAGGTCAGTCAGTCAATTCGTGATTGTTTTTTTTTTTGGTATGGTGAAGTAGGGTACAAACTCCAAATAATGATTTCTTAAAACAACAATGTAATTTTAGGGCAATTTCCATTAAAATAAATAAATAAATAAATAAAAAATAGCAGATGATTAATTTTACAAAGCTTCGCCTTTTAACGTGAGCATGACTAATTTTCCACTGTTGTTTCCAGCACACCCCTTATGATGGGACTTTGGGTTGTATCTCGTGAGCAGAGCAGTAACCATCAGACCTGTAAATGTTCTGTTTCCACTAAGGGACAGAGGAAGTGAGAGGCACCTCACCGGTGGGTTAACAGAGTCTGGACAATACCACGATAGAAGGTCCCCGTTCCTGACACTGTCCTTCCCTCTGCAAACTGAGGAAGCTGAAAGTCTGCTTCCTCCCTCTCGCTGCAACCGGCTCCTTTGAAAGATATCATGTCATCCTGTGCTGAATGGATATGGGTTAGTCATCAGAAAGAGGCAGCTGCTAGTGGATGAGCTTTCAGTGTGGGCTGTTTATTTTGTGGTCATTTTGATTCTCAGTCATTCATAAGTACACCAAAAACAGTTAAGATGTTTGTTTACACAGTATGGGCAATCAGGATTAAATCCAGGTAAAGTTTCACCTCTGATGCAAACAGCAGTTACTGTGAGAATACTTATAGTAAGCACTGCTGTAAGCATACAGTAAATCTGCTGTATGCTGCGTTATCTTAATAATATTTACGCTGCAGCAAAGTTATGGAGCACTCCTGCTCACTGTGAAGGACTGGCTGAGCTCCAGTCTATAGCATAGAAGAATGTGCTATATATTGTAACAGCATTCAGCATATTACAGTCCACGGTTTAATAGTGGGCCTCAAGGACAATCTTTCCTAACTTTCTTTTTTTTCTCGGTGTGAGGGATGTCCCCATAGCAACAGAGCTCTGCAATGCTGATAGAAACAATATTTCCAAGGACAGTTATCTCCATATGTAATGTTTTGCTGCTGTTGTTGTTGAGATGTCATCAGAAGGACGGTCACTCAGTCGCTGCTGACCGGTACATTAGCTTCACCTGCTGTGAGGACTTTTCATCTGCGGTGGTTGCATGCACATGAATCACGCAGTTGCTGCAAACATGCAGAAAACTTGTTTCTAGAGCTAGATACAAATACAACAACAATTCTGATAATTGATTTCTCATTGAAGTCTTAATTCCTAAACCAAAAATTTTATGGATATCTTTAAGACTGTTGGTCAGACAAAACAAAACATTTTAAGACGTCACCATGAGCTCTGGGAACATATGATGGACATTTTTTGCAATTTTCTGACAGCCTATAGAGCAAACCATGAACTGCTTAATGGAGAAAATAATAGGTAGATCACTTGATAAGGAAAAGTCTTACATGTTTTATAGTAACCCCAGTAACTTACATGGACTTTATGATGATAATGCACATGAGTTGTATGATTGTCCAGACACAGGTGGGGTAGCCTACTATCTAACTGGAAATAGGAATATAACAAGAAAATAAAGAGACTTTCCTATTTATTGTTTTTTGCATTTAATGAGCAACTGCATCACTGATCACTTGCCACGTTAGGGTGTTTGATGCATGTGCACAGAATCAGAACGGCAAAAGAAATCTGCCTAATGTGTGTATATGCAAGTAGTCATTAGAAGATTAATATTTAACCCAGCTGTGGTACTCTGATTACCACCTTAATGTGAGTAAGATAACTCAGTCAAGGGTGTTTATGTGACAGTGAAAATCAGTATTGCCTTACATTTTTGGGTTATAATTGAATTATTATAGTCAGTATAGATGCACTGACTGTGTGGGCTGTCTTTCACCACTTCTCTTCCAAAGGAGCTTTGTATGTATGTGTCAGTAAATGCATGCTTGTGTGCAGTAGGGGCCATTTGATAACTATCAAGGAGGAAATGAAAAAGCGGTGTCAGTGAGGAAAGCCGCTGTTTGATAAGGTATCATGCTGTGCACTATCCCCTTCTTTTATTATGTATCTCCTCTCCTCTCATCTCCTCTCTTTGCTATGACGTTGATATCCTCAGGCCTCTTTTATCAGCTTCACTCCCACCAGGGTGTAATTATAGGCCTGGGAGTCTCCCAGCCTTGCACAACATACATACGTGCACACACCAGATACATACACATGCACTCAGTCCCACCCACCTCTTCTCGTTTCATGCTTGCATGTTCACCTGTCTTAATGAGTCCTTGCGTATGCTCTACTTAGAGTTTTTGCAATTTAAATTACGTCCGAATCTGTCTGAATACTGTTTTTGCAATGTGGCCACCTGGATGTTTTCTAGTTCCATTCCCTGTCATTTTGAGAATTCACTTTGCCCTTCTCAAAACAGGAGGGGCTCTTACTTAATTTAACAGAAGCACTCTCCTCAGCTAGGAATTCGCTAATGTGCTTTACTTCACCCTTGCTGCTACAGCCATCTCCATACCAATGGACTTGCATTGTAAGGGGCATAGTGAGGGTAATGAATTGCTCTGGTGGTGGTCAAAAATGTAATGGGCATCACACAGGGAGAAGGGGAAAGAAAGTGAACATGTCTGTTGTTGTGTGTGTCCTACCTGTGATGTGCTACATAACCAGCTGGAGGGCAATTAGCGATAATCTGGCTGCTTTTTCCTTGAGATCTTATTCCTGTTTTGAAACAGCGATTAGTGAAATAACAGTTCTGTTCCTGGGATTTTATAATTGAGGTGTGTTCCTAGTAAAAACACACCAGGCCTGTCTGGGTGCGGACATGGTGGTCCAGAGGCTGACGAGGTGTAAGGGTGTTGTTTTGAGGTAAAGATGTGTGGGAATGAAAAAGGACCAGGGAGTAATATCTGAGACTTTGATCAGATTGGTGAGCATTTAAACACTTGTGACACACTGGCCTTGTGATTACATAGCTATGCCGGCACCATCATTTTTCTGCAGGGCTAAGCCAGGAGTTTCTTAAAAGATTTTCGACTATAATTGGGCCTGGAAAATCCGTTCTCTGTCCAAGTTTGTTAGTGTCGACTTTGTCATGCTTCCAGGGGTTCTGTGGTGCTTGCAGTTTTGTCTTCTGATGTGCTAAAAAGAACTGGGTGAAAAAAAAAAAAAAGCTTTTCCATGTTCATTTTGCTCACAAACTGGAAAAAAAATTGCATGTTTATAGTCCAAACAAAAGCTTATTGGTAGTTCTTGTGAATGTGATTTGCTCAGAGCATTAGCATTTTGTCACATAAATTTCACATTAAGCAAAATGCTGACAAAAAGGCGCTCCATAAACACACACCTCTCTTAACAGCTCTGTAAGCACGACCATCGCTCAAATTTTCATCCCTCTCTCCGGAAAGATTGGAAATGGAGTTTTATTGAGGTACAAGGCACTATTTCCCTCTTAATGTCCCTGGTCCTGTGGTGGGGTGACATGACAAACGTCCAGGTAGTGAAGCTGTTTTTTATACCCAGACAGAGAGGCATTACCGTTGCCACGAGCCCTAACAGATCTGCTTCCTCCAGCCGTATGATGATAATGAAGACAAATGGGTCCCTGGCATGAAGGTGAAACCACAGGAGGATTACAGTGCGCCACAAGCATGCATGCGTGTGCTTACACACTCGCAGACCAAAATATACCAACCTCCCGGGAATGAGACAAAATGAGTCTTTATTGTGTGCATCAGTGTGTATGTGGAAGAAGGGTGGGGGATTCCAGTGTTGATTGTGTGTCTTTGTATCTGCATACTTTGGTATGTGTGATTGTTTGCTCATGGACGACAGAAACTAAATTAATCGGTGTTGACGGTGTTTGAGGTTTCATGTGCCCTCGCCTGCATTCTTTGTGTGCAGTGTGTTTCTGCCATGACTTGTCACCTTATCAGCCCTCAGCCATATTGAGGCTTGGTCCTAAACAACAATGTGTCTGATAACCCATTTTCAGCACAGGTCAGACCAGCATCACAAGTCCACCATTTTTCCTGTTGTGCCATTATCAGTGGAAGATTTTGAAGAGTGGCCAATGTAACACTTGCACTCATTGATTTGTCCTTACAGTAGTCACCTCTCTTCTCCTTAAATTTGAGACTGGCGGAGCATGTGGTTTTGTGTTTTGTTTCAGTTTTGTTTCCCCCCTGGTTCACACATCAAATATACGAATAACAGTGAGTCTGACTCACATTATTGTTGTGTAAATGAGTATCTGAGGCAAGTTCTTGCTCAGTGGTAGGTAGCATACATAGGCAGTCAACAACCCTGTGTCATCAGATTGAATTGAGATGTAATTCCACTCAACTCCCCCCATTTCCTACAGTGGTTGCATTAGTCAGCTAACTTACTAAACTGATTCAGATTCTCTTTTTTGAAGATTACTCTCACTCCACGAAAGCTCGCACTCACTCTCTGTCTCACATTTTTTTTTGTATCTCTCTGAGACGCGCGCACACACACTCATGCAAAGCTTGCATGACCTGTGATTCCCCCTTGTTTCCCCTTGCACTCTTCTCACTATTGCTGTCAGGGGAGTCATTACAGTTCGCTGTTCTCTTTAAGTGCCGATAAAAGGGTCTGTCTCACATGTCGATCCACTGACCTCTCCATGGCTAATATACTGCCGGATTAGAAAGTTGTGTGTATTTGTGCGTGTGTGTATGAGAATGCACATTTGTGCCTGAAACCTCCAAATAACCCAGCCTGAAGGGATCAGTCACTTGGAGAGAACAGCCGGGTTAACATAATGGTGAAAAAAGCTATCTCACCCTCTGCCATTTAAGTTATCTGAAGGCGGTAGCTAATAGCGATTACCACTTTTAATTGTCTCAAGGAAAGCTTCTGCCTTAGGCCAAGATGTATTGCAATAGCCGGGAGGTTGATAAAGTATCGATTAAACATCTGTCCCATTATCAGAGAGCCTGAAAGTGACATTACCTGTGCTCACACAGCCCAAAGTCTTGCATTCTGTCCCAACAGAAAATGGAAAGCAATTTCAGGGACCTTTTCTTTAGAAAGTAGGGTCCTCTAGTGGCGTTCAGTCACACAGATAGTTTAGTGTGATTTGCTCAGGTTAGAGATATCTGACGTTGAAATATCTGCTTTTTTCACGTGTAAATTTGAATTCTGTTACCACTATAAATGAAACACAATTAATCTCAGCTCTCTCTTTGAACAATTCTTCATACGTTTGGGTATATGTATATGTACGTTATGGCTCCTCAGAGGCCTGCAAAAAGCTATTAGAGGCTTAGCAAGTTGTTTAGTATCAAGTGGCTATGTGGCCCATTACCAGCCTGTGTTTACAGTATATTCTCAGTTTATGATGATTAGATAGTGATGAGACGTCTCATAAGTGTGAACACACAGGAAGAGATCTCTGTCAGCAGGGATGTGCTACCTAATGTAGCATGGAGTTTTGTGTTTGCCAGCCTCACTGGATGCACCCCATGGATTAAAACAGATGCATAAATACACGCCCAGAAGAACAGACAAGGATGCACTCATTGACATTAACTACTGTAGTTACACAGAGGCCATCTGTGAACTTAAGGGAAACAGTACAACAGTTTCTCAGTCGGCCCTTCTGTAGCTATACATAGGTAATATTTCATTAATAACACAATATTGTAAAGGATGCAAAAATACAGTAATCTGCCTTCTTCCTTACAGTACTGAAAATTGATACAGAGCTATACAGATGGGCAGACACACAAGATGTTACTGTACTTGCAGAGGAGACTAAAGAGCGTGAAAGGACTGCACACTTACTGTAATCTTAGAGAGATATCGCACAATGTATCTATGTTGTCTGCCGCCCAGACAACCACAGGTAAACAGATCAGTACTTGGCAGGCAGCTGTTTGTATCCCATTGCCTTTCTGTTGGCGGTTTCTTGGCTCAGTGGAGTGATAATTCCAGTCTTGAGCACATGACATTGACCAGGACAGTTGTTCATGATGTGGAGTCTGGGCTTTGGTTGGGGAAGCTCTTCAGATACTGGGGAAGGCAGGGAACCTTGCCAGTTGTGTGGCTGTTTAAAACAGATTCACAAAATGTTGCCCAAAATTGCAGTAATGTGTCATCAATCTACAAAGATATTTCAACATCTTGTCTTCCCTGAATATGTTACATCACTATGATTTATTCTCTTTACAAACAAAATTAAGACAACCGCCCTCCACTCTAATATCAAAAAATATTGACAGTGCATCATGAAATTATTCTTTTTACTTCAGTTTCAGGGGAAATCATGTTGAAATTTTGGAGCCAGAGATCCCATAATGCTTTGAGGGTTGTTAACAGGAAATATGCATAGTGTTATCAATTAGTTAGCTGTGGACTACAATTAGAACTCTTTTTCTTTTAGGCTACATTTGTTAACGTTTTGGCAAATTGGTGCCATTAAAAGTACGCCAAAGTAGGTATTATTAGTCTTTGTTTGCAATATACCCATGGATGCACAGACAACTATCAAAGGATTATTTTGAAACTGGACAAAACTTGAAAACGTGACGATCCTCAGTCAAGTTCTGGATTCGTGAGGAGCACTTTTTTCCTGTGATTTCTAAGTGGATTTATGGATGTTTATTCATGATGGACATCAGACATAATGTTACGCTCAAAAAGTGTAAGTCATACTGAACCTAAAAATATGTATGTCATGTCTGTGTAGAGTTATTTGCCCTAGTAGCGACTCCGAGTATGAATATGAATTTTGATGCAAATTGTGGCAATTGGGCTCTAAGGGTTTTAGTACCTTAAAGCACCGCACTTGGCTTTCACTTCATGCAGTACCTTTGCCTCACGTCTTTCCCTTCTTGCCCCTCTGGGGAGACAAGTCTCACAGTTTGAAAACATGTGCTCTATGAGAAAGACCAATCCAAAACTTCATAAATCAGTTTGATGATCCTATGTGGATAGCCAGCTAATAAGGTAGGAAAACACTGGATGAGGATATCTGGACAAGAAGCTTTGCAGTTGATAAATACTGTTGTGTGGTGTAGATATGAGTATTATATATGAGTATAGCACAGTTTTCCCACAGTCCCTATCTTATGTACATCCCAAAGCTCCCCAAGTCATCATGTTTGTTCTTCACTCCCTCTCCAGCAGCAACACTGCTGACTGTACCACAGAGGAGTCCTGCAGTCAAGCTTGTATGTGTTAATTGCTTTCTTCGAGCGTCTTTGAACTTCCCCCCTCGCGATAATGAGTTCTTTTAAAGAGATGAAGTTTGACATGACAGAACAAAGAGAGTGTGAAGGACGTTCAGAACACAGAATACCAAACGCTTTCTTATCTTTTCTAATTCAGAATAGTCAGAAATTTCAAACATTAAAAGTTTGCTATGTTACTCCAACCTTCTCCTCATGGGATACCTTATATAACACACACACACACACACACACACACACATATATATATATACTGTATATATATATTATTCTAATTTTATTAAATGTTTTGTTTGATTAGCAGTCATCTGATATATTGCACTTCCATTGTGAGACCCAGCGGTGTAAAACTTGAAGTTCTATAGTTGAATACTGAATACACACTGGAATCCTGTACTTGATGATATGAATTCAGGGCGTTGTTGTGGGGAATCATTAGTATGTAAGATGCTGTAGCACCTTGTTTGTATGCCTTCCACCCTTCCTGCGTTGCCCTGCCCAATTTCCTGATTTCGCTTTCTTGTCACACATCTACACTCTTGCTCTTTCGTTCTCTGTTGTCAAGCTTGTGCTGAGTTTCTCCCCATCTCTCTCCACTTAGCCCCCTGTTTTCTCACTTTTAATCTCAATCTCTCCAGAGAGTCCAGTGTACCTGTATCACCTCATTAATATTGCAGCCTACTGAAAACCTAGCCAGAGGCTACAGGTAGCGCGCAGAGCTTAAAAGTTCAGCCTTACCGTTTCTCTTAGGATCTTTTACCTTTTTATTCTGTGCTGTAAACTGAGACACCTCAGCCCTGCACCTATTCTGAGGAACAGTAACAGGAACAGAGTGTAACCAGCCCAACCACATTTGGCTGTCCCTTTCTTTCACATAGAATACCTGAGAGTGATCAAGATGATGGTATTCTTACCATCTTTTGTCTGACCGTTTCATATCTTCAGGGGAAATGTTTTTGGAAGGCAACGCACTGTTGAAAGCACAATTGTAAGCAGATAGGATCACTGTGAAAAGACGTCATACCAAGAATAAGACAAAATCATTTTAACTTGATACTGATGAGATTATACAGAGGTGGCATGCTATTTCTGAACAAATGGTAATTTGAAGTAGCCAGATTTTCGCAGGCAAAAGCAGCTTGAGTATATATCTAACAGGTTAGCAACAGTGAAGAAAAGCTGCAGCGTTGTGAATCCTCTTTAGGTTGTTGCATTATATAAACCAGTTCACCTTATTTTGCATGTAGAGATTATTTGCGTCACGCGATGCTTTGAATGCTGATGAGGCAGTAACGTAGAGACATTTATTTTGGACATTTTAATTGGTTTAAAAAATTCCTATCAGCCACAGACTCAGCTTGTCGCCTGTTATCCAACCCTAGTGCTGTTCCTGATGGATAGCTTTACCTGATACCCGTCCCTATCAGTATGGGGGTGTTTTCTTGCCGTCGCTGATTTCGGGTGAGTGGAGCCGGTGGGTGACAGCTGGGGGCCAGCCAGCCGGTAAAACACAGCCCAGCATGGGTGTACTCATCCTCATCCTCACACACACACACACACACACACACACACACACACACACGCTCAAAGTGTCAACCCCTATAAATAAGTTAAAGTCACTCACCTTCTATAAATAATGTTCCGGTTGTTCTGGACGTTCAAGCATGTCTGTTGCCTGAAGGGCTGAGAGGAGCTTTTTGAATTGCAGATGATATGAAAACTTTTTATCGTGTTTGAATGCAAGAGTTACTGATTGGGATTATATTGAGTATTTATTGTGGATGGGACATTATTTTCATGTTTTGGTTGGATTGCTGCTTGTTCTGGTAGTGGCTCAAACAAATGGGTTTTGAGGTTTAAATGGGTTTCTACTGGAACTTCACTGAGTAGTAACAGTGATGTAGTGAAAGCACGTTCCCTAAGCCCCCCATGAATGTGTGTGAGCATCACAACACAGGCCATTATGCAGTCTGAAGTCAGGGGGGCTGCATTCCTTCACAGGGCTCATATTTCGAACTCCTACAATGTGTGTCTGTGTATATGTGAGTGCTTTCTGAAATTGTGTCTATGAATTCTTTATAGGGGCATCACAGCTAGTGTCAAAGGTCAAAGTCTCAAAGGGAGAGACCTACTCGCACTCTCTACTCGCTGGTATGAACGAGTGAGTGACTTTCTCCCCCCGAGGGCTTGAACTTCACCTCACTTCGTTTGCTCACCACTTTCAGCAATGAATCATCCTGTCCAGCCACTATTCCTCTGCATTGAAGGTTTTGATGTTTGGTTTGACACACTCCATTGATTTATTAATGAAGCTGCTCACTTTTTTAAATCCCTTTCTTCCCAAACGTCAAACCTTCAAGGCTGTAGTCTTAGAAATACCCTTTTTCTACACCTGGGTGAGGATTTGTCTCATTCTGGAGATAGTTTGCGCTCAAGTTGACTTTTCTCCACACCTGACATCTTATCCATCTCCTTCCTTTCATCCATAAAAACGTATACAGTGGCTTAAAAACTAGGAGGGCAAAAACTGGAGGTAACTTCTGGGTATTATTTTAGCACTTTCATCAGACACTTTTTGATTTGTGCCTCAATAGCTGACTTACACACAAAGCCCATTTTTCTTTGTCACTTAGCTTCTTCATTCAAGAAAAACCGGCCTTATTATTTTAGAGACAAGCCTGTGCCTTTGTGTCAGGTGTATTAGGTCAGCGTCCTCAAAGCAGTCACTGCAATCGTTCTTTTTTTTTTTTCCCACAGAACATGCTATCACTGGGGGAGGCCGTCACAGAGCCTAGCTAAGCCACTTTCACACACTGTTCACTGCACACTATTATTTGTCCATTACTTGTAATTACCCATCATGATGACTGATGGAATGTTTCTGAGGCTGAGTTGGCAAGCAGTTAGGATTATCCTGTTGAGGACTTTATATAATTACCCAGTCATTAAACACAGCTCAGTGTGAAGGCAACCTGAGGGGGGCGACCTGCCAATGGCTTACTTGTTGTGTTCGGCTGCTTCCACAACCTGGTCTCGACATGCTGTCTTGATTCCAAGAAAGTGACTCTAGGACAAATGTTGTTTGAGCAATGGCTGCCTTTGAGCTCAATCTTACTGAATGCTTTTCTTTAAACAAACTAGCTGATGAAGATTATGACGAGAGGATGCAGGCTCTAATTGTCTTGGTTGCGTTGGATTTGGACTTGTGGCTTCGTCTGAATGATTTTGGGGTGGTGATGGATCTGGAGTTAGTTTTCAGACAGATTTCTGATTCACAGTTCCGCCTCTTTGGGTTTTACACAGGTACCCATCAATCTTTACTGGCGGCCCAGGAGATCCTCACTGAGATAATTAAGGGGCAGAATCAACAATACAATAGAGCCTCATCAGGAATTGGAGTATGCCCTTTTCAAGTGCTTTCATATCAAGTTTCAACAACACAAAGAAATCACGGAGGAGCACAATCAGAGTTTGTCAGATAGCAAGAGCAAAGTAGGAACCGTGACCTGGGCCACATTGTGTTTTTGTCAGGGTCCAGAGGTTTCAAAGAGAAAGATTTTGTTCCAGCCTATGTAAATTTTTTCCTTGTTTCTTTTGATACAATCATCTGTGTCATCTCACAGGGTGAGACGGATCTAAATTATTCAACTAGTAGGAGAAAATTGTTTGCATAGTTGACTTTGTATGTCTGATCTTACACCCAGTACAGACTATTACACACCTTGCAATTATTGGATTCAGTTATTCATTAATTGCAAATGTTGGCCTGTTTATGCACACTGGCAAGGGGCTATGTCTGCGAATAAACCTTCCACTGAAATGTTTTTGTTTGTTTTCTTTGCCTCTTCTCTTCCTGGAATGTAACCACCAATGTGACCCTAATACAATTATGTGGATATTCTATTACAGAGCATCAAGTCTCATTCAATTAGTGAAACGAAATATGACTTCAGTATCCAGGGAAGGGCTTTCTTATGAGGCTCGCTGGTTGGAAGTTATAAACCATTCCTGTGAATGTTGCCAGAGATTGCAGACCTCACATATAGATGTAATATTTGATGTTTCAGTGTTTTTCTGCAGCATTTTGCTTCCTTTGTCACATTTCCTCACCAAGGTAAACAACTGCCATATCCTTGTAAAAGATTTATTCTCGGGCAAAAGCATGAAGGAGATGTCTCTATTAAATAACCTGGTCTTCTGTGGAACAAAGAGCCCAGTGTAGCCTTGAGAAATTTGTAACTGCATACAGTGTACATTTCCAAATGGGTGGGATCTCATCTGCATTGCCCTGCTACCTGGGCCAGAGATGTCTTTGATATTAAATCTTAGATGTTTTGCGAAAACTTGCTTAGATCAAAGATGTCTGTGCTGTCAGGCAGGCTGTCTTGGTTTCAGTATGATAACAGTTAGACTCATAACATATCCAAGTAAAAAATGTGTGTTGTCAGTATGCTGTGTTCTGTCCGTCTGCTTTAGCTTTGTTAGAAGCTGACATGACTTTCTTCCCTGCTAACTAGACTATAATTTGCGTGCTGACTATTTTCAAGGGTTGAGATCTGCTTCAGAAGAGCAACAAAGTGTATATTTTGGTTTTTTTACAGCCTCTGAAATATTTGTTATACCCTTTAAGTGAGATGCTGTCAGTGATTTTCAGCTGCCGGCAGATGCCCACCATTGCAGGTTCATCGCTGTTATCACCCACACACTAGCAGGAAAAAAGTTGAGCCCATCTCCAGCATATAGGCAGAGGCCACACTAATGAAACGCCTAGGGAAATATGTTTGATTCATTGTTTATTTGACAGCAGAACCTCCCCAGATCTGTATGTTGCTCAAAACAAATACAAAATAAGATCCATCTCAACTGCAGATTCTCAGATTATTTTGATGGAAAGAGAGCTTTTGAGTGTTACTGTAATGTTGCATAGATTCTGTTTATGAATGCAACATGAACCAAATCTATAATCAGGTATCCAATTTTAAATCAACACAGTGAGATTAAATCAGGTCTACATAAGAAATATTTTGGCATTTTGTTAAATAAGCTTATTTTCTTTTCTGCGAGTTACCGCGCTAGTTACCGTGCTCATGTCTGTAGGGTAAATATGAATCTACAGCCTGGAGCTGCTTAGCTTAGCATGAAGACTGTAAACAGGTGTGGCTCTGTCCAAGGGTGAGAAAATCCACCTACCCTAACCCTAACCATCAGCCTATTGATAACACTGTAAATAAAATTTTATAAAAATAAAATAAAATGATTCATGGGCTTTAAATCAGTCTCCTTAGAGTGTGTGAATACATCACCATGGTAGACCAAGATGCACAATCCAAATTTGCGGGGCCGTCAGAGCGGCGTCTTGGCTGGGCTTTAAATCTCTTTACCTACCGACTAGCTCAGCAAGTCTGGAGGAGAAAAACGTCAAAAGTATAGGTGCAGTGCTTAATTTGTAAATCAGGAGGTCAAAGAACACAGAGAGGGAGTGAGTCGAGGAGAGAAAAAGACACAGAAAACATAAAGAATCCACAGTGACAGGAGCACTTTGGACAACACCCAGTTGCTCCTGTTAAAACTAAACAAAAAGGTCACCACAAGCAAAACATCATTACGATTATATTAAGTCTAGGTTGAATTTTCCCCCGTATCCTCTTGCTAAGATTGACTGGAAATCCACATTTTAAAGCAAATATCTACCTGTGGGGCCCCTGGACCCCAAGGGAGTTCACATCTTTGTCACCTCTTTTACCTCTGATGATCCCCGTACTTAACAGCTTATATGTTGTTTGTTTAATCTGTACAAATTCTTAAAGTCAACGTGTCTGTGCTAACTGGCTGCTGGGTGTAGCTTTATATTTAATAGGCAGTCAGATGCGTGTAGTATCAATCTAACTCCAGGCTAGTGCATTTCCCAAAATGGCTAATTATTCCTTCAAATAGCCCATTAAGTTTAGCTGATGCAATGTTTTTTTTCTGTCAGGGAAATTAACTGTAACATCTAACGGCTGTGTGCTCAAAGGAGTGGATAAGCTGCAAGTGATAGTAGGAATGTTTTGATAAGACGTAGCTTTTCAGTCATGCTTATAAAGGGCTTCACCTTTGAGTTCCTCTTGGTGCTGTTTAATAGAATGATGCCACTAAATGAGTTGTAATCTAATGTTATTGTTTTTATTCACTATTCTCCCAACCAGCAACTCTAAAGGGTTTTAAAGAGAAACAAGGTCGGTGAACCACAGCAGTAGTTTGTGTCATGGTCTGGTGCTTTGCAAACAGAGATCGATTCCCTCTGCTCCCCTTCCCATCTTAGTTAACCTTGGATCGTGGTTAACAGAGCAAAAATTGATCCACGGCCATGTTGTGTTTGTCTACCCCCCAGCAAGGACCATTGAATCAGAGGTCACTCTTGCTCACACTCTAATCTCGTCTATCCCCAGTGTTACTATTAACTGAAAGAGAGCAACGTCTTAAAAAGTTTTTGGATGCTGTGGAATGAGCTGGTATGAGCCATTTTGCTTTGTTTCCTGTGTAGCTCCTCTTAGCTGCACCTTCTGTTTTTCTCCGTCTTAGCTGTCCACCCTCTTTCCTTATTTACTGTATGCCCTTTGCTATTTTCCCGCCTATCTCTCCATCACAGCTGTCCGTCTGTTTTTCTCCCAGGTTTATCATTCTCTCTCATCGGCTGTGGCTGGTTCCTCTCGGCTTCCTGCACCTCATATCAGCCTGACTGATTGCACTGTAGATTATGTGTTACTGTCTGTGCACTAACAGACCAGGTCAGCGGGGTCCCATAATATGTTTCTTTTTTACTTCGATGAGCGAGACATCCACTCAGATATCAAGTTGCATCTTTAATGCCAATGGAAATCAGAAGGTGTATTTCTGATAAAAGATGACTGTTTTAATAGAGGCTGATTTGATTTTGCTTGTCAAAATTTGTCATACAGTAAACCACAATAAGCTACGGTCAGAGTGACTCTGCTCAGTACCCTCAGTGGGCCCACTTAAGACTTGATAGATTTCCCATTATTTTTAGACAGCCATGATGGAGTACCAGGTAGCACACAGCCTGCTTTCCTTTTAGCTTTTACTTCCTCAGTGGAAACTGTACCCTGCTATGGCACATGAATGATAAGTCAGTCTGCTGCCAAGCCCTGGAGATGAATACTTCTCTTCATGTGAAACAATCACAAATATGTAATCTAGAAACCCTGGACCATGTTTCCATCCCTCTATTTGGAAATCCATCTTAGAGAGGCTATGAACACTTGAACCGTAGCAGAGCACCAACGATCGATGCCAAGTTGTAATACCAGGCAATAAGTGGGATTATATTTGTCGTTTATTTGACAGTGAATGGTCCCTTGGAAAATATGAGCTGAGTTTATTGGTTTTGTCTGCTGTGTGCCAACTATGCAATCTATGCTGTTCTTTTGTCTTGGCTTCTCTGCATACAAGTGGGCAGGCCGAGCCGATTGACGGTCAGATCCCTGTAAAGTAGAGCCAGCTGCCCTTCGTGTTCATTACAGTCACGAAGGAAGGAACTGAAGGCAGAATAGATTTAAACATATGTTTAAGTAACAGAAGCATTTGACTTGCTGTAGCATTGATTGATATTCCATTCAAATACATCTACTTCTAACATTGTTTCAAACGCTCAGCCAAAAAAAAGTTAAAGTGCAAGTCTGCACTATCAGCATTAAAAGTATTTTGATTGATATGCTCATTGTAGAATTGGTGTAAGTGCTTTGTTCAGTAAAACATATCTGCATTTTTCATCACATTGAAGGAACTCCTTGGTGAGTCAGCTAATCTGACCAAGCTTGAAGTCCTTACACAAAAAAAAAAATGATGATGCACACTGCAGCAGCACGCTGTTGTGCCATGGTGCGACAAAAGCTGGAATAGGAGAGAAACAGTATAGTGTTTGACACGTTGCCACGCTGTGAGTCATACGAAGAGCCCGGAGCAAACATTTCAGTTGACTACTCAAGGGTTAGATGCCACCTCAGCTTTAATGGGATAGTCACGGTCACCTGCAGAGATTTAAATGCAAAGAGGACAGATACGACAGTTTAGTTAGCAAATCCTGTGGTTGGTTTGACCATGAAAATGCACAGTGAAAGCAGCTGAAAAACTCAGTTCTGTACTAGAACAGTGATGATGAGTGTCTTTGCTAGATCTTGACTTAGATTTAGAACCTCAAAACTGTTCAGTTATTGAGTAGAAATGTGTCGAGTAGTCGAAACTCGGTGTCAAAAACCAGCTTCAGTTCTCTGAACTTATAGATATTTTCTATCAAAATCCAGGAATCAGGAACCATTTTACACTTTGATCTAACTCTCAGCGAGTAAGCAAATAAGCATAATCCTCAACATGTCAAACTATTCCTTCAAAACATCAGAGATTAAGATAAAACACTGATGCACTGAGAAATGGCAGATTTTGTTCAATGGAATACAATAAATATAAATCCCTTATTATTAATTCCGCAGCAGACAGTCAAAGACGCAAAGTAGTTATGCAAACAGAACATTAGAATAGGGTCAGAAAGCACATACAACTAAAGGAATGCAAAAAACTCTAAGAATAGGTCTAAAAACATGTATAGCTAAATGGACTCCTGATTTCAGTATAGTATGTCATAGCATACAAAGTACCTGTTGGCATAACAAAAACAATACTACAGTTAAACAGTGCGGTTACAAATTCAAGCTTCGGATAATCGCTGGGACAAAAGAGCGAGCACATCAATTCCTGCTGAATCAGGGCATCCTATGCCTATACCCAGAGGGGACGAGGTAGAGGGTAAAGAAGAAAAATAACCTGAGCTTTCGCAATGACCCTCTTCTGATAAACAAGGCAGAGGTCATTCAGAGCGCAACTGGTGATTTTAGAGCTCGTCCTCACAATTTCCCTCAATCTAGTCTTATTTGTCAGATTTAGGTCCCTGAACAAGCAGATAAAAGCAAAGCTAAGAGCAAAGGTAAGGACTGGCTGCATACATGAAGAGTAAACGAAATTTCAAGAGTGATTTTAAAACTGCTGAGCTCCCTTAAAAAGAATAAGTGCTGATGACCTTGTTTGAGATTGCCTTCACATTAGGCTCATAACTTAATTTGTCATCCACAATTGTCCCTAAATGAAAAGTTTGCAGAAAATTGTGCATATTTCTTCAGTAAAGTAAATGGTTAGGGGACCGAGAAGACACTGTCAGATCATGAACAGCTTAATACGTGTAGGTCTGAAGGCCCAGGTGAGCCACTGCCTCGGGGTGCTCTGTATCAGATGCTGACCCCCACAGTATATTCCTAGATGCATCCCCAGATACACTGGAGAAGGGGCAGGTGAATAGTTGAGACAGCTAGAGGGAGTTTGACCCGGCAGTCACGTTGTGTTCAGGGCACATCTCTCCTCTCCTTGGTTGACCCCCTCCCTGACTTTCTCTTTGTCTGTCTCCGTCTCTCTCTCCCTCCCTCCCACCTACTATCCGGAGAATTACGTGAGCAAGTAGGAATGAAAAGGGGTATTGTGCTCTGTTTGACTGCAAGCTGTGTGTGTGTGTGTGTCTCTGTGTTTCAGTCCTTTCTCTACTCTGCCGATATGCAACTATGCAGACAAGGCCTTGGCATGCCAGAGTGGTCAGAGGAGCAAGGAACATGTTTTAACCAGTGTCATATTTACCATCTTTTCCATATTTCAGGGTCCAATCTTGATATCATTGGCATCATTTTCTGTCTGTCTGTAGATAGAGCTCTGTTACAACTTTTCTACATGTACACAAACTTCTTTTTACTGAATAATGTAGATGTGAAAGTTAGCCAAGGAAAATTGCAATGTAAGTAATACATTGCCTCATAGTACTGGCTTTGGCATGGTGTTTTTGGAACAGATCCAGGGCCACATTACTGCTTCCACTAACATACCAGTTAGACAGCAACTATTGATGACCTCTTTCTGTACAGCACGCAAGTGGAGGTGTAAACATGTAATTGTTAGTGGTGAGAATGAAGATAGCCCCTAACATGAGTTAGGGTTAGGTAAAGTAAGAATTGTTTGCCATATGGAAGAAGAAAACACAATTTAAAAAAAAAAAATCAAACACTGCACAGACGAGACTGGTAGACAAGTAATTGTTGTGTTCTATTGACTGTTTCCAGCTGTAGTTTCTTTCATCTATAATAGACCCACTGTGTGTCATTCAGAGTCACTAAAGAGACTTGATACTTCATCAGTGTCCCTGTTGAGTAGTGGGTTATACGCACTGGGACGTAGCTAGTTATTATTCATCAGCTATAGCCTTCTCGCTGATGTTTGCTGTGGATTCAATCTGCCTGTCCACATATTCAAATGTCAGCTGTGATTGCTGAGCCAAAGCTTGAAGGCCAAATAGTGCCCTTTTCGCATACAACTCCAATGGGGTACAGTCTGATAAAAATCCAAACTCATTCAACTGCAAGCTCGCATGCCGTCCAGGTTGTCTTTACTGTCCGTCAGCCCTCGCCTCTGCATCATCAAGCCTCAGTACACCCCCACTTGTCCGTGTCTATCTTCATCAGTGTCTGCCTGCTTGTCTGTCTCATTGGCTGCACGTCTGCTGACATACATGAATGAGTGGGCTAAGGTTCATGCCAGGTGCTCGTACTCTAAACTATAACCTTTATAACATGTAAGCTGCTGTCTCACCCATCCTGTGTACTGTTTTTATCCACTGCTAGAGTCAGACTTTAGTAAAACAAAGTGGAAATTGGCTCAGCGCATTACATGATCGCCATCAAAACATGGCAGTGAAAAGCAAGCATACCCATCAAATTTAGCTCATATGAACTGCAGTTGAAGTTCACTAATAACTTAATTAATTTTACAGTTTTGAAGAGGCATAAGCACATATGAATGCATGCCTGCACAACGCTACATGGCTGTTGGCCTCTGTAGTCTTCCCACATCCATCACCTCCTTCGTACCCCTCTCCCCCCCTGTGCTTCTTTCTTTGGCAATCAGCTGGTATTATCCCTGTCATTTTGTGGTTATATAGGCACACAGCGATCTTTTCTCTGGAACTGTCTATCTTGCCGGGTTAAATCGTCTGTGTTCAATCAATCACCCTAAAGGGGCACAGCTACTACTGCTAAATCACTGCACTCTCTGTCTGTGTCTTGGGGAAGTTTGGCGCATCAGCTAGATAGGTAGACAGAGCGGTGTGTGTGTGTGTGTGTGTGTGTGTGAGGAGAAGATGGAGCGTGAAAGTGGGCTTCACTAGTTGGATGCAGCCTTATAATATCAGGCCCATAGGCTGCTATTACTGGTTTGGTGAGCCTAAATTAGGCCCCCAAATCAAACTGATCTGAGGTCAGTTTGTCTCAGGAAAAGATTTAGAGGAGCATGATGCTGGCACTTTCTGTGTCACCTTCACAGGTTCATTACAACAAGCAGAGTCTGTCTGTGCTGATAAGACATACTTTCTTTTTCACTTTCTGTTCTTCTGTCTGTGTGTGTGAATGGGAAGTCCACTAAGATAGTCACATGGTACATATGTCTGTGTGTGTGAATGTCTGCAGGTACGTATGGGAGTACCAAATGAAAAGTCTAGTTCCTAAAGAATGCATGACTAGTCAAGAGTACATATGGATGTGGTTCAGCTCAGCTTTCATGCTAAATTGAACTGCTGCCTTGTGTTTCTAATTTAACAATGTACACCAGAAAACTTGCATTCTGCTCCCATTAGCTGACTGTAACTCTTTCGCTTGTGTCTGTGGGCAGCTGAAAGAGTATTAAACGAGCGCAGTTTACATTTGCTACATGAGGGCATGACTCATTCTTGCAAAATATGTGTGTAAATTGCCTACTGGCCTGGTATGTTTTATGTTTTTATTCAGTAATGCCCAACTGGTGTACACTGTTGTGTCCAGAAAACTGGCAATTTGGACCAATTTGTCAAATTGTTGTCAATGTGTGCATTTTACACTTGATATTCGGGCTTTAGAAATGAGCTAATTTCATTGAGGAATGAAAGGGCATCTGTTTTCTAAGTAATACATTTTGCAGTGTAACAGTTGGATGGTGCAGTAGCTCCACTCTTTCTAATTTCTGCTGTTCTGTGCACATGGCTTTACGGTATACCCCAAGGATGCAGCTTAAACATCACAAGCTGCTGCTGTACTGTATCACACTGTACTGTGTCGCAGCAGCCGGGGAGCAGATTTGAAGCACTGCTTAAGGAGAAATGGCTGAAGGAAGGTAGAGAAAGACGGAGACTGCTGGAGTCACAAGGGAGGGAATTTAAAAACAGAAAATAATGGTGCTATATATGTAGAGGAAACAAGACAGGGTAAAGTGTGATGTAGAATTGACATCTCCTACTCCTACTCACTCCCTTCACCTCCCCTCATCTATCTGCATCCGCTCTCCTCCCAACTCCCTTGTCTCTCTTTTCATCTCCCCGTATTGCTTCCCCAGTCTAGCTGTCGACCAGTGCAGTATTGAACTCCCGTCTGCTCATGGCCAATTTGGAAGAAATTTGCTCACCCATTAAAGTGCATGTTCAGTGCGTCTTTCATCCCTTTCCTCTAATGTTTTTTTTTCTTTTCATCTTTTTCTCGCAGTCCCCAGCGAAATGCCAGCCATGTATCTCCTTGCATCAGTAAAAACCACGCCGAAACAAAAAAAATAAAATGTCCAGGAGAAATCCACACGGATAGGACAAACATTCAGTGTGTCCTGCCGGGTACAGTTCTCCCTGCAACAATGATCCCTTTGTGCTGTAATAGGCCGAGATGAGACCTGTAACTATTATTCTTCCTGTTTATTTTAACAGAGTGATCCGTATGCTGTTGAGTTTGCATAATGAGAGCGACAATCTGTGGTGCACAGAAACGGGCGGCTACCGAAGTTAGCGCAGATGGAGAAGTTATTTTTCATATTAACAAGGACAAACACACAAACTCATTTAGACAAAACAGTGCAAACAGAAAGTAAACTCATTAAACCTCTCTTTTTTTCTCTCCTCCTTGTCTCCTTCTTTCCGCACAAACGGCTGTCCAATTATTTCCTGCCCATATACCTCATGATTATTTAAGCACACATACATACAGCAGTTCTGCAGCGAGGTAAATATTTGTGTCTACACACACACACTCACTGACATATAAAAAAAAGGAACTATGTTGTCACTATAGATGGATTGATAATGATGCCCACATTCACACATGGAAATCCTTGAGCTTGACTATCAATGGCTGAATGTGATGTGAGTTACTGGACTACTGCTGGATTCTGTTTCTAATCTAAACTTTAAATTCAGTCTTTTTTGCTCTGGAACAAAAAGTTCTTTTTGAGTTGTTAGTTTCGTCAGCAGGCCACGTAGAGCTTAAAGGAATCAGAGATATAAATTAGACAAATAAGCAGGCTAGTATAACACTTGCCAAGCAAGCAATTATTGTGATGAATGGCTACAATGTGTGTTTAATGAAGGTCCCTTCATAGCTCCAGGATGAGCTTGTTCACACTTACTTTTATCTCGCTGCCTTTTTTTGCAAAGGATTTCTTGCAGTTATGAAATGACAAGAATGATGCAGATTTGCCACAGGGAAAGAGGCTTTGAATTGATCTGTTTTGAGTAAACTTGATTTTTCTTTCACAAACGCTCCCACTTATCCGCACATTTATACAACCACACAATCCGAGAATCAGAACGGAGAACAAAAACAAGCAAGGAGAAAGAATGACTCTCATAATACCAAACTTTCTCCCAGCATAGCCATTCAATGAAACCAAGTCAGTAGCCAAGGGAGGCAGCCACAAATGTTTCCAGCTTTTGTTACCCTCTGATTTATAGGCAGTCACTGTGTCCTTGAGGTGTTAGTCTAGATTTCCTGCTAACCAATGGGTGGGCTCTATTTGCGTATTGTGTTGCTCAGAGTAAGCCGTTGATGTTGTTTTTATGGCCTTGTAATTGTCCTCCTAATTATGGACAACAAAGAGATGAGAGGTGGATGGCAGGGAATTGACTGGTTGTGTATCAGGGGAGAAAGTAACAAGAAGGGGATGGATAGACTCTGCCATGTTAATTTGAGATTGAAAACAGAGATTTTCTAAGAGATTACATGCAGTACTGTGCGTTGTAGGAAAAGGGTCCCCATTGTTCATGCAAGGCCTGAGATTTTTAGAGATTTTGTCCCAGATTTTGAGAGATCACAGAGTTTAATAAATTCTTCACAGTGACATAAGAGAGTAACCGGGACAAATGGTCCACTTGTTATGACTACACCAGAATGTACATTCCAAGTTGACCCCCACATTTGCTATATTAGATATAACATTAAATCACAGCAAACCCCTCTGTATCTGAGCTAATGCAGCACCAAGGACACAACCAAAGCAGGAGGGAGTTTTTAGGTCATGGAAGTGTCAAGTTAGCTCCACCAATACACAAATCTGTTGAAGGTCTGACTTTGCATCTAAAGCAACATTTGTGCTTATTTCACGGATTTCATATAGTGTAAATCCTCAGTGGTTTTTGGAGGCTTCGGGCCTCAGGATGCTGCTTTGTTAGTGGTGCTCATTGGCATTCAAACACTGCTGGAGTGCAGCAGAGCACAGCAGCGTTGTGTGTGTGTGTGTGTGTGTGTGTGTGTGTGTGTGTGTGTGTGTGTGTGTGTGTGTGTGTGACAGAGAGATGAAGAATGAACCAAGAAGATTTTAAATGAGTAGACTGCGGTGAAATATACTGTACACTCCTGACCTTTGGCCTGAGGCAGCTTTAATGATTGAGCTGTAAGGAGAAAAGTAGGTTATCGATCGATTGGAAATACTGTTTTTCTAAACTTTAAATTTGATCCTCACTGATTCTGAAGTGTTCCACTAACAAAAGTAGAGTGAAAAGAGCACATTTTTCTCTGTCTCTGCACAGTGAGACTGATGCAAGTTCCGTTGATACGTGCACCAACACAGTGGCCTCTCTTCTGCGATGGCACAGTATCAATATTATGTTCTCTCCACCCTGCTCTGTTCCTGTTTGCACAGCCCAGTAAATGTACCCTCCTAGTAATCCCTAATGGAAGAAATCCCAGGCAGTAGTTATTCTCTGCTCTCTCTATCTCCCTGTCTTTGTAATTCACACAGACTTTCTCACTCTGTTTGTCTTTCACAGACTCACTGTGTTAAACTTGTTAAACTAACTTCACCCTTTGCTCATCTGCTGCTGTGTGCAAAAAGCTTTTTTCACACAGGAAGATCTGTAATCAGGTTGTCTCTTGGTGTCACTTTGACCCCCCCCACCATCTCTCTCTCAATCTCTTTCTCTCTCACTTTCTCTTTCTCCCCTCACTCTGCGAGCCTCAGAGCGGCATTTGCAAACTTGCACACACTTACAGTCTCACTTACAGGTTCCTCTCTCATGCTCTCACCCCACTTAAACACTGGTTTCTCTTTCAGTGCCTGAGTGTTCATGAGTGTCACCATTTTGCAAAAAAGTACCATGCATACACACTTTCAGTTGCACACAAGATGCAAAGATGTCCAGGAACAAATGTTTCAGTCACCCAAACCATATATTTATGTCACAGAAATGTTAATCAGGTCTGTTGTATAACATGGACGCCACCAGACAGTCTATTTTATGATTTTAGATCTGAATCATGTGTCACGGTGCCCCAGTTCCCTCTGTTAGGCTGCATAACGTCCAGCCAGCTGGCGTTGGTGTTTTCTAACGAGTAGCCTACTCTGTGTGGATGAATCATTGAAAAACATAGGGCTCCCGGGAAGGGAAGCTCTAATACTGAGATAAGGAGGAGAGTGATGCATTAAGTGACGAGGGACCAAAAGAAGTGCGTCATGAGCACTTTCAGGTTAAGGATCTTATTTAAGAACAATGGTCCTTCAGTGAATGGAGAGCAAGAAAAACAAAAGCTGATCGACAAGTTTCTTCTTTTAACATATTAGAAAAATGTGGTGACAAATGTGTTTTTGCCATTTAAGCAACGACTCATCAAAGCAGCCAGTGCACCTCACAAAGTGATATATGTGGCATGTGCACATGCAGAATATACTTTAATCTTTCATTATGCCTCTGAGCGCCTTCTTGGCAGTCGGTTTTTGGGTTTGTTATTTGGAACTTTAAGTTCTGGGTGATAGAAACAAGCACACTTCTTTATTTGGTATGCTCTTTATTTTGTTTTTCTACATGTTCTTTTGCTTGTTTACATCTCATCTGTTATTTTTATGTTCTTTTTTCCCTCATTTCCTCATCCCCACTTTTTCTTCATTTATGTAACAGCTAGATACTTGACAAGTAACATACTGTGACAAGTACATACTGGTGGGTATATTTTACTAGAAATCCTTGATAAGCGCCATTATGAAAGTGAATTTTTTTTGTGATTGAGCTGAACTACCTTTGAAACTTCCAATACATTATAATGATATGATCTTCAGTTTACTATGCTTTGCATAATTATGTCAAGCCAGGCAGCACCTTTATTTATGCATATGGAAAGCCACAGACCCAGATAACAAAAACCTCAGTGCCGTGTTTGAGCACAATGTGGCCAATTTTTGTGCGCGCGCGTGTTTTGCTACCTTGGGGGTGCTGATCTATACCAATCCTGTCAACTTTTCATGACATCTGAGGTTAATTGTGTTGCAGGCTGTCAAATATACCTCCACACATTTCAAAGGTTTTCATTCAGATTCAGCCTGGTGTGTTAAACCCCTGTGTCGGATGCTGCTCACTCAAACAGCCGTCTGAGCTCAGCCCAGCGTGTGTTCTGCAGCCCACAAAGACTTAACTGTAAAAGATTCCCCACTTGGACCACCTGCAGCTGTGGACCAATTAAAATCACCACCCACCACTCCCTGACCCAAATGGTTTCACACACACACATGCACAAACACGCACACGGACACACTCACTATGATAACAGCTGGAGAGAGTGGAAGCAATCAATAAATAATTAATGATAATTGGTTCTACCCATTCATAATTGATAGCCACAATTACCACTAAGAGGCCCCACCTGAGTTTCGTGTGTGCGTTTCCGTGTGCCCAGTGGTCTTGTATAAGTCACAGAAGACGTGTGTGCATGTCCCATCTGCTGTGTTTGTTGCTTCTCTTTTTTTCCAAATTGTTTGAAATATTCTCGTGGGGATCGTTGGAGATTGATTGCGTGTTTGTGCTGTAGACACACTCTCTCTCTCTCTCTGACACTCGGAGTAGGCTATCCTCATGCCGTCCTCCAAAATGTTATCTCCACTTGTAGCTGCACAGGCAGGAAGCTCCTCTCTGCTGATAAGCAAATGGAGTGAGAGCTCCAGACTCAACATGCTCCCTTATCAAAGATGTTGTTTGGATATAATCACAGCATACTTTCACTATTGAACAAGTGCAGCTGTGCAACTTGTGTATTCATTTATCTTCCTCCAAGCTTTTAGATGAGTCAACGGAAAAGTAATGACTAAGGCTTAAATAACTGGCTACAACAAAGCATACGATGCTTGATTTATTGTCATGTTTTCAATCATTTCATGGGATAATCATTACATTGATACTGCAATGATTAGCCCATGATTTGTTTAACTATTTTAATAATTAATTGTTCAGTCATTTATCAAACAATAGTGATAGATAGATAGATAGATATTGCTAAGAATTCTGTTTCCATCTTCTCAAATGTGAAGATCTGCTTTTATCAATACAAATGATAATAAACAAGGAAAATAATCAACTCATTTAACTTATATTAAAAACGGTATTAGTTGCATAATAATATGGTCATGGACATTACTTTTCATTTTATTTTTTATAGGAGTATTTATAACTATTGCCTTGGAACTTAACAGCAAATTTGCAGTGAACCCTGCAAGAAAGCCAGTCCTCAAATGGTCATTCGAGTAAAGCATGTAATTTAAAGCACTTACATTTTGTTTTCACAAAAGTGTATGTGCTTCCTACATATAATTAATGTTCAGCTCTCTCTCCTTTTCTTTCTCCACACATTCCTGCAGATCACCACTCTGATCAACCATAAAGACAAGCCAAAGAAGTCAGAGCGCACCCTGGCAGCCATACACAGGGTGGGTCAGGCGGTGAGTGTGGCTGTTGGACGTTTTGTTGCTGTCGGGGAGGCCATCGCTGCAGAGAACCAAGAGCTAAAGGATGAGATGGGTCAAGCCTGCTTCGAGGCACGCAGAGCTGGTAGGCTTCTTTGACTCGATCTTCTTATATACTTGACATTTCACTGAATTGATGCACTAAAACTAAACATGTTGTTTTGTGTGTCTCTTTTGGAGGACAAAGGGAAAGCATTTATTTTGCGGTCACAAAATTCATGTTGTATAAAGAACACTCTATCTACCTTCCTGTTAACTAATTGCCATTGAGTGTGTTGACTGATCAGCCAACAAGACCTAAGCTATTGTTTCCTCAGCAGTGTTTATTAGTTAAGACAAGTATCATAAAGCTTTAGGCATCACCTTCAGGCTTCACACAAATTTTTGAAAATTTCGATTTGTCTGGACAGCCTGGCTGTCAAAAAGTATTATACCAGAGGACCTCCAGAGTACTCTAAAGATATTGTTGTTATTAGGTTGGAAGTAAAGGCTGAAAAAAGTGGTTCTTCACCCAAAGGTGTTGTGTAGAAGGAGGAAATTAATGTTCCTGTGCTGGCTTGGAAAGCACTGCATAATAGATTGTGATGGAAGGGTCCTGGACACTTAACACATCAGGCTGTTGGTGAGTAGTTTTTCCAATATTCAGTGCCTCTTAGATTGCCTCTGTGTTACATAGTGAAATATTTCCCAAACTGAGGTCTGGACCTCTTCTTTTTATGAGGTTTGAATATGCTGTGTGGTTTTTTTTTCCTCCCAAAGTCTGCATTTTCCTTCCTCCTCTAAAACATAGATTAGGTGATAGACTGGCCTCCTGTCCAGGATGTAGTCTGCCCCTGTGAGAGGCCCTATCGGCCTGTGAATCTGTTTGGATGTATGGGTGTATCAAGTGTAAAACGGTAAACAACTGAGAGAGACAAAGAGCTGCAGAGGGCTGTAGGAGGACTGGAAACAGTGACAACCAGTGTGAAGAAACAAGAATGTGTGGATCACTCTTAGAAGACTGTCAGCCTTTATTGAACCCGAGAAAGAAGAGGTGATGGTCTTGTCAGACATGTGTCTCGGTTTTTCTACGCTTTCCTGTAACATTTTGCTGTTAAAATGCCGTCTAAAGACACACACTCCCAACACTGTATCCTCCTGTCTGTCTAAACTTTCTTACTTTTCTTTGTGTAGATAGTTGTCACCACTTGCTCGGGGAGACACTTCTTTATATCGGGAAACTTTGTTCTTATCAGGCAAAACAAGGACCTCATTTAGCCTTCCACAGAGCAGAGCGGAAGCAAAATCACATTGGATAAGAATTTAGACACAACACCGTGGTAATAGGTTTATGTTGGGGGGGCCAGCTTGTGTAGCAAAGCGTTTAATCCTCACACAGCGGTGGTTTGTAAAGATGGCTAACACTTAGACAAAGAGAACCCTGGCGGGAGGAGGAGAATAGGCTGATGAGAAAATGTGTGTGTGAATGTGTATGTTTGCAAAGGTAAGGCAAAGTAAAATGTGTGTGTGTGCATGAGCAAATGTCTGGATGTGTGTTGCCCACTGTGACTAATTTATTTCAGCTCTCTCTTTCCTCTAAGGAAGGTGTTTTCACAGTTTTCCTTTGCACTTTTCCTGACAGACACTGCACAACTGTTCCCCGATGTAAAAAAGGAGCTTTTTGTCTCATCTTCGACCATTTTTTAGAAATGATGGAGACATCTTCACAGATGAAAAAGAGACTTCTTATAGTCTGTAAGTCTCCAGGAGAGAGAAGGGCTAGTTAGTGAAGGATTGACATTTCTCTAATACCTAGCCGGAGGGAGAGTTTAATCAGGCTGGCCTCAGCCTTGTGTGCTATAATGAATGAAATAAAGGCAGGCTGAAAGCACTAGTTTAATTAGATGCTACCCATCATCAGAGCGGTGGAGAGATCCAATGAGGCAGGTCAGTGAAGGCAATCTGTGTTGGATCTCTGTCTCTGTCTCTTTCACTCAGTCTCTGAGTGTCATTCTCACATTTGCATGCATCTGTTTCACTTTTTCGCTCTCCCTCAGAAAGATTCAAGATAAGATGGTCGACAGTGTTAAAATAAAGTCATAGCACTTAAGAATGTGTGTTTAAATCCTGGGCCACATGTGGAGTACAGATGCAGGGCAATTAGCTGGTAAAAAATAAAGAATAAATTGTCTCCAAGTAACGCATCAACGCATCAACGATTGGCCTTTTAAAGGTTTCCCCCATGACTGACATATGTATGATACAGACACAAGTCTAAAGCAATGCTAACAGCTTTGTGATGCTGCACAGTGGTGCTTTGAGCTAGATGCTAACGCGCTAATGTGTAGCAGGAAGAATGTTTTATAGTGTGTTGGCATGCTAGCATTTGGTAAGTAGCACTAAGTACAGCAGATACTGGCGGGAATGTCATTAATTTTGAGGGTATTTGGTGATAACCCAAATGTACGAAAACTTTAAATTGTTGACCTGGTGATGGTGTTCGATGAAAAGTTAAGGAATCACCAAAGGAAATTCACCCTATGGGGAAAATGAACATCTGTACCAAATTTCATTGCAATCTACCAACAGACAGGCATTGCCATCCATTGAATCATGCAAGATTGACTCCCTGCAAGCCCTGTACCAACACATCAAGGGTCTGCCTTTCAAGTTTGCGCTCATGAATAATACATTTAACCTACAGAAAAAAAGCAGAATTCATTACACCTGATACATGATTTTCCATGTAGGAACAAAACTGCTTTTTACCATGAACAGATGGTACAAAGGTCAGGAGTGCATATGGTAACTAAGGGCCCCATAGGATATATCTGTTTTACATATAAGGTCATGAGAATTCATACCCCAGTCCATACCATCCATATTCTGGGATTTAGAGGGGAGAGTTGGCTCCCTCTGCTTTCCTTCCTAATACTGCCATGGGGGTTGAGCAACATGCTTTGTGAGCCAGGCCTAGATGTTTTAACTGGTTAACGGAGCTGGCACTGAAAAGCAGCCTGTCGGATGCAATCAGTTTGTTAGTGCTGCTTCTTTTAAAGGACCAGCCAAACCAAATAGGCAGCCAAGCTGCATGACCCGATAGAGACCTAGCTACCTCCCCCTCCTCTCTGAGCCCTCTCTTTCTCTGAGATTTCTCTTCTACTCCCTCTCACTCTTAACTCTGGGCATTTCCTCTTCATAGGTACTATTGTGGTGATCAGTATTTCAGTATTCAGCCTAAAACTCCTTATTTTTCTCTTTTTGGGTCTGGTATGAGTCGGTTAGAGACAGGGAAGAAGAGAGAGTTGGACTCTGTACGAATATTTTGCATTAGCATATCCCGTGCGTGTATGAATTTGCTGTGGCATGTTTGCCAACTGTGTTTGAGGGCCTTAGTTGTCTACCCCAGAAATGGCTCACATCACGCAGAAAGCATGCCAGTGGTGTTTGGGTCATGCTGGCATAGCTGTCGTACCACTGTGCTGAATATAGTACTGTTGTGTTTCATCCTGTCTAGGACGATATGTTCTCCCAGAGGTGAAGAGTGGCAGATTGAAGGAACATTGTGCCACAGTGTTGGCTGAACTAACATTAGAGGGCATTTAGGAAATGATCAATTGACCATCCATCCTTCCATTTTCTGCCTCTTATCTGTGCCTAGATCTCAGTGACAGCAGGCAGAGCAAAGTAGCCTAATGTTCTTTCTGGCCAGCCACATCCTCCAGCTCTTCCTAGGGAATCCCAGCGTGCTCCTAGGCCAGATGGGATATATAAGCCCTCCGGCATGTTCTGGGTCACCCGTACTCAGAGGAGGCTCTTCCAGAATTGTCTGACAGTCAGCCAGTAACTTCGAGTTCAACCAAAAGTCCTTACTTATTGGCTTTCCAAATTTAGTTTTCATTTTTGATAAGGAATACATTTTTATAGGCTTGTGACCACAATTTATACAGAGCATGAGAGTTTGCAGTTGAAAAATAAACTTTGATGTGCTTTCTAGTGGAGAAACTATGCAATGTGTTTAACACTCCTTATTATTTCTGTACTGCCATTTCTTGTTAATTATTATATCATTTAAAAGGTCATCATCTATTGTGTTTCTAGCTCACAGACTTGACCTGACATACTAGCAGCCTAACAAATGGTAAATATCTCTGTCTAGATCAGTATTGTTAGTATGCACGAGCCGAGAAGGAATGTTACAGGAATGTCTCTGGTAACAGTTAAGAAATCATGTTGTAGCTGTCATCTTTGAAGTTCTGTTTAATCCTGATGAGTTCCATGCAGTTTGGAAGCTTTATACAGATTTTAAATGTAGGAAAAAGAGAGCACTGGAATGAGATCAGCATCCTGCATTCAGCGCTGCGTCCTCTCCTCTCTCCTCTCTTGCAGGTGATGCCATAGCCCAGCTGACAGATGTGGGATCAGCCTTGCCGTCCCTGTCTGACGGACGTGTCACGGTGTTCAGTGATAGGACAGGGATGGTGAAGGCTGCCCGCTTGCTCCTCTCATCAGTCACTAAAGTCCTGGTCTTAGCTGACCGCATCGTCATCAAACAAATAATCACATCACGCAACAAGGTGAGAAATGCAGATATTAGATAGCACAACGTTTAAGGATATGCATAAACTCTTTTGCTTAGCCTCTCTTGCACACACGCACACACACACACACACACACACACACACACACACACAGTGGTCCACACACACACCTTACCAAACTCCATCCTGAATCCTTTATTCCCTAATAGATAAGCACTGGCTCTCTAAAGGACTACTCAAGGGGTAATTGAAGGGAAGCAGCACATTAAGCAACCACATAAAAACACAGAACAAGAGACTGTCTCTCTCCATTGTACCTGGCTATACTTTTAGCCAGACAGTGTGATATGGATGCAGCTGTAGACTGGGCCAAGAATGGAAACAGGGGGCCTAATCATGGCTGGTTAGCCTAGTTTGGACAGACGGTCGACAGCCCCCTGTTCTCCATTACTGGCAAACACAATTACATCTCTTCCCTCTCTTTGTCTGGCGTGCATAAAAGCTTCTGTGTTAGTACTGCCAGCTAGCCTAAGTTCAGCAGCTAAATTAGCAGCTACAAAGACTAATATTAACTAAAGTGCAGGTTAGGAAGTACTTAATCTGCTGGTTTTATTTTAGGAGATGGCTGATATAATTACTTCACATTGAGCCATTAATACTACAAGGGAGAGAGTTGGAGTCAGACAGAAATGGAATGTAAGAAATCTCAAACAGTGAAATATATTACACATCACCTGTCCAATAACTTTTGTGTGTTCTGTCATAAGGTAAGGATTCCCCCTTGGGATGCAAACATGGTATATGATATTCTCTGCTTTTTTTGCACTTCCTACTGATATCCTGCAAGATCATGAATTGGTAATTACAATGCAGCAGGACTAGAAGTATCCACACCATATGTGGACATTCATCGTGCCACTCTGATCTTTTCACTCCTCTCAGGTCCTGGTTACCCTCGACCATCTGGAAAGAGTCAGCACCTTCCAGGAATTTGTACAGATTTTCAGCCAGTTTGGCAATGAGATGGTGGAGTTTGCCCACCTCACTGGAGACAGGCAGAACGTGAGTGGCATGTGAAGAAACCAGCTCTCTGCTTTTCTGCTTTTAAGAGTGTCAAAATCAGCACACTATAAATGTCTTTCAATAAATGACATGTAAATGTGGTCCAATTTGGCAAAAAGCTGCACATGGATATATTGATGTTTATGAGCATGTGGTAATTTGTCTCTTCATTTCTGCACCACTGAGCACATTTTGTTTATTCATGTAGATGTAATCTTCTAACAAGCAGTGACTTTTTTTTTCTAAACATGGTATTCTGAATGTGCAAGCAGGTGGTGGGATTAGCCTGTAAAACCTGCAGTACTGTCACTGTGAATGTGCAGGCAAACTAAGAACAAATCAATAATTCAAGCGTCAAAGATTTACAGTTCCCCAAAAATCAAACAATGAAGTAACAAGACTTCTTCAGCCTGCTCTTGTTGCTCCAAAGTTCCTTTTTTTTTCTGTCTGTATCTATTCAATCTTATAATCCATGTTTCAATCCATAAAAGAAATATACAGTCCAGCTATGACTCACACTCCTCAAACACTTCAGTGCTGATACAAACTGACCTATGCTTTCAGCAATGCATTGTCTCTGCAATATTTCAGCCAAGCAAATTTGTAAAACAAAACTTTGGCTCAAAGCTTCAGAAAAACAGTCCATCTTAGGGTTCCTAACTTTGTTCTTTCAAAGACTGCTAATCCTGCTTTGATGCATATATTCAGCCTCTGCAACTAAAGCGCTTTGCCTGTAGAAGCTGATGTAAAGTGCAAAGGCTGCGATATCTTGACAGGGAGAGAGGATCGACCATCCCTGTTTCTTCGGCGCTTATGTTTTGATGCGCGTCATGTCTCCCTCCAACACTCATTATTGCAGATAATGCTCTCTCTCCTCATTTGCCACCCTGTTTTCTTTATCTTTTTTGTTGCATTTACTCCCACCCATGTGCTCCCATGCACACATATGAACAAGCACACAGCCTTTTAGAAAATCTCCATCTTCATCTATTGAAGCCAGGCAAGCACAGAGGCAAAAATAATGACAGATAATCACGTCGCCTTTGTAATCCAAGGAGACGTGATGGGAAAGGAGTTGATTCAGCTGCCTTTTCGCAAATCCTATATCTACCTAATTGGAGCTGTCTATTCCTCTATAGAATCCATGGACAATGCAGCTGATCATACACACTGTATATTTTTCCTATTCGGGTAGCATCTCTTTTTATTAGAAGACAATTACCCGAGAAAGTTACGTGTGTGTGGAAACTTGGAGAGTAATCCGTGCCACATTTGTGTGTCCCTTCATACCAGCTTGAAAGAAAATGGTTGCATACTTTTGATGCTTGATGTCCCTTGGACACCCAGAGAGGTCTTAGAAGTTGCAACTGGAGTAAAGCCACCCATTACCATCTGGTGTGTGTGTGTGTGTGTGTGCGTGTGTGCGTGTGTGTGTGTGTGTGTGTGTGTGTGTGTGTGTGGATTTGTTGCTGTAGGACTTGAAGGATGAGAAGAAGAAAGCACGGATGGCAGCAGCCAGAGCAGTGCTGGAGAAATGCACCATGATGCTCCTCACAGCCTCCAAGGTAAACAGCTGGCACACCAACAATGGACCTGTGGGCAAGGGTTATGGACAGTGTCCAGCTTAAAGATTTAAGGCATTCTCAAGTTTATTTAATTTCAGGGTTTCTCAAATGCTGTGATCAATGATAATACTCAAAACTCAAAGTTACATAATCCAAAAAAAAAAACAAAGAGAGTGAATAACTGGTTGAAAAAAAATGAAAGGATAGAAGTTGAAAAGAGTAGAGGAGGGCGCGAGCGTTGACATTTCACATCGAATTCCTTCCAAAGACTTGCCTGAGGCACCCAGATTGCGAGTCGGCGCGGATCAACAAAGACGCCGTGTTCCACCGAATGCGCTGTGCCCTGGAGCAGGTCATTGAGATAGTCACTGAGGCACGGAGCTGTGGGGAGAACAAGATCCTTCCTGCCAGCATCTACAACGGCATCAAGGACTTCAAGGTAGGATCAGAAATTTGACTTAGTGAAGCAGTTGATATATATCACAGTAAAGGCTTAAGATTAGTGATGCTTGTCAGACACGCATTGGCCCATGAAGTTAAGTAATGATCCTCTTTTGGATGAAGCATCATGTCGAACAAGTTTTTTTTTTTATGTTTAAAAATATCTGTCACAGCAGTAAAATAATCGATTTATATATATATATATATATAGAAGAAAGAATGTGGTTTTAAGCAAAAGTCCTCAAATTTAGTTGACTATTTGAGTGTTGATCTGTGGATGCGACACTAATATTTTTGTGTTCACTTTGTTGCAACAGCATCATATATAACTCAACCAACTAAGTCTACTCTGAGCACCAGACATATCTATTTTATAATTTGGTTCGTACACTTTTGTGAGTCACCCCTAAGCCTACATCACTATGACTAATCTCTGTCCTCCCTGTGCTCTGGCAAATGAAAGAAATGGGGAAAAAAATGTTTTCAAAGGTCTTTTCCACTGAGATAAAAGAAGAAGAAAGTATTTTAATGAAAGGACCTGAAGATGCTTATTGCTTTTAATGAATGGCCTCATAGCTCCTAATGGCAGAATTTATCTAAAAGCTTATGTAAACCTGTCATGTTAGGACACATAAGCAGAGAGATTTTTAAGAGCTTCTCTTAAAAACATCTTTGCCGGAAAAAAGTAAAGGGAAGCATAAAACAGGAAGAATGCATTAGCTTTTATGTTTGTGTGCTTGAGATGCTGTTTGCAGAATTTATTGTGCACCTATGGTGGCCCAGGGTAACCCATATCTCACAATCCAGCCACGTATTTAATGATGAGGTCAAGTGTATAATGATAATGAGATAGTAAATTATGTTTTCTTTTTCCTCAGGACATTGGTTTGTAAAACTCTTATGTGTATTGCCACTTCAATCCTTTCCTTTTTCCCCTCACCAATCCTTCAAATGCTCCTTGGACTCACCTACCCCCTCCTCCCGCAGTCCATCGTGGAGTGCCTGCGGGAGAACCTGTACTCCCTGTCACCCCAGAGCGTGGGCAGCCAGCTGGAGGCACTGGTGGAGCGGACTGAGGATTTCACTGATTCGGCCTACACTAGCCACGAGCAGCGGCAGGCCATCCTTGGTCTGTGCCAGCTGGCGCGCCAGGACACTCAGCAGCTGGTGCACGTCTGGGTTGAGGCAGTATGTTGGCACAAGCAGGCACATTTGCACAGATGCACACACACCTACACGAATATTCATAAAAAACATATGCTACCATTTGAAGAATAACAATAAGTACCTCATCTGTAACACACTTGTAACGGTAAAGTATGATGATAAGATGCAAAAAAAAAATACTCCAAGCATAGAGGAGTAGATGTGGGTTGGGTCACTGTTGTTACTGTAAGGGATGAAGGCAAGTTGGCAAAGTTATAAACAGGATGTAATATATTTCTAATTACAAGTGGGAACACTCCTTTGCATAGCATCCAGTGTCTGTTCAACACACACAGCATGCTACACAGACAGAAATCCATACAGTCAGACTCACACACATTACAACCTCCTCCCGGCTCACCCAGTCAATCACTTTGCCTACTCACTTTCTTTTCACACATACCTCCTGGAACAACAGAGCATAATAACCCACCTGAATAGCCGTTTTATCAAGGTTCGTTCAGCCGAGACAGTAACATCACGTAGTGTTCTGTGTCTTGCCGCCATTCAGCAGAGTCTCCTTGGCCTTCAAAATTGATGGACTTGAAACACAAGTCATTATGTTGCAGTTTCTTATTGTAAAACCTTCAGTGTGTTCAGAGTACACAGAGAGACTGTAGCCACATAATTGTACAGTAGTGCATCTGGAGAATTGAAAGGACCAGAGCAGTGCAGTGTTTTGAAATTGCAGAGAAGACTGTCGAAATATTTGTAGGTGTTTTGCCCAGTCCATTTTGTGGTCTTGATTCTTATTGTTCAGAGTTTAGCAGAATTTGTATTTATTTTTAATCCAGTTGGATCAGAAAGTACGAAATGTATTGTACAATATTTAACTAAATCAATTTGTTTATGTTTATTTTGATCATACAAACTATGATTTACCATATATTTATAACAAATATATTTGGAAAGTTGGAGAGTTTTCCTAGTGCATTGTCCTGCTCTGGTGTGTGGGTCTGTAAAACCTTGTTGGGTCTCATGTTTTATTCTCCTCTTCCTCTCTCTGTCTCACTGGAGCAGCAGTCTGTCCATGCCAAAGAGGCTACAGAGGACATGGAGGTGGCCATCCTGAAGACATGCCAGAGTGTCAGTGACCTCAGACGTGAGGTGAGCAGCATTCTGTCTCTGCTCAGCCCGTCTGAATAGATGGACTCAGTTATAGAGAGACACAGACATGACTATGAGTTTGTCTGGACTCTGTCACTGGATGTTCAGCCACTATAGCTGGTTCCCCACTTTTCTTTTTCACATCACTCCACATCTGACCTGCTGTCTCTCAATTCAACTCAACTATGTCATTGTGTCACCTCAGCTATTCTTTTTTCTCTGCCTCCTCAAAAATCCCCATTTATGCATCTCATCTGTACTCATCTTTCTTTCTCGTGGGTTTTCTCCAGCCTCCATTATGTCCTCCTCTTCTTATTCTGTGCCGTAATCTTTGATTCCTTTTCCAGCTCCATAAGGTGGCAGTCAGTCGTACCTCAGACTTGCTCAAAGTTCACGGGGAGCAGCTGCCTCTACGGGCTCTCAAAGCTGCAGGCGCCGAGGGGAACCTGGAGGCAGTGGCGGAGTATTCACGCACGCTCACCGAGCAGAAGGAGCAGCTGGTGGAGGTAGGCAAGGGGGCAGGGAAGCTGGGAGAGGTGTGGTGGTAGTGCCACGCAGTAGAGGTGTTCAACTGTTGAAAAGAATACCAGTCAAAAAAACACCCAATGCGAAGTCTGTATTGTAATTAAGGTTCTTTCATATATTTTTCCGCTGTTATCACTCTACGCTTGTTTGCTGAAAATACATTGAAATTGCTGTGCTACCAGCAGCATGCCACAAGCACTTGTGCAAGCAAACATCTAGAGCTTGAAATGTGGAATACACTTTAACCCAATAAATGTCAACATGTGGTTTTGTTATGCAAACACTGAGCAGAGAAATACCATGCAAGCTTTTTCATGTCTTTGCTAGTGGCCCTAACAAATAAACATACTGTGTAGTTTGAAAAGAGCCATTGTGTTAGGGTAAAAGTTGATTTTGTTTAGATTGAAAAAACACAAAAAATGTTTCAGTGTGTGACCTTATCCAAAAGAACCAGCCTAAACATTCACTCATTGTGCCCAAACACCAAAAAAAAGTCAGGTATGATTAGTAGTAAAATTGGTACTAAGGTATTATATCCAGTAATTGTAAACATTTCTCTATTAAAACCTTAGCAGCATCTCCCGTCAGTCATTTTTTTCCTTCTGTGTCTTTGACTTCAGACATGTCGGCTGCTGTGCCACGTGTCGGGGACAGAGCCACTGGAGATTACCTGTATACACGCTGAGGAGACCTTCCATGTCATTGGTCCACAGGTAACATTAAACCTCCCAACAGTGTCTGTATGCATTTTTGTTTTTGTTTGTTTGATATTATACCTGTTTGACTTCTTGTGTAAATGGCAGCAAACAGGGGAGAAAGGATCAGTCTAGAAAGACACACAGGTTCACTTTAAATATAACTGAGACCCATTTCATTCCGTTCAACACTTTTATAGTCTGTCGCTGAAGTCAAACTGGTCTCACAGTGGTTTGGGGGTGAAATCAAACCTGAGCGATATTCTGTCTACCTCCTACACCTGCCAGCCATTCAAGATGGCAGAGAACATGCTGTCCACCTAGTCCCCCTATCCCAGATCTAATTATGTTTGCTCTTGGAAATCATCCATGCCAGTAATTATCCAGCAACGTAGAATGTTCCCGTCCTGCAGCGTTAATGTCAGGCCCCGCATGACTCTGCAGTAATGACTCTGCTCCTAAGTTCAAAGGTCAACCAATCAATAACATTGGAGTATTGGGTGGCGGTGGTGATATGTCTCAGTGTCTGCCCAAAGTAATATAGGGGTGGCCTAGAGGGTAATTGGCTATTAAATACTACACAGTAGGGGATGTGTGTGTGTGTGTGTGTGTGTGTGTGTGTGTGTGGGAATGTGTGTTTAAGCTGTATTTGTAAAATGTAGTTGTCTAAAATCTTATTTCCATTGAGGCTAGACACCAGACTTGATTGCAGATATTATAAATTGCTACATGGGTTTCCAACATATTGCAAGCTGGATCTCAGTTACATATGTGGTCCAACCTTTATCCCTTTACTTTTTGAAAAAACTTATTATTTTTTAACACAGAGTTGCAGAGTCACATTTTAATGTATTATTACTCTGATAGGTATTATTTCATTACAATTAATAGCACTATCAATATTATTGTTTATGTGTAACATTTAGGTTGCTTGTTCATCTCCCCTGCCTCTGGACAATTGTATTTCCTACCTGCCTTTGTTTGACGGGGAACAGTTATGAGTGTAACAATAGAAACGAGGCTCTGACGTGAACTGTGAGAGAGTGAACTCTGTTTTACAGTCTTACCATGTTAATGCTGATTGAAGGAGATTATCGTAAGAGAACCGTAGCCCAGTTATTATCCACAGCCCAGAGATGGGAAAATCCTGCCCATCAAAATCACAGGCTTACAAAGCTTTTAACATTGCTAAAACATGAATATTATGAATAACATGAATAATATTATGAGTTAATTTAGGGTTGTTAGGTTGTCTAGTCACTAGTGGTGGAACTACTCTGTGGTTTGCTTTGCCAGAGACGTGATAAGCTACTGGGTTTCTTGTTCTCAGTTCTGTGCTGAGTGATGCCACTCTCTAGCCCAGACTGATCTTGCACCTCCAGAGTTGGGATTACTAATGAGAAAGGCACATTTGTGTTTTTGTTTGTTTTAATTTTCCTTCTCTCCTTCTCTCTTTGTGATGAACATTGGTCTTGTTCTGTACTTAATCTATTTAGTATTTGGAAAAAGATTTAATTGTTCAATTATATCTGCATTTGGTGGGACTCTGGAAAAGCAGTGTGTATTGTTTATCCAGACATTTTAGCAACAAAATGTGATGAAGTGGTGAGGAAAAGTGGCATCTGACTATTTGAAATTGACAATCACTACTGTGAGTTGTCCAGTTCTGAAGCATAGTTACACCACATTTTGTTCATCTGCCTTTCACTGTACTTGCATAGTTTCCCAGCTTAGTTGCAGTCCAACTTCATTTAAAAATGACTTTTTTCATGTCACAATTCTTTCCACTCCTGCTCAGATCATCTCGGCTGCCCAGACGCTGGCCCTCCACCCATCCAGTAAGATCGCTAAAGAGAACCTGGAGGTGTTCTGCGAGGCCTGGGAGTCGCAGCTCTGCGATATGGCCCTGCTGCTGAGGGAGATCAGTGACGTCTTTGAAGGCAGACGAGGTGTGTTTTAGTTCAGTAAATGGATACTTCTGTGCATTTGGGTGGGTTGTGGCTGCAGCACACACATGAGGAACAGGACGTCTTTCAGAAAGAATGAGAAGCAGAAGCTAGTAGAGGCTAAATGTGCTGTCAGTGGCATTTTAGCCTGAAAACATGAAATTCTCTGATAAAACCTTGTTGTCATTTTGTCCCTGAACACTTCAATAGCCTTCGTGATAGTTAAAGTTGAGGCAAAGCAAGCAGCATGAACATGACTTTTGAAAATTAATCATCATGGCCTCTGCAAAGCATTTTGTAAAAGGAACAACATCGATGCCATTAAACACCTGTGGATCCATTTATCAATTCATAATTGGACCAGTTATCATAAGTGTCCAAATCATGGACAGATCAGCTGTTTGCATCCTCACTGACAGACACTCAGACAGAAAGTACATATGTAGGCCCGTGTGACTCCATCTATATTTGCTTCTGCTGTACATTTGTCCGTGTACACACAGATGAACGTTAGCAACACTGTGCTTTCGCACACTGACTAATCTCAAAGACAGGAGGAAGATGTTTTGGCATATTTCCAGGATGTGGCTGCCCTCAAGAATGCGACTTTCACTTGAAATGCAGTAAATATTATGAAGTGCAGCTCATTGGGTGAAAGGATCACATCCATCACACATTTGTATTTCCATTCAGCCAAAGTGCTGTTAAAATGGAAAAATATGGACACCGTCGAAAGATTTGCTTCTATTATTCTCTCCTAATCTTCCCCCATGAACACGACAGTAGTTTCTCTTCCCTGTTCTCGATTGAAACAAACCACGCTGTTCTTGTTTTTATGATGAAAGATAAGAATGTGTCAAGAGTGGACAGTGATAAAAGCAAAACAATTTCATTACCATAATTACTGAATAACCGTAATTGCCACTGTAATTGCCTGGAAAATGTATGGATAGCTGCACATTCAAAGAGCAGTAACAGATTATTTTATTATGATTTTCACTTGTGACCTTATGTTCAGATAATGACAATAACTCTCTACTCTTAGGAGACAAAAGAACTTATTTGTCACTTCCCAGACCCGGGGTGAGTATCACATCATCCATCCTCATGAATATTCATGTAATCCAACGGTTTGTAATCCTGTTTAATGCCGCTATTTTCCCACAGAAACACTCAGCGAACTTGAAGACTGCCAAGGCTGTCAAGCTGGATGCAGAGGTAGCATATACCATAAACTCCTCTGGCTTTCGGCACAATACATCATGTCACGTCTTGTACCCTGTTCTGACAGCAGTATATTCATCTCCAGGAAACTTTGTGTCACTCGCTTGAGGAATTGATGGTGTTTGTATGCTAATAGGCTGCAATTTTGCTGGCCAGCAGTTTTTCACATGCCGTACCACCACGGGAAGCAGGATTATGCTGATTATGGAACTTCTCACTGTGTTTACAAAACCTGTTTGTTAATATGCATCTCTAAAATGACATCCGTTATATTTCGCGATATAGGATTAATTTGCGTGTGTGTCTGTGTGTGTGTGTGCAGGAGCAGACAAGCATGGCCAAGCTGGGTCTGGAGCTTCGTCTGCTGTCATCAGATGTAGACACAGAGGTGGAGAAATGGGAGGAGCAGGAGCACGACATTGTCCGACAGAGCCAGAGCCTGGCCAGCATGGCCTACAACATGCACCTGTTCACCAGGTGAGTGAACAGTACCACACACTACACAGACACGCACGTGCTCCGATTTTATATCTGCTGCTTGCTGAACTGTTGCATTCATTTCAGAGCTCAGCATTGTAAAGCCTCTTAAGCATCCACATGAATCTCTTTAGAGGCTTAGTGTTAATGAGAGCCCCCAGCTATTGATATTTGCCAGGCATAGTTTGAGGCAATGACTAAGTTGACATGACTATGACTCATTCTGACAATAAAATCGTTGAGATTCATCTAAGTTACAGTGTTTGCTGATTGCTGTGGATGTATTTTGTCCTCATCTGTCTCTCATTCCTGTTTCCCTCCCTCATTTTCTGTGCTTCCCGTATTGATTCTCCAGAGGGGAGGGGCTGCTGAAAACAACACTAGATCTTTTTCATCAAGCTGAGGTATGTGCATCCATATCCGCTAATCTCTCCCTCTCTCCACCTTCTGTTCTATTTTCCTGCCGTTGTATCGAAGTTGCAAATAAATACATCTGTTGTTTCATTAAACCAAAGACATACCAAGGCTGGCAGATCAATAGGTCAGTAAATACCAGAATCCCCTCATTCACTTTCCTTCTCGTGGATCTGATAGGGCATGGCTTGGACTTATCAATGTGATGGAAATGTAGTGCTGTATGCTTTTGGCCATGTCGGACACAGGAGGTGATAACAAACAAGGATGCATTGAGGAGTGTATCCTATTGAATTGGGATCATTACCAATTTGTACAATCAGGGACCCAAAATGTCAGGCAGGATTTATTCTATGTGTGGTGAGCGAGGGAGATAAGTCAGCAGGGGAAACGATAGGGGAAAGTGACGGGAAGGCCCACTGATAAGACAAGCTGAGAAAAAAATCAAATCTCATAATATTTATTGACTGTGCCTTTTTTCGCCGTGGAACAGCATCCTGGCTGATTTTTGTCTTTTTTTTCTGACTCACTCTTCAAGGTTCTTTCTGAAGAGGGACTCCAGCTGTGCTCATCTCTCCGCACCTTTTCCACTCAGGTATGTACCAACGCAGTAAAACTCTCATGTACACGCACACACTTTCTCACAAATGAAATGAAATCACATTGTGCTCACAATAGCATATTCATATATTTTTGCACATCAAACACTATAGAAAAAGAAATATGATACACATTATATAAGAGAACGACTTTTCCATAAGTAGCAATACATGGAGTACAGTATGATATATTTAAAAATCAAGAAACATATAGTTTTGCACACAGTATGTTCTTTCTTATCTGGTGGAATCTGCAGTATAGTGATATTTATCAGGTTATAAGTATATAAGAAAAAAATAGAGCCAAGGAAAAAATTCAAACCGTTTCCTAACCTAACTATATGCGCGCGCACGTGCACACACACACACACACACATACACACACACACACAGAGGCACCTTTGCCCCCACCCACGTTACATCCCTCACACAAATACACACCCATATCACCCATTTTGGCATGCCATGGTGGCAGGCCCGCCTTATAAATCACACAGCGAGAGCAGGAAATTAAAGCTGTCACACACTTTCACCGTCCTCTTTTCCCTCTCTGAGTTGAGATCCAACAAACAAACGTAGCCTCAGTGCCTTCCTTCCTCTTGCCCTCGACCAACTTCTTCCCCAGGTCCTCCAAGTTTAATTACATGGCTCTTTCTGACAGCCATTAACGACTGCCATTTGTCACCACTGTCTGTAGGTGTGTATGTTTGCGTGCATGTGCATGAGTGGAGGGGGAGAGAGTGGGGGAGTAGACTGTCGCCGCCCAGAACTAATACATAATCCGGAGGCCCAGCTCGTCAACTTGCCTCACGCTTTCTGATAAATTACATCAAACAAACTGGTGCTAATGGAGTCCCTGTGTTTCACCCTTCACTCCCATAGTTCTTTTGCACCAAACACACTTGCAGCACACCTGTGTTGCCCTCATTGAAATTACAATGATATTTATGTAAATTAGCTTTTGAATTTTTAATTGAGGTTTAAGAGGTTTTATGTCCTTTTGTCAGTCATGATTAGCAGCCCCTGAATAAAAGAGCTGGTGTTTTTTAGGTTGTTGGTGGCATGTAAGTGAAGTAGACTGATGGCCCCCGTGACTGAGATCTAGGGATTAACTCAGCTGGATAACAGATTTAAGCTGTAGATCATGACCTGGCTGTTGCTGATGGATTACATCAAGCAACACTAAATTTATTTCATCCTCTTTTTTACTTTTTGTGATTTGTGTTTGACTGACAGCTCTGTTAATCCAGTCCAGTAAATCTATCAATGTCTGTACATATTAACCCAATGTCCCTGGATAATACCATCATAAACCATCTCTGCTGTCCTGAAAGACATCTCTCCCTCTCTCTGTCTTTCTCTCTGTTCCAGCTGGTTGATGAGGAAAAGTCTGCGGTGATGACAGAGATGGAGAAACTGGTGGCGTTATGCCAACAGCTGCAGATGGGGGCCAAGACTCCTGTACAGGGCAAGACTGCCACCTTCCAGAAGGTGCCCATACTACGCTTGTGTGTCTATGTATAGTTTTTTGTTTGATTGTTTGTGTGCACACCTTTTATTTAAAAAATTGAACAACTTGGCTTGTTTTTGCCTTGAGTCTGTTTTGTTTTGTAGGTATTAAATGAGTAACATCACACGGAGTGTGCGAAACAGATTTCTGTTGTTTTTACAGGAAGGTTTTTTAACAGCATCAAAACATACCCAACAACAGAACAGGATCAGTGCACTGGATTATCTTTGAGTGATCTGCAAGTTACATCATTACTGAACACAGGGCGCTAGATTAATGAATGTCTGTGAGGAATTAATGAGCATCTTGGGCAGGGACGAGCTGCCTTAGGTCACCTTGTAATAAAGGGGAAGGTTGGAATCAAAAGGATGGGATGAATTATTACGTGTCTGCCGCTGATTAATGTGCATCTCTTTGATATGGAGTGGCTCCCATCTTTCTGTCTCTTCATCCCGATGTTCACTTTATCACTAATAGGGCCGAGTGTGTCTGTCAAGGGTTGGTACAGCAGAGGAAATGTTATATGCTTAACATAGTTTGGAGTGTGTGTGTGTGGTTGGTTGGCTGCTGGTTTGATGTGTTTGGATGTTCTTGTGCATTTGTATCCAACGTGTATCCATGCTACCCCAATTAAACTACTTTTTTATATTTCTATTCCTTTGCCTCTAGGTGGACTCGTGCATTCAGACGACCAGGGGTATCTTGACTGTGGTCCTCTCCTTCCTTCCACTCTGTAACAAGCTCAACAGAAAGGTGACAGACACTGGTGATTATATCTCTGTGGATTCACCACTACAAGCTACCCCTTTACTATACAAGTAGTCACGTGACCCATTGTTGCCCATTAAACATATTCACCAGCTTTACGTGAATTTATTTTATTAGTTAAAAGTGCATTGTTACATCACACACACACACACACACACATACATGTATGTATGTATCTATCTATCTATCTCTATATATGTATATATATATATATATATATATATATATATATAATAAAACTAAAAACTAGATTACAGAAATAAAACTAATGTGACAATTGTAAAACAATTTTTAACAGACTGCAAGCTCTTGATTTTCATATTGTCTTTCCATTCATTTGCTCTCTATGCTGTGTGTATTTGCAGTACAAGTCAGAGAGAAGTAGCCTGGGTTCCCCGCAGGACTGGAGAGAGAGGCAGGATGCTTCCACGCCTGTCAAAGAGGACGGAGCCCTCAACAACAAGAACAGCAATGGCTTTGGTGTCAAATCCTTGGAGCAGCACATGGCTGGTCTCAACCTCCTGGAGGGCAAATAATCCAGGAAATGGTCACCTTCTTTCTTTGTTCACTATTCTCCCTTGGAGAAGCACATAGCCAACCTCACCTTTCTGGAGGACATGTAATCCAGGAAATACTTCACTTCCCTCATCCTCATCCACTCACCAAACAGTGGGCAAGAGCCGCGGGGTGAAGATGGTTGCCTGGGTCTGTCAGAGTTTGTATTTGCTGTCTAGATGATGAATTTTAAGGTTTACAAAGGAAGACGCAGAGCTAAGATCTGTGCCCAGGGGCAGTTTTACCCCAGGATAGCTTGTTACCTTACGCACCACTTCCACCCCATTCCACAAGATGGAGACAATCAGCCAACAATAGGACTTTGTCATTAGCAGTGAGCCTCTTCAAAGAGTGAAGGGGGCCTGACACAAACCCGATTTTTGAGTCACTTCCATTACTTCTCTGGATATTGAGTTGATCCGCTGATCCAAAATCAGGAAATAACTCCTCTTGACACTCAGCTCAGCCATACATCTGTCCTCACTATGTGCCTCTGTGTAACAAGCCTATTTGCTTTGTGGTGTCCTGTTAACGTGTTGCACGTTAGCCAAATGGAGAAAAAAAAAAAACAAGTGAAATGGCTGAAAACCCACCATGCATGCATCATCATCAGACCTTGTGTTTGAGTCTCTTGTGGTCAATGTGTCATAGGTTTGTAAAGTTAACACTTGTTCTGTAATATTAGCCACAGTGGTACATTTTGTCTTTGATCACTGGCAGTGTAGTCAGCACCTCACGCATATAAATAAGTATTTTAAAAAGCAACCGCATCATATGATTAAAGTCTAATTTCCATACAGTTTAATATGGAATGTTCCCAATGTGCCATGTAAGTAACATAATGCAAAAATCACAATTTAATGCCAAATATGATTGTCCTCTTGAAGATGCTCTGATCTTCAGCTTGCTATTAGTGTGAAATATAAAGCTTTTAGTCCTCCAGTGCACATCACTGAAGACTTATTTTTATTTGGGCCTGATTTCTCCAAAAAGTCAGTTGATAAAGATGCTTTTGCGATGTCAGGACCTCACTTTACACTGTCCTGAGTATTATTAAGTCATATTCTGTGTATACTGTTCTACTATTTTTTCTCACAAAAGAAATGAGAGATAATTCTGAACTGGCACCTTTGTGAAATGGAGCCTTGAAGTGTACTTGTTATGAAGACTATCATTGTGAAGTTGCCCGGTAGGCCAGTATGTATTAAATGGTACATGGTATGTATAATATGGTACTTGAAGCATAGAAATATCTATACATATGTATCCTATGGTGATGACTTTGGTACTTGGTGAGGGTGTGATAATGACTGAAATGAATAACATGCATTAAGCTTTAGAGATGCTTTGTACAGTGTGAGAGCAGCTAAGGATGCTGGGTATTGTAGTGGCACTAGAGATGTTAAGAAATCAGATCTAGTTTTGGACCATCTATTCTTTTGACAATTGAAAGGATAATAAAAGTGATACATAAAAAATAAACAATATTTTTCTTATATCACTGTTTGTGTTTATTGACATTCTAGAAAAATAATTCAAACTGAATATTAGTTGAGGGTATTAAACAAACTTCAAGTAATTTTTCATGCTTTCCTCTATTTTCAAATGAAAAAATCCAAACAATAAATAGAGCTTGGATGCTTCTGGAGATCTTCCTTAATATTTGAAACGGTGATAAAACAAAGTAGTCTAGAGGAGCAGTACAGTGCTTGTATTTATATGCAACAGTCCCTTTGAAGTGACCACATGTAAGTGTCACTGTCCAGGATAATGTCCTCTGTCTTCACCCGACCGGGAAAGGAAGACAAATACTCCAAGAATAGTTTTGACTTCAAAAAGGCAAGAACGTGGGGCTCTGTCAAGAGGGTTGGGATTGGGTAGCGGTACGTTTGGAGACGAGGCTCTCGAACTCCTCTCTGCCCAGAAGATTCTCTGTTATGCTCTTGCTCTCCTCAAACTTTGGCAGGATGACAGCGATATATCCCTCAGTGGATGGCTGTTCAAATTTGACAGACAAAACATTTCACACATTGCTTTTAGATGAAATGTTAATGACTGTAGTAGAGAAATTGACAAGTACAATGATGCTTATATTGCAGACACAAACAATTGACAAAAAAATATTGAAATTTTATACATTTATGCAAATGTGTGGTCTAATGCAAGAGAACATATGGTGTACAACAACATTTACATTAATTGATGCACAAATGTAAATTAGAACTACAAGATTAAATTCACAGATGGACAAACATATGCACAATATGGTGTAAGCTAATGATAAAATTACAGTGTAAATACATATATATATATATATATATTTACCTTTTCCAGCAAGAGAGTAGGTGTTTCCAAAATGCGCTCATTGACCTCAAGTAGACGGCCCCGGATGCAGCTAGAAAGATGACAGATTTGTGTGACTGATGATAACATCGAAGCATGTGGAAATATACGCCTCAAAAAACTATGACCTCACCTATAGATTGTATATTCAGTTTCATCTGTGCATGTTATCCTGCACAGAGGTGCGAAATCAGTGAGGAACTGACCCCCCTATAATGGGATAAAAAATTATTAATAAGCATTTATGGCCAAACGGACCACTTGAGAATGTACAAAGTACACAAGACCAAATCTGTGCACGAATCATCTGTAGCTTTATGAATCGTTATGAATTTACCCGCTTGGACTTCCCAGACACTTTATTGTTCAGCCGGCTGCAGCCATTACTGATCTGGTAATTGATGCTTTTGATTGTCCGCCCATTCTGAAGGATCGGGTGAGTGTCTGCCAACGTGACGACACATAGTCTGCAGACAACAAAACAGTTTTAAAAGTGTGCCTTTAAAAAAAATAAAAGTTAATATCAGTGTGTGTAAGTCACTTATTAAGAGTTGGTTTGATGAAGCTAAAAACAGTGTGACATAACTTTGAGGTACATTTAAAGTGTTCATTTTAAGTGCCAAACTATACATGTGCAGGAAATAAATTAAACACTCTGTAGCTGCGAAAATAGAAACTCCTGCACACTGTAATACACGACCAACAGTGTGTAATGATGTCACCTCTGCTATTTATGCGAGTTGGCATAAAACATTTATGAAAGGTGTTTGTGATAATTTAGGTGACACATAGACAATTTCCAAACATCAAACTGCTGACAGGGTAGAGTCAACACAACAGGACCATTTACCTGTCCATTGCAGGCTCTAGATTAATTGTCCCACATTACCATTTCTAATAATGACTGTTTAGTAATTATCATCACCAGGTGTTGACGACACTGTTCACCCATTACACCACTGTCACCTGTTTGAATGCTGCAGGATGCAGTGGTCCTCACATGGTTTCCCCTTCATATCTAAATGAAACAACGACAATAATTTCAATATATTCGTGACACTCTAATTAAAGTGACGTAAATGTGCCGCACAATTGTCACATTTTTAGTGTTATCTCTTCCTGAGGTCTTGAGTTTGACAAACGTTAGCTGACTTAGCTAGCCGCCGGACAGCTAACATGATTTTAAAAGAATGCCACAAAGCTTTTATTTACCCGCTCTGTACCATCGTGTGAAATATCGGTCGACAACTGACGGAGCTTTTGCTTCTGAGTCTTTCTGCTCCACGTCGTCCATCAAAAGTATCCACGCAACAGGCTGTGAGAAAAGACTAATTTACAGAGATGCATACGCTTGTTCACTGCTTTCCTTGTCGGACAGTTAATGGTGTCGCACTGGGCGGTCCGTCCTTTAAACTATTCCGTACGTTTTGAGGGGCGAAAGGTTCCCGCAATTGTTTTCGCTCGTTTGGGGATTAACGAAGTGAGTTTGAAGCTTTACTAAAGTACACTGCATTAAGATAAAATTTCATCTAGTACAAAAATGAACTATAAATGATGTTTCTTAAAATTCGACTGATCCAGCTACAGCTGCTCTCATGAGGACCTTGATTAATGACAGTGTCACAGTTTGGACAATGTAGTTCATCTGAGCTGGATGGGAATCTCCACACATAGCTTCTGTGCGGTCTTTTCTCTGGACAGGTAACCACAATTATTCTGCAAATCAGGTTGAGTTTGACTAACTGAGGATGTCAGCGTTGCAAACATTTCTAAAGCATCTCTTGTTCTGCCTTTTATAACTTTTGTAAACAGCTGTAGTTAGTCTTTTCTGTACTCCTCACTTTTTCCCATGAAAATTACTTCCCAGGCTTTTCATACTCAGGCCTGCTGGGACCAACTACTTTACCTTTGAGGCACCAAGGCCCCATTTGTTATGTTGTGTGTCACTTGATTTGTGGTCCTTTGATAAATTAAAAAAAAAATTCAATACACTCAAATAATGTGCCTTTATTGCATGCCCTGTAGGGGGACTTCTGCTTAAAATCTGGTATAGGAAAACACATTTGTATTTTAGCAAATTTGCATTTGGGCATTTTTAGACCCTGTAGCAGAGCCAGGCAGCCATATTGCTACCTGGAACGCATTGTGAGAGCATGTTTTCACTTTGACCACTAGATGTCAGACTACTGCTAACAACTGCAGTTAAGTGTACATGTAGTCAACGTGATTCAACTCCACACGCGCAAACTCTTCAGATGACATTCATTCAAATGCATGACATCCCCATGTCTTTAAACTAAAGGAGCTAAATATTTTCACATTTATTTAAGATGCATTTGTTAATGTGCAGTTCAGTTATACAATGTAGTTGTCATATGATATCTCACAGTCTGTGATTCCATACTTTGAACTATGTGTAATTTTTTTCCCTTTGGCTCTAATGATTCTCACAGATGACAGACAGACATATAAGTATGTTGAGTCGGCATCCCAGTGGATTATGTAATGAAGAGGCCTGGGAGCAAATGGATGCTGGAATGGGTTGTTCCCATCTCTGGATCTGGCAAACAGACCCTCTCTGACCCAGACTGATCACATACCGAACATTTCTGGCTCAATGTAGTATTTACACAATGTGGACAATGCTGAGAGAACATTTTTCGAGAGATCGGCATGAGGCAGATTAAGTAATGGTGACTTCATCTTGGTCACATACTTGAGAGAAAGAGAGTGCTTGAACGAGAGCGACTCCGCTGACGTTTGGGGGCACAATGAGTTTTCCGTGTATCCACTCACCACTACCAAGACTTTGGAAAGTGGAGTTTTTCCATTACTCCTCCATTTGTGGTAGACTGTGTTCTGCAATTAATTTCAGAGATGAAATACTAAACCATTGTGGAAACAGTGGACAAAAAGAGATATGCAATCCTGCATCAGTTATTTCCAGTAAACAAGGCCACCCTCAATATGAGGATATATCAGTAGCTTTACCTGTGATCGTTTTGCTGGATACCATAAGTCAGGATTTGTCATGTTGCGTGGCTCAGGGCACATGCAGTAGATCTTCAGTCAGAATAGATGGTATTCTGTGAAGGTTCATGAGGACATTAGGCAATGTCTGTTTCCAAATTGTTGTGTCATAGAGAAAAGGGCCTGAATGTCCTGTTAACTAGCAAGTGACCCCTTTGGATGTTGGTTTTTGCAAGAGTGTGCGCGCATCTGTGTTTATCAGTCTGTTCATTGCCTATATGTAATTGTCAGTCTGTGTACATTCTCAACCCTTTACTGCTTATTGCTGGAATGAAACGTTGCTCCATCTCCCACTCTTAAGAGTCAGCTTCGAGGTCGACTAGTTGGCTGTCAGACAGGCATCTCGAGTGTCTCCAGCTGCACAGGCTTCTGTGTGTGTGTGTGTGTGTGTGTGTGTGTGTGTGGCTGCACGCGTAGCTCCACGTCAGCTACTGCTACAGCAAGCAGCCTGTCTTCTCTGGCCTGCCGTTTGTCTGTTTGGCTCCAGCAGCCTCTGCCTCCATATGGAAGTTGTACAGCTTCTTTCTGTAGCTGGTTCTCCATGCCAGAGGAGAGCCTGATAAGGGAAGAGAGAGGCTCTAACCCACAGGGTTGATGCCCGCATGGCTTTTAGATTACTGGTGGCTTCTTATTATTTACACTGCTGTCTTCTAAGTAAAGTTGCAGGTCAGCGAATTGAGCATTTTCGTGTTCGTGGCACACAGATGTGTTTTTAGCAAGAGACACAGATGAGAAATCGCTGTGTTATTTTGCAGAGGGAGAGAATTGTTGCCAGAAAGGGGATTTCATTTTTCTAAATGGTTCGTGCTGACAGTTATCAGTAACACTTTTATCAGTCCATTGTTTAGAAGGGGATTTGCATGCAATTCAGGCTTGTCTAGGAAAAGTGGAGAGAGGTATGCTGCAGTTAGAAATACTGCCCGTCTTTTTCCTGGAAAGCGAGGCACACACACCTGCGTTTGCCATTTAACAGATTGAGTCATATGCTGCCAAAATGTACATTTAAAACCTTCTTGATTCACTGGTATGTACACTAGGGTTCAGTAAAAGCACTGTGTTATTTCAGGGTAGTGCTTGTATTTTTTGAAGGGCTGTCAAATGTGCTTTTGTGTCCCAGTGCAAGAATTTGATTTTAGTGAGAGTGTAGTTAAGGCAGCAGGAGGTAGGATTGAGAAGAGAGTGGACTTTGAAAGAGTACAACTTCAGGTCCCTCCCTCTCCGTCCTCATAGTGCTTTAGTTCTGCCTGTCCCAGCAGAGAAGGCCGTCATGCACGTGCAGGCTAACCAAGGCAACTGAAGAGACCAGGTATACAATGGCAGTCGCCATGCAATGGCCACAGAGCCCCTGGTAGCGTGCAGGAGCAGCAGAGCAGCTTGGAGCTCCTGTATAGGTATACCAGGCATCCACAACAATACACTGCAGATCTCTGCATGAGAACAGCAGGGGTATCGCCATCCAGCAGCCAGCAGGAGCCTCGAGGCTCAGGGGAGATAGCGAGCCAGCCTGCTGCGGAAACCCTGGCCAGCATGCAGGACCACCGGACTACCCGCTGCTGGCTGGCTCTTTCCCTGCTGTTCTCCTGGAGTTTCAATTACCCTGATTTTTCTCCCCACGTGATGAAATTTCAAAAGGTCATCCACTATATTTGTTAGAAATGGGCTGGTATCACTGCTGTTTGTGATTTTGTTTTTAAAGTACAACTTATTCCACGTATTTGTCAGTTATGTGCATGAGTAGTGACTGACATGTTAGAGACTGCCCCCGCTCTGATTGGTTGTTTTCATTCAGGGAGGTGGATTCTTGCAAATGACTTTAGGAGAACAAGGAGCCAAAGGAAGCTGATTTTTACACAGAATGCCTGTCTCATGTAGCACTGTGACAGTTACAGCAAAGATGAAAGAAGAAAAGACATTTTGATAAACGTTACCAACTGCTGCTTTAATACCCTGGAGGACAATTACACTGTCACATCCATAATTTACATAGTTGATCTGTCATCTCCCTTAAAAGGTTGCTTGTCTGCTGTCAGTGAATGTGCTAACATGCACCATCACAGAAACCCCGGTGCTCCTGACCGTTGGTTTGAATCTGGTGTATAAAAGTCATGCTTACAGAGGAGTGGTATCCCTCTGATAAGACGGTCCCAAGTCAGGCTATTATCAGCCCTCTCTGTGGTAATCAGCAGCCAAAGGTGTAATCAATTATGGCAGAGCTTGTCTGTTATTTCTGGCATCTCTCCAAAGGCCTGAGGCTCTGTGAAATGTGTGTGTGTATAAGTCACGTTTATGATCCGTCGCTTTAGTTGAAACATATTTTATCACAGAAATGTTCACGTAAAGCGGTGCACCCTCCCCTCACAGTGGGGGCGATAAATTGAACAGGATGGCACTGATTAAATTACAACTGAAAAGATCAGACTAAGTGTTGAGCAAGTGATCACATTTACCATTCAACTGCGCCTTGCTGTTATCACCAGTTACTATGGCAACAAGATCTTTAATAGCTAAGCTTTGTTAAGATATTTCCTTGAACCTTTGTTCTGCTGATGTGTGTGTTGTACTAATGAATTCATGATCTGGGCCATCTGCAGAAGCAGTTAGAAACATAAAGGAATAGTTCTTTGGAAAATCCGCTCTTTCTCTTTCTGACCGAGAGTTAGATGAGAACATTGATACCACTCTCATATCTGTGGGTTAAATATAAGATTACGCCCAAAATATCAAACTTCTCCTTAAAGAGACAGTAGTGAGCATGAGCGATGCAGTGATTAACAGAGAGCATGTCCACAGCCAGCAATGTACACATCTGACTTTGAAAAAGAATAAAACAGATATTCACATTTTAAAGTTCAAAGTGTGTACCTGTGTGAGAGAAAGGGATTAAGTGTCTCTGGCAGCAGAGCAGGACATCTGCAGCCCAAACGCTCATATATCACTGTTGTCTTGTCCGAAAAAATTATAACACAAAAATGCGTGGGGTTTTTACCCAATGGCAAAGTGATTTCACTTTGGCTTCTGAAGTGTGAAAACAGGAAGTGGTCTGTACTAGTTTGTTTCAATTGCTGACTGGTTTAGCATAGGGAACTGCACTTTTTCCACTTGGTAAAGGTAATCTGTATTTCAAAATGAGAGGTTCTGAATCCAATCCAGTCCGCGTTTGATGAAAAATCGGTGTTTCAGTAATTTAGTGACACATCCATCTTTTGCCCACAGTCTGACCTGATGCCCATACATCTTTGCTGCCCTCTTTCATTTCAGCGACTACGAAGTGCTTCACACTCATTCCTGACGCTGTCATCCTGCTCGTCATTCTCCAGAGACGAATGGGGTTCAACGGGAGCTAAGGGCCATGGAAAGAATGTAACGTGCACGCCACCATGGAAGACGCCGAATCCACATGCATACACGAGAAATAATTTACAGGTATTAAGAGGTTTCAGCTTTGGATTCTTCCCACAGGCTCTCTCTTGCCAAAGCAGTAAAATTTAACAAGACTCTTTTTATGAGACACTTAAAGGGATATATGCATATATATTAAGTCACCAACTGGGCTTATTTAGGTTTTACCAACAATTGAATTTCTAATTAGAATGTGCCTGCACACTGCTTGTGTTGATTATTTGTAAGAAGCCACGTGGCAAACTGCTTGAAAATCTGCTCATGGAAAGTGTCTTTTTTCTCCAAAATGGACTCTCCACCTCATGTGTTTGCTTGTAGCACAGCAGCAGGCGGGATGCCCTGAGCTCTAACTCAGCTGGCGGTTGATTGACAGCGGAGCCAGGTTGTTCCTTTTTTCTCCAAATTTCTATCCTTCAACTGCTTCCCAGAAAAACTCTTTTATGCCTCTGCCTGGCTGAGACTTTCCAGATCCAAATGGTTGTTTTCTCTCTAGTTCTCTCAGGCCCATTCAAACAGCCTTCTCGGAATTTCATTAAGGTGTTAAAATGTTCCTGTATTGTTCAACTTTATTATGCCGTCTTGGTTCGCTCTCACTGGAAAACGCCAAGCACACCGAACTATTCACAAGATCACTCTGGCTAATAAAGCAGCTGTTACAAGCAAAGTAAAAGTTTCCTTATGCAGAAATTACAATGGTCACTGCACAAATCTCTCCATGACAGAGCAACATGTCTGTGGAGGCACATAAAGCATTGTATGCTCATGCTTCTGTTTTCTTTGCCTATTTTTATTTATTTTATATTACAGAATATGAAAAAGTGACTATAAGCACAATGAACATGGCTGCCAGTCAGCAGCATTGTATATGAGAAAAGGCTCCAGGAATGGGAGCACAGATTCCTGGCAGGTCACAGAGGAACACTTCATTCCCTGGCAAAGATGTGGACATTTGGAGCTTTTTTTTTGTAGGGTTCGGCTTTTGTTTGTTTTCCTCTGGCTCTCTGAACATCCTTGGATATGGTTGTGTGTATTGGCTGAGGCCCTTGGTTCAGCACTAAAGGACATGTTCTCATGTGCTGTTTCTGAAGTGAACACTCAATGATGTTGTCATCGCTCTTTGGAGAAGGTCATTTCAGAAGTTTTAGTGAAAATTGTCAAAAACAATCTCACTTAGTGTGAGTGGATTTTTAAATTTTTCCCAGGGACATTTTACCATCACTGCTATTTTGGCACAAGTGGAAGATTTCTCTGTTTCTCAGAACACAATTGTTGTTATCTTTCTATCTGCAGCTGCCATATTTATGTTCATGTTGGGGCTAGGCTGTGATACAAATCTATAAATCTATTCTAAACTTGGAGGAAGTGGTCAGAGTTAAAATTACAGTGGAACGTCACCTTTTGTGCCAAATGAAGCTAAAAGTAATAACACCTCACAGTGTGAGGTTTTCTGACGGGAAATGAACACCCAAACTATATATATGATTGTACAAAGAGAAAAACTAATGTAATATTTTATAAACCATATGAAAAAGTCACTCCTCAAGATGATCTCCAAGACATCTTCACCTCAGGAATCAGCCACAGGTTCATGTGATGACAGCAGTTTTAATTAACAAGGGAGAAAGCACAGAACACGCTTTTGATTGAGCAAAACAAACATTTATCTGCTTATTTTTTGCGGCTCACCAGCGAGCATTCAGTGCACAAACGGTGAAGTCAGAGGTTTGGACAGCTGGGCCTCGGGGGTACAGGGGAGGATGTGGCGAGATTAGAAGAACCTGATTAACAGAAAACAGGCTGGAGGAAGAGGAATCTCCCTCCATCTCTTAATTTCCTTCAGTTATCCCCCTTTTCTCTCCATGCCTTGATCCCATTCCTAGAGACAGAGACGTGCATGGGCCTCAACTCTCCTTCCTCTTCTTGTTTTCCTTTAGGGGAAAAAAAAAAATCTAAGGCCATAGCGCTTTGTTCAAGTGTTTTCCTTGGTGCTTACATCCACTGCAACATCAAACAGAATTCAGATGGAGAACAAGGGACTCAACTTAGGATCCCTTTTGTCTGATTATAAAATCATCTTGAACCCTGGGTTCTCTCATAAGACAACATACGCTGTGCGGGTGTCTGGTTTTGTTCAGTTTGAACTGTAATTCTTCCGCTCTTCATCCCACTGAGAGCCTTTGTTTTCACCATGTACACACACCGATGTGTGATGATTGGCAGCATGACGGAGTATTGTCTTTCTTATCTGCATTGGTGTTACAGCAAATGCTCTCATGACTTTGGGGAAGAGTTGTTTTTTGTTGAACGTTCACTGGTGTGAATATGGATGAACAGGTCGGTCAGAGGGAGAGTTACGTTTATTTTGCATATATAAGTGGCCTTTGAAGAAACACGTTTTCATTCAGTGTCATAAATGAACTCTCAAACTTCACCCTTCGCCTCACCCCACTTGCAACACACATCTGACTAAAGCAATTAATTAATCTTATAGTTCTTAATCCGCTGCAAGTTCACTCAGAGCGCGACCAGCATTGGTTTCCCCTCTAGTCTTTTCTAGACAGGTTCCACATGGTCTCGAGAGGCAGCCCGATGTGAGCAGTGACTAATGCTGACTGGACAGCGGTCTCTGCAGGGTGCAGCACTAGGCTACCAGATGTGAGTGTGTCTGCATCAGTGATTGTTCCACTCCACACACACACGCACACACAAATATACACACAAAGTATGTGTGTGGTTGACTTCTCTCTCACTCGGTTACTAACAGGTATTTTACGAGACTTTAAAACCAGGAAACACGAGTATTTGATCCTGCTTTTTAAGTGAGAAGAAAGCGCTGACCTCGTCTTAACTAGTCACGCACAGTTGGCTCATGAATTTAATGAAAACTAATAAATTTGACTGGCAGAGTTGCCAACTTTAGGGATGTATACTTCCTGAAACTGGTCTTAGACACCATACGTTTTCTGCACATTTTCCCACGTGAGTGAACACAGCAGCCACAAAGTTTCACATCCACTGATGGTAACTGGTAATGATGAAAACTCACAGCTTTTAAGTTATTTAAAGTTATTTAAACCTTTCAACCTTTTTTTTCTTTAGTTCACTTCTAAAACATCTGACTAACTGACTCCACTGCTCTTCTGCTCACATTCTTAGACATATTATCATGCTTTACTTTCTGACTCAGATGTACCAGCAAGAAGCAGAAAGCTATAGATAACGACAAACACTGCTCTCTTTATTTAGACCTAAGTTTCTGTTTTCACATATAGTTAGTTAGAGTTGGTAGTTTAAAATGTTTAGGTCAGGTGCTTAAATATAAAAAAGGAAGTTGTTCAAGCACAAATAAAAATAGATAGGTAAGAAAATGTTCGAGCGGGGGTTCTAGCACAAATAATTCTGCTGTGACAGGAAATGTTTATCATTGGCATGTTTTTACTAAAGATATGCTGTTATTTATAACCTTATTAAATAGCAGTCAGCCTGTTTTATGGTAAGCATGTAAAATTAGTGAGTCACATTGGCAAGAATAGCCACAGCTTAGCAGAGAGTTCAACACTTCAACAGTTTTGCCGGATGTTTGTGAGGAAATTTGAATTTATTAGCTCTCAGAACTTTTGCCGATTATAGTCACAGAGTTTATAACCCTGGACTGTGTTTAAAGACAAAAAAAAAGCTTAAAGTTACTGACATGTTGCAAGACGGCAAATTGCAAAGCCAGAGTGAACAATACTTGATTCTGAACATTAATTCAGATTTGGAGATCTTGCAGCACCATATATGTTCAATTACTTGAATGTACAATGCAACCATACAAATACAAATGCTAATGTTGGCATCAGTACTTTTGTCAAAGATATGTGTAAGAGAATTAACCTCAATATCAAATATTTAAGACTCAAAGCTGATCTAATAAATATTTCTATATGGACTGAATGACAGAAGGAGCCGCTCACCTTGGAGACCTATCACAGGACTCTGCAGCTCCCTTTAGCTCTGTGCAGCAGTTTCTCATTTTTTAACTAATTTTGATTCACTCCCACTGACCTGCGTAATGTCCAGTCGCAACAGTCAGCTGTTCTGATGGAAAAAGCTCTCATAAACCCACCAAACATTACTTTACCACCTCCAAATGGTCAACATACCAGTTAGCAGCTAGCTGGTGAACATAGTGGAGCATTTAGTAGTTAAAAAGCCAGACATTGCCCTCAGGAGTTGGTTGAGAGCTAAAAAGTGACTGAATATTCCTCCAAATAATTTTGATGTTGCTCTGTATGTACTGGATGTGTAAATAGGCAACTGTTTGCTAACACATTTTTTCTATCAACTTAATAAGGGGAAAATATTGCTCAAGTGGCCAAAAAACAAACAAACAATGAGTGAATGTTAGTGTCAAAATATAAGAGTTTTACCACATAACATTTAGCAGTGAGTTTATTTATAAATATGAAAACAGTTTGACAGCCATACTTGGGGGTGGAAGTAACAAATTACATTTGCTGTCATTACTGTATTACTGTGGATTTGGACATCAGGGCTCGTGCTGTCAATGTTGTCCCACAAGTGTACATGTTGAAGTTTAATGCAATTTATTTAATAGCCTAAAGGTATCGTTTAAATTATAAGTAGCATCACATATCAGCCAAACCTGCATTTCAACATAGAACGCAGTAAGGTTTACTCAGATAAAAGTAAAAAAAGAAATCAATTAAAAAGTGCATTTTTACACAAGTACTTTTACTTGAGTACAATATCCAAGTACTCTTTCCATCTTTGAAAGTTGCCTGCAATACCCATAGCATTCAAGAGTCCTTTTTACTATCATAATGCCAGGCTGTTTATGTTTTTGGCTCATGTGCAGAATACAAATACAGAGTTCAACTACACCATTGTCCAATTCAATAGTTCTTTCTCATCAGCTGAGTCAACGTGTAAGTTGTCATGCAGATTGTGTTAATGTTAAAGTACCTCAAAGTGCTTGCATTAGAGACTGTAACACACATTGATGTTTGGGGTGCTTTAATCAATGTCGGTTCATTGCAGTCCGCTGCCGACATTAGACGTGTGGTGGGTTTCTGAGAAGGATTCCCTCTACTCTCCGCCACCTGGCGGTCTTCCAGTCTTTTGAGACAGCAGTCTCTAGAACTCATCCTCATAGTCAATGTTTGCAAGGCAGTTTTCTGGCATGGCATAAACAGATTTACTCTTTTTCTTCCGGCTCTCTGCTCCCATCTGTGCAGGGTGTTGATTCCCAGAAAGGGACAGGTAGGCAGCGATACTATTCCTGACTCCGTAGCTCACCATGTTGTCACTGTTCTCTGTGCTGACCAGCTTTCTCCTGTTAAGGGAGGAGATGGAAAAATAAATGAGAACAGAGCCTGTTTGTATTACAATTTTACTCCTCACTTGTGGAAAAATACATGAAAATTATGAATTTTGCCTCCTCTTTTACTTTCTTCAAATCTGTCCACGGCAGATCTGCTTGAAAAAATCTATACCCAATAACATGTAGTTAATTAATTAATTAGCCAATCAAAAGGAAATTAATCAGCAACTATTATGATAAATGCTTATCTGTTTAATGCATATTTCAGGAGAAAAACATGTGGTTCCAGTGTGAGTATTTGCTTTTCTCTCTCATACTGTATATCATTAAATTCAATACCTTTGGATTTAGTCTCTGTGAAATTGTAATGGAATACCTTCACTATTTTCCAACATTTCATACACAAAACAATTAATTGATTATTTGAGAAGGTATCAGATTAATCAGTGAAAAAAAAATATTAGGTGCATCCCTGATCTATACTTTTACATCCGATCTTCAGAAGACACCATCTGCTTGAATCATTATGCACTGCTATGCTGACTCTACTGTACCTGTCTACTTTCTTCCAGTCAAAGTTGCGCCGCATGACTACAGGTGGAGCTTCAGGAGTTACATCTGATGGCGGGGTTGTGCTCGACAGACAGGGGGAAGTTAACGCACAACATAAGCCATCTGCAAAGTCTGAAAAGGATCGGGGAAGTAACATACAGCTTTTAAACACAGAATAAATATTACATTGCAAAAGTTGCATTAACCACTCTCACACTCTATTGCTCAGGCAAACACACAAACTTGTGAAAAGCTGTGTGTTGGGGATTCATAGTGAATAACTGCACTAGTACAGCAAATATAACTACTACTTTTCTAACACCAGTGCTCATTATCAAGCACCCTTTGTATCTCATTTCCTGTTTTGTTCCAAAAGTGTTCTGTCAGAGCAGGAAATATACAGAGCTGACCACTGATAAGAAACAGTTCTATATTAGGACGTGATCATTTATTTTCAGTGCCTAAATAATCATGCACGATTGCATATGCCTGTTCGTGTGCTTGTGTTTGGCTTTCATAATGTTTGTGTATTTGTTATTTTTAGACCTACATGTTTCTCTTTAGTTATGTATCTAAGTGAATTGTGCAGCTACCCACCAGAGTAGTGGTTGATCATATCTTCAAGGCACTGGAAAGTGAGGCGAGGGGAGATGTAGTACCAACTGTTGTCCAGTCTGAAGATACGATAGTGCTTTATAATCCTGTGCTTCACTGAGAGCGAATATAGACCTGAGGATACCACACATAACATACACATGCTGAAAAAGCTGAGACAACGTAAAAGCAGAAGTAACATGATGCTGCTTCTGCACTGTAATGTCCCTATCCTCTGCTTAATCACGAGTAAAGAAACGTTTTGGATCAAAAAGTGATCACAGAATCTGTCATGGGAGTATCCGCTCACAGGTAATTCCCCGGTAATGTCCATAAAGAAATACTTTTAGGAATGCATATATCAATCTTCTCATCTATATCGTACCAAGAAAGTAAATACGTTTATTTCCCTACATGTCAAACTATTCTTTTAGCTTGTTTGTTGTTGTTTTAAGGCCAGTCCGATGTGCTCGTGCATTGGATCTGACCTCCTGATCTAATTTCAGCACAGGCTCATTTGTTGGCAAGAATTTAACTTATGATGCACAAACTCTACACTCTAATATTAAAAGAGAACTAAAGTCAAAGCCAGCTACCAGAGCTGACTGCAGACTCTGCTATGAGCAAATGTTCTCACCTTTCTCCCTGGAGCTCTCCCGCACCAGGAAGGAGCCCACTCTGTTCGCAGGTAGCAGGAGCAGCTCTTCAGCCTTCTGCCTCTCCACCCCCTCGAACAGCCAACTGACACAACAAAATACATCAGATCACATGAAATATTTGCTATTTAAACTCGCATTTCAGACCTTTCCAAATTCGTATTAAAGACATAACCTTGAAATGAGCACATACAGCTGTAACATCCAAACAAAAAACCAACATCTAACATCTAATGGTAGTGGAAACTACCACTGGAAAAAGATGCATTTGATATTTAATTTTCAATTTAAATCAAGTCCACACAGACCAACTATGCCAGCACTAGAGGATGGTGTCAATGTAATCTTACTTACCCGTGGTACACTTTTGCCACATGGCTGATTGGTACGTAGTTCTCCTTTCCTGAGACAGAGCAAACTCTCCACCAGTAAGCCTCCCTGAATACCATAAAGAGGCAAAGAGGAATCAACCACTGACCTTTTTGTGTAAGCACTTCTCTATACTGCAAACTTGCAGCATCAAGACACAAATGGTCCTCTGTTTGTTTTGTTTTTTTAGACTTTACTTCCTCATAGTCATTTGAGATCTGCTGTCTACTGAATTTGAATCTTGATGGGAAAACAGGGTTGTTTTTAATCAGGAATGCGAAAACATGATCTTACTGAGCGATGACTCTGAGCTTCTCCCCCATCCTGTAGATGGGCACGCTGATATCAGGAGACGGGTAGTCCTGAAGTACCACCACCATGTCGTCTTCCAACCCTGTCAGGAACAATATTTACAGCATTTACAAACGCGACCAAATGCTGATACCAAATACTGTATGTCTAAGACCAAACCTCGGAAATGTACTGCCATTTCAATGTTATTTTTGGGTTTAGCTTATTATATAATGGCATCTCTGATAACATCAGACTGTTTTTCATAGCTGTGCATATTGTAAATTACAAATTAGTATTAATATTAATTATATTAATTAATTAATATTAATATTGTGGAAATTTAACACTTTTTGATGTGCAAAGTGCATGACTGCTGCTACTGACAGCAGCAGAGAAAACTTTTGATATGCGCTCTCCAAAAATGCTTTCACTAATTATATATATATATATATATATATATATATATTTTTTTTTTTTTTTTTTGAATTATGGGGCAATCTTACCTTTAAAAGAGTTGTCATGGTTGTCTGTGTTGACTTTGTCTCTGGGCCTCACTCCACGCATCATATTCCCCATCCTCCAGATGAACACGGCTCCAGTCTGAAGTCAGAGCATAGAGAGAGATACACTTTGAAAGTGAAGCAAATGAGTGTAAAATGACCTGTATTTTTTTATGGTCAAAAGTTCTCTATGCTGCTGCACCACAAAGTTTGTAACTTCCCATAAGCTGATCATTGAACAATATCAACTGACTGATTCTTTTCAGAATGGGGAAGCTGAGGTTAGATGTTATCAGACTCAATTTTCCATTGTAGCACCTAGCTCTGTGCACGGACAGCTAACATTTGATAATGATATTGAATTTATATACTACTCAATACTGCTCCCAAAAGTCACATTGCATAATACACTCTATGATTATTCAAAAATACAAGCGTTTCAACACATCCTGTAAATGAGTCATATATTCTTAAGTTACATGACATGCTGGCCAGTTGGCCATTATTAAGAAATAACAGTTCCACTCACACAGAAACTATGAGCGGCACGTAGCAGAAGCAGTTGATGTGATAAAATGTAGACATCTACCTGTGGGACCCGTTGCTCGCCGGCTGTGATGGCATCAAGTGTGCCGAGAGAGATGATGGTCCAAATGTGGCATGGTGGCCTCAGCAGAGTAGCAACTAGAGAATTTCCATGTTCATAAGAGTTTGAAGAAATGACCTGTCACAGAGTGTGGCAACCGCGCTGCATCTGACAGCAAACTCACTTCCTGTAATGAAATGAGGAAGAGAGCCCGAAAAAGTCTTGTTGAGACACAAACAACAGATCATGAAAGAGGGGGCTAGACAGCAGTCCTCCAGATGTAGCCTGAACCATTATGGGCCAGTGGGTTTTTGTATTTAGAATTTATTTATTATTTATTATTACTATATATAGACTGTGTTTTGTGTGTCAAAGTTTTGTCTTGGTGATGTTCATAATTATCTGATGACTAATAACCTGTTATTTGCTGCCATTTTTTGTTGGTTGGTTGAATTTTTTGTTGTAGTTTAACAGGAAAGCAACTATTTTGGTAATCACTTAATTATTTAGGGTTTAGAGTTTTTCTAGCAACAATACCTGGTACTTTGTTCAGGCTTCTTCTAAAAGAAATGATGCTTTTCTTTGTGATAGGAAATTGAATATCTTAGGGTTTTGTACTATTAGTTGGAGAGAACTTGATATCTGAAAATGTCACCTTGGGCATTTTTCACTGTTTACTGACAATCTGATTATTGGATGAAACAATTAAAGGAATCTTGCTAAGAATTAGATGATAAGATTGATCCCACTCTCATGTCTATATGCTAAATGTTAAGCTACTGCCCACACATGATTAGCTTAGCACAAGGACTGGAAATAAGGGGAAACAATTAGCCTGGCTTTTGTCCAACAGTAACAAACCTACCGCCCACCAGCATCTCTAAAATGTACTTATTAACACACTCTATCTCATCTGTTTAATCGGAACAAAATACAAAATGTAAAAACTATATTTGTTGATATTATTTTAAGGCGATGGTGTTATGTGACCATTTCTTGACAGGGACCAGTTATCAGGCAGCTGGCAGAGACTCCAGGAAGTTACTTGTTCCTGGAAGATGGAACCTTCCTACTGGGACTTCCTACATGAAAGTCCTGTGTCCCCTTATTTCCAGGCTTGGTGCTAAACTAAGCTAACAGTTACTATAACTGATCAATCAAAAAATTATAGCATATTAATGTGAAATGAAAATAATCATTAGTTGCAGCCCCATAATAGATTAAAATAAAAGATAAGGACATTGTTACCATTGTTTCTGCAGCACATAAATTGGGATGTGCAAAAAGTACTCAGATCTGCAATGTGAGACCTTTCCTTCACACCATATAAGTGTTATACAGTGTAACAAAACTGAATTGGAACTAGGGGGGCATTGGTTTTGTTTATCTGGTGTTCATCTGGTCTGAAAGTATACCTGAATGACACTGCTGAAGTTTCAAATTAGGGAACAAAAAACAATGTCAGATGTATGACCTTCTGAGACAGCACACCACAGTCTGGAGGACATTTTTATCCTTAGATGTTCATGCTCTGTGAGTCAGGAAGAAAATGTGTGGTATGTGCATGACGAATTATACCAGTAGATTTCTGACTAACACAATAAAGTTTGGTGTTTTAACCAGATTTTTCTTCCCTATGTGAGGAATGACAAACCCTTTTTCTCCCTGTCTCACTCCAGCTTGCCCTGTGATTCATTATCTCTCATTCAACTCTATTCTTCAAACACACTTTATTTCTTGTCTCAGCTCAACAAATATGTATTCTGCACTATTTTTTTTTACTGAAGCCAATAAAATGTTACTTTTACTTTGACAAAACACCCTTAGCAGATGTCAGTCTAAATGTCAAATGTAACATCATGTTTGCCATTTATCAAGTTCAACCCTTATGTAAGGATAGAATAAGAGTTTTTAACGTCAAAGCAGATTGGAATCAGAAAACAGTGAGCTGGCACTTCCTTTTGTTGGCTTCCTGCTGTGCGAGGGCGAGAGTCAGCTCTGAGAGATAAATATTCCTTAGAGGAAGTATACAGGAATCACACAGTATCTCACATCATGTTTAGACTGAACTGTAACTAAACTGCATTTTAGGCTGAACCCAGCAGTTTGTCTGCTGGGTGTAGAAAAAGCAGCTGCTGTGGCTTGGTGGGTGGTGGTTGCTGTCAGATGCAGGACTGTTGTGGCTGCAAAGACGGAAGGAAGTCTTCATTGGCTTTAGATGAAAATAAATGCAAGGTCAACATGTAGCTCACAGTTTAGAACTGAATTTGTGACTTTTCCTGTGACCAGTTTTGGTCATTTTTTGGCGGTTTCACAGTAGATTTTATTTGTATTTAACAGTGGATATATTACAGGCAAATGCCTCAATTTACTTCTACTGCTTCTCTCAACAAATTTGTGCTACAGCAGATGAGCTTTTTGGGATGCTTCGTGAACTGTTTGTTAAAGGCTTTAGCCACATTCCAAAACAGAGAAACAAACAAAACACAAAACCTATTTTCTCACTTCCCACTAGTGGTATCTCGCCATGCAGAGTGTTTTGGTTTGGTTCTTTATACTGTATATATTGTACATTCTGTGCACTACAAATTAAAAGAATAAGTCTCACTGGGAGGTGCAACGACGTTAATAATGAATATATTTACAGTTGGAGAAGAAGTGAATGTACTGTATATTCAGATCCTTAACTTCAGTAAAAGTAGCATTACCACACAGTAAAATACATTAGTACAAGTCTTAGATTTAACTCTACTTAAGTAAAAGTACAGAAGTACAGAAGTCATAATAATAACATATTTTGAATTCAGTATTAGAGATTAGAGAAAAAGGGTAACGGGTTTAATAGTATTAGACACAGCAGGTTTTGAAATATTCAGTATTTACGCATTTCAGCTATTACTTCACCCTGGAACATTTTGCTCCTCGACTCCACAGCTTTTTTATTTTCTGTTTTTCTATGCAGGTCCTGGCCTCTGTCACTGCCAGTACCAGGGCCACGTGTGTCTTTGAATGAGTCACCAGCAGACATAACACAGGTGAAACTGAACCAGTGGGGCCGTCCACATCAACCTCCAGCTCAATGGACTCTTTGTTGCATCGGGATGAGAAACTTATTCCCCAAGTGGTTAAGGTAATTAATCAAGACTACTTCCCACCTAAATTGCCCGTATTAATAACCTTGTCTGAAATTGGATTAAGCTGGTGTTTATTTGGCAAGTGACATGAATAACATCTTATAGGCTAGTGCAATTTTAAAAAAGGAAGAAATAAAAGCATGAGTGGGCTTGGAGCTGCCACACACCATTATCACTTCATTAAACCATGAACTTATTATAACAGTAACATTATAGCATCATCTTTTTTTATAGACCCATGTTCATGTCATGTCTGTATTAAATATCTTATGCACAAAATGATCATAAAAGCATTGCAGCAGGTGTTTCACTGGTTGTAAAGCTGATATTTAGCTGTCAGAGACTTTCCTCACGTGGATAATAATTAAGAGGTCTGCATGATTGATGTTGCAGTGCGCGTTTATAGCACATATTGGGGAAGTTAAGTTCCAACTTTGAAGATGATCAGTGATTTGTGAGCACTTTTTTCTGGCCAACACACTCCTTCTCTGTCTCTCTAAAGACACATTCTCTCTGCCTGTGGCTGACGTTGGCCACACTTGCCAGCAGCTGCTGCGCTGCAGACTGGATGTGTTTGAACATTTCAAGGAGAAGCGACTTCCACGCCCTCCGTCTAAAATTACAAAATTACTGACTGTTAGGAATTCCCGTAATAATTTATTTTTTCTTGAAGTCTAAATCAAAACGTGCTCATGTGGCTTCAAGGTTCTTTGGCAGGGAGTGGAAGCACGATGCAATTGTTGTTGTAATGAATCTTTCCACAGTTCCTCTTTTCCTAAAAACAATACACATTCCACATGCTCTGACATTGGTAGTTAGTGCTTATGTGGTTCTTGTGTTCTCTCACTGTAATGAGCAGTATCTAAATACAGAAGCAAGGCTGACCTCACTGGACTTGAAACCACAGGATTGACAGGAACGGGGCGTGTGTTGGCTATAGGTGCATGTGTATGTATCTGCAGCCAGTTTTATCCACAGACTTGGAGCCAAAAATACACACATGAACGGCCCCAAATCCTCCACCAGTTAGCCTGTAATCATTAATGTAACATGGTCACAGTATGTGGGTCATTCAGGCATCTGGAGCATCTTTTCCACCAAACCATCTGCAATAGTGATCAGCCCTCCTTGCTTCTCTCATCCATTAATGCATTCCTCCAAGCTTTCACAAATATTCCGCAGAAATAATCCTCAGATAAATTCCGATGTTATTTCTATTTAGTGATTTAAAATAACTAACTTAGTATTGTACCCCGGCAGCAGGATCTCTTTAGTGATTCTAATCGTAACGTAATTGGATGTAATTGCAATAAGAAATCTGAGCCTGTGTTTGCAAACCACTGCATCATTATAGCAGAGTCAGTGAGGAGACAGAGAAGCAGGGAAGCAAAATCAAAGTTCCTCAGTGAATCAACAACAACAGCTTTTAGACCTGAAAACCTTCCCAGACCTGAAACATTCATTCCAGTCTGCTGCAATAATGAGACCCGACTTAATGACTTTTTTTTCAGCTGTGTAGGAAAATATTACTCATAAGAATTACATCACTAACATTACTGTGAACCGCGACCACCATTTAAAAAAGCCTGTATTGGGCCATGTGATGGCATGCAGTTAAGAGGCGGTACTTTAGGGACTTGTGGCTGGACCCTGTTGGCAAAATAAGTAACGTGAGGAAAAGCTGCAGTAATGAATAAAAGAACAGGCCCTGTGATGCCAACCTTCCTTCTCATTCTTATAATGGTCTGAAATCACTGAAGTGAAACAATCACACTGATTTTTGATACCATTTATAGTCCCCTTTCTCAGCAATAGCCGTTTAATTTATTCACAGTCTGTAATTAACTCACTGTATGTGTGCAGCATGTACAGTATTCCAGCGTTCCTATCTTTAATTCTCACTGGTAGTGGCCTCACTGTGTACTGTTCACCCTCCCACAGCCATATCAGAGTGGTGTTCATTTACTGGCAATACAAATTCAACACTTCCTACCGCTGTTGCTTTGCATTAAAAGCTTTCAACCGGGAAAAGAGTGTGTAGGTTTATCACAGGAAATACAATGAATTTGTGGCCATGGTGAATTTGGGTACGTTCCAGTGACCAGTTGCTCCCCTAAGTATTTCTGACAAAGCGATTGCTCAGGGAGCCTTTGCTACAGTAACCGTGGGTGTCGCGAAATCAACCAGGTCTGCCAATCAACCAGGATTTACAACGTGCATTTCCTGAAAGATGGCTTACACAGGTTCTCCAGTTATTCAGCAGTGTCCCTCCATAAGTCAAAATGGAAAGGTCAAAATCGATACAGCAGAGCCTGAGATATTTTTACTTTTAGTTTCAAATATGGACCCCAGTTCCAAAAACACAGCTGATTTTGCAACTTAATAGCATCATTTTTTGCGCTGTTCTGTCTGGTAAAAGAAAGCCTGCACCACAGGGGACATTATACTGTATCCACAGGCTGGGTAGTATTCAGTATTCAGTATCAGTAAACTTACTGTGATGTGCAAAGTCTGTGGACAGCTCCTTTAATTCACAAAAGTCAGTAAGGTTGCTTCGTGGTTATTCTAGGACAGATATGACATCATATATCCATTAGTGGACAAGGCGCAGTCTTGCACTAATTGAACCATTAAATTAACAAGTCTCCCTGCAGTATAATCCCCAAAGGTGAGCTCTGCAAAGAGGGAAAGTGTTCCTAATGTCAGGGCGTCATTCAAGTTCTGTTATCACAGGCCCACCTGTGTATTCTGGCAGCCCCGCCCACCGCCTCCACCTCCACATGCACGCTTAGATGCGTACACATCAAGGATAATGCCAGCCTTCACATCCATTGCAGGGTAACTATCGGTTACCTTGCCAGCCAACCCTGCCAAGCCCATAATGAGAGTCTGCATCAGTGGACGCGCTCGCTCTCCTCAGAGCTCCAGATGGGAGTTTAACAGTTATCGCTGCGTCATCATCTATTACCCAGTCATTACAGGCCAGCGAGCTATTTTCATGATGCTTGTTTTCACTGTGCACCTGTGAAAGTACATCCACCCCCCTACAAACACACAGACACACTGCTGTTTTTAATACATGTAAATCCCAAAAAGCCCCAGAGCCAGACCTGATAAAGACTTGGTGTAAGCATGCGTTTGCTCAGTGGTAACATGTAATGAGTAATGCATACCCATGTGGAGTGTAATAATTCACAGTCCTGAGTAGATAATGTCATGTTGATGTCATGTTAGCTGACTTCACTTGACAGAGGGCTATATTTTCAGAGTGGATGCTTGTTGATATTTGCCACATGTGCAGTTTGTTAACTTGACTGAAAAAAACTGATATCCAATGATATTTCACTGATTCAGCTCAGTAAAGGTAAAGATGCGATGCAAACACACTGTACTGTTTCACTGATATTAGCTGGGCCCTGACTAAATAATGACTCATTTTCAGGAAAAGTAAAGCCAAGCATCTGTTGCATAATACAGGAACCACTCTATTATTTTCTCTCTCTTATTTTGCCACTGACCGGTTTTCTAGTTCATGCAGCCCTTGCTGGTTTTTATTTTTTGATAAATAATCCACAGAGGAACTGTGAAAATGAATTGCCAACGACTCTTAAATGTATGCATGCACACTGGTGTGTTTGATGTGAGACAGAATAGATCGAAATGTGATCCTGTGCATACACCTGGCAAGACTGAAGGGCCCTTTATAGGCATAACTTAACTGTAAAGGATACTTCATTTTCTATTTAAAGTGAAACGATGTAACTTTTGAAATGATGAATAACAACAATCTTCCTCTTAAAAAAGAAAAGTTTAATTCATAAGCACTAAAACCCACCTCTGCTCAAAAAACTCTCTGCTAGTGTTACGTGGTCTGGTATGACCAGTCATTTGGTCAGCTAATGTTAGCAAACTTTTGATAGTTACACAGATGGCTATGTAACTGGCATTACTGAGTTAGTTCATGGTCTATGCTGGTCTGCTATGTTTTAGCACTTCCAGTTATCCTCTAATTGTCTCTTTAGGCCACAGTGGCTGCTGTTCTGCTGGACAGAAGTTACTTAGGATAGCTTAATCTATTAGCCTCTGCGTTGACCTCAAATAGTATTAGTTTTTGTATGAATATCTCTTGATTCAAATGTCCTCCCTAACTTTTTCTTTATTCATTAACAGTAATAAATAAAAAAAAAAAAAGACCAAAATGTGATTTATTTTTTAAGGAGGCTCTTAACACAGCTTCAATGTGCAGGAAAGAACAGCCATCAAGTCCGAAGTTTAGCCATGTCTTCTGACACCTTTAAAAAGATCATCATGTTTGAATGATGATCAGTAATCAATAACTAGATACTTGTGTACTATCTATTAACAAAAACACAGAAGCCTGGCAGTTTCTACTATAGATTCAACTTGTGATAATAAAGCAAAACAGCATTCCCCTACTGTATTTCTGTGTGGGAGCAAATGCTTGCTGGTGTTCACTCCACTAATGTAACCATCAGTGAATACGTGTAACGTGATTCCTGTCATTTCCCTCGTTCCTGACATTCCTGCCTGATGTTTGTAACTTTGGAATTCACCTTGTCATCTGTGTCCAAGGTATCAAGCCAGAATTGACCAGCGCTCACTCATGTCCAGGATAAAGTGATTACATAGCTATTTCTGCCATCAAAAAGTGGTCACATTTCTTTGTTGTGATGTTCTTCAACTCTAACCTTATCTTTTTCACTCTAGCAGTTTATCCAGTCTCCAAGGTGATGCATTGAATACTACTTTTTTTCATTTATTTATTAGAACTAAAGTTTTTAAGGTCACACTGATACAAACTATGAGGTGCTTTTGGAAGCAAAGAGTTTCACTGGAACAATTTGTACTGATAAAACAGGAAACACTTGAGGCCATATTTCACCTGTCAGCAGCCACATACATTGAGGAGAATCACGACAATATACTGGCTTAGTGTCTAGCTATTAGGTGCTGTGTAGGAGCATATTTCATGGTCGATTGCAGAGACTACTGAAGAGACGTCCACTGTGTGTAATTGGCCCTCATTCACTCCCATTACCAACTTCATCGAGGAGGAAAGGTCAAAGGAAAAACACTGGAGCAATCCGGCATGATTGCTGACAGCTTTGCAGTCTTTTTAAATACACGCAAGTGTGTGAAGACGGAGGAAGGCATAAAAGGAAGCCCTGTCATACGGTACCGTCTCACTTTCAGCTGGTCCCTGCAGGTTTGGAGTTGTGATTGTGTAAACCAGACAGACGTTTAAAGTGCGGTTTTTCGCTGTGGCGGGTTCTCCAGGGATGTGCTCAGCTCTAAATCTCGTTTACGGCTTCACTTCACTTTGAGAAAATCCATTCAGCCACGATGGCCCCAAGACTCCCCCTAACCTTTTGAATGTCTCAACAGATGGAGCCGATAAGGCAGCCTGAGCCATCACACTGATTATATTTTTTTTTCCCTTCTACTCCTTGTGCTACTAATAGTGTGTCTGATTCTTCCACCTAATGCAAGCTAATCAAAAATTAGACATACATTTATGAAAAGCACAGTAGCTTTAGTTATCGAACATGGGTTATATTGGAAATTTCATCTTCTAACCATCAGGTTGATCTTATCAGAGTAAAGGTAAATACCTGCAAAAGTACCTGATTCCATGAATGTTGATGTAAGAGATCTGGTAAGAGATAAAGCCCAAGAATACCTCACAGTCATTTAGCCCTGACAGTCAGTCGGATATGCGCAGGATCCACACGGATTGAGATAAATAGCCACTGAAAAGCCGGAGCAGAGGCCTGATCCCTGTGCTGTGTACCCATCTGTAAGTCAGATAGCGCCTTGTGCCGATTCTTGGCTGCAAATGGAAGCTTTTCAAAGTCACATATCCTGAGGCTAGGCCTTTAGAGATAGCAGGTCAGCCAGGATAAACACACTAAGACAAAGCATTCCTACTGCGGGCTGGGTTCATGCAATCAAGAGATGCCAGAACCTCAACAAATCAGACATTTCTAACCAAGACATGTCCAAAAACAGCCCCATGTTTGTGTATTTGAAACATATAAGGCAATGTGTACATGAAGCTAAAAGCTAACCAAGCCTGTGTTTGGTTTGAATGACAGCCAAAGCCACACTGAGCTGAAACACATTGGCTTCAACGCGCTGCTCATTGTTGACCGACACAGATGCTCTTAAAGACAGCATTTGTTAAAAGCCGTGATCTCGAGAGCAGTCGGGATCCTGCAGCATCCCAAATCCTTCACATTATCTACATGTCACCACAAGTCTGCCAAAAGTCAAACAAACGAACAAAGCAGCACAAAAGCTTGATGCAGATGTGTTAGAAGGTGAAGAGAAGCCCCATTGCAGTTGAAGTTGAAGTGTGTGTTCGAAACACACTTATGCTCATACATCATCACTCACACATACTGTATGCTTGTGGGCTGACACTGTACCAGCATGTGCAATACATTCACAGGAGGCATGTCTGAACCTGGACTTAAATCGCAGGACAAGGCTGGTGTGAGGTGAGGTATTTTTGCTCAAGTTACCTGGACATCAAAGCTATATTCACACAGATGTCGAATTTGATAATGTGAAACTCAAGCACAACACTCAAATGTTCCTTTAAACGTTATCCAGTTGGCGAACCACGTATCTAATTTGTACAAGTCCTTTGCCCCCTGGTGTCTGATGGTATCTGAATTCTTTACTCTCCTTTGTTGGTTTTACCTTACCATGATCAGGAGGAAATTACACAAAGGAGACAAACTCCTATTTTATGTCTTCATTTATGTGTCTTAAAATATGGCACAAGCTGCTTTTGAGCAAACCAAAAGCTGGCACAAACTAGTGACAAAACTACAACAAATTAGGAAGAACAAAATTACAATTATTTGCACTGAAAATTGCATCCTTAAACTTCTGAAATCCATTTTGTCTTGCAGGTACCATCCTGATTGATCTGTCATTGTCGAGGTGGGTAACTGTAGACACTTAAGAGGAGAGATCAAAGCAGGTCTTTGATAGGGAAAGGAAATGTCAGACGAAAATGTTCACAAAGTTATAAATCTAGCTTATCGAGGGCAGCAAGATGAAATAAGCTGCTAGAAGAGAATCATTTTAATCATAAGCAAATTGTTGGTCAGCTTTTTGGCCTCGGAGTGTGGACCTGTGTGTGGAATTGTCTGCATGCATTTTCACATGTCTGTGTATAACCCACCACTTTTCATGCAAAGACAGAGCCGACAGCACTGGACCTAAAATTATAATAAAAGTTGCTTTTGGCAGAGCCGCCGCTCGCTAAATATTTGCACAATGTGTTAGGATTTTCCACTTAACAACAAACACATGCATGAATGGAAACTTGATTTTTATTTAAACATCTCTCTTTAAGAACAGTAAGTTATCGAAGGTGGGGAGTCGTTTACAAAGTTGTGAAATCTGACAGAGGAATAACACATAAATTATCAGTGCATATTTTCATCAGATGTGTATTGTAGACGCCTTACTTATATAAATGTTTAAATAGGTGACATTGTTTTGACCTTAGCTTTGTTTGAACCGTGCCTGCGTGCTATTGGCTTTGCCAGGCCAACAATGTTAAAGGGTTACAGCCATCAATGCTACAGTATTAAGTGGTAAACAGTGTTAACAAATCCCAACAGCACAGCAAACTACACGAGGAATCGTTTGCTATTAAACTGTTTAGAGTTCATGTAGACTTCTTGTATCTGTGAGGCCCAGCAGATGTTTTTCTCAGTCCATGAATCTGAGACCACAGCTATATAAAGAGTATAATTACTGGACTGGCCTGAGCACAGACTGCCATGCCCTTTCTCTGTCACACACACAGATACACACAAACAAGCCACTCATATAGTTTAAGGCCTACATATGGCTCTCAAAGTTCAATCGAGTTTAAGGAATAGAGATTCAGGGATACGTTGCTGACAGTTAGATGAGAGGATTGCTACATTCATGTCTGCACGGTAAAACTGGAGCCATAGCCAGCAGTGAGTTAGCTTAGCTTAGCATACAGCCTGGAAATGGGGAAACAGCTGGCCTGACTCTGTTTGACACTACAAAAATGCTGCTAGCACCTGTAAAGCTCACTAATTAACTTTACTGTTGTTTTTATTTTATTTTTACTATTCTGGTAATTTCGGAGTACTGTAGCTATTAATCACTGCTCTTAAATTAACTTTAATTCTTTCCTTTAATTGTAAATACAGTCATGTTTTTGCAGTAAGCGATCTCAAGCTATTTCAAGCTGTAGAGAAAACACCCTCTGCTGTTTTAAGCAGTTTACAGTCTATTATGAGGCCACTAGCTGCAAAGAAGTGATGTGATGTTCAGAAACAATTTCCCACACTAGTGGTGTGCTGTGGAGGAACTTTTTTTTATGTATCACCTCAGCGGATTTTGGTCGCCTCAAGGTGTTGTAAATTCATTCTCCCATTCTAAGGAGGATTACTGACTCCACTTGACTTTGAAGCTCGAAGATTTCCAAAACACGGTTTGACTTCAAGGCTTCTCTTTGAGTTGAGGGGATTTTAATGAGGGGATTTTCAGTTTGACCAGCTATGCAAGACTCAAGTCATAGATGGTCAGCTCCCGTAATCAGGCCATCTGTCACACTTTTATACCTGGAGTGCTTTAGTGGTTCCCTCACACTCATGGGACACTGCGTAGCACTCACGGGGTGCCCTGTTTTATCCTGTTCACATACTGGAATGTTGTGCACCCACACAGCCCGGGGGTGCACATGTTAATATAGGGCGACACTGTGGGTCAGCGATTAACATCGTTGACCTCAGGTTCAATCCCATTTGGATGTGCAGAATGAATGTTTCTTCTTTAAGTTCATGCAAATCAAGTGGAGACTTTTAGGTCACATGAGGATCACATGAATGAAGAAGTGACGGAAATGTGTCTACCTTGTGTCAGCTGTCCCCTCAGTGCATGCTGGGATATCCTCAGGACCTGAGAAAGATGGAATTGTCAGACATTTTGGAAAACGTGCTTAATTGATTTCTTGGAAAGAGTTAGATGAAAAGATCAATACCACTTTAATGTCTGTGCGCGGACTATGGGGCTAAAGCTAGCAGGTTATTAGCTTAGCTTAGCACAAAGACTAGAAACAGGGGAAAACAGCTAGCATGGCTCGGTCTAAAATTTGAACCTCAAAATGTTAATGTGACTATTAATGTATTAAACAAAATGTTTTTGCTGGAAATCGCATACAGATTATCCAAGCCATGCTAATTAAGGTACTTTAGTTGAGTTAGTTCAGTTGAGGTGTTAGTAGGTGGGTTTTATTAGCTTTATATAGACCCACACCAGCTGTTTCCCCACTTCCAGTCTTTATGCTAAACTAAGATGATTGCCTGCCAGCTTTAGTTTAATATTTCGCAGACAGACACAAGTGTGGTATCTTCTCATCTAACTTTAGGCAAGTAAGTGAATAAGTGTATTTCCTAAAATGTCAAACTGTTGTCTTGAGACAATAAATGAATTCATTCGTCATTAAATGCTCTTAATTCATGTCAGCTGACAAACTGAGCTTCATATGAGCGCAAAGCAGCAGTCGCCTCAGTTCTGGCTTTCATTATAAGATACTTTTGCCAAAAGCACAACAACAGACACATGAAGAACACAGACACGCCGGCATGCAGCAGCACATTGACTGATGTCACCTAATGATGCATAGCCTACTGTAGGTCCATGTACAGCTCCCCAGTTAACACTAACTACTGCTATCGTATCAGACCAGAAAATGGAGGACAGATGTCAGCATGAGCTTGAATGATACCATCTGTGGTTTGAAACTTTTCTTTTCTGTCTCTGTATTGTTTCAGTGGATGATGGCGAGGCCTTTGGTGTGTGAGAGAGCCACTTTGTGTCAGACAAGTAGAGATAGGTTACAGGATTAAAGAGAGAATCTGGGTAATTCTAAGGAAATTGAAAATGTCTAAAATAAAAAAAGGAAAAATCTCAATTAATGGAGGACAGAAAAGGGTTTTTTTGTCTAGTCTCAAAATGAGCTTTAAAGTGATTTGTTACTGATCAGCAGACTTTTTTTTCTGTCTTGATATGTTTATTTTTCATTTCAGTCACTTATAATTGATGCGTTTTACCAATTTTATCTGGTGTTTTAATGTGCACATCCACCTCAGATATATTCTACCATTAAAAGTAATAGTTCCCCGATTACTACTAAGGACACACACGCACAAAACACACATGCACACAGTGCAAGCACAATTTATTTTTGTGTATTTTGTCTATAACTGCAACTGTAGAACAGCCAAACGTCTTAGCAAAGGTTTGAGCCAACAGGATAACTACACACATCCAAGCCTGGGCCTAAATTATACTTTATTAATAGAACTTCACAAATCAGTAGCCTACTGTATACACAGGAAATCATTAAAGACGTCAATCAACTATGGAAAAAGAAATCAAATAAGGTTAATCCTCAGGCAGAACAGAATGGGATAAAACTGGAAACTGGTGTCCATACTAAGTCCTCGAACAGAATAGGATAAAAACTGAACAGATATACTGGTGAACTGAAGTGAACTGAGGTGGGGATAAAAAAGAGAGCAACAGAGACAAAGAGAGTGGGTACATTGTGCTGTGGAGGGGTCATGCCAGGGCGGAGAGAGAAGCGCTGCTCGTATCAGCTCAGAGGCTGACAGCTCTCTGACAGGGAGAAGAGGACTGCCTGCAAATAATAGGGGTTCAGACCTGGAGCACCTTGCTCCTTGGCAAAGCGCTCATATCCCATCTATCACTCTCTCTCTCTCTGTTGTCTGCTGCGCTTATTTCTCAGAGTTTCACTTATTTACAGTGACATTTCCATCAGCAGACGAGTGACACAAGAGGAAAAGCAGTGAAGTGAAATCAAACATATTTTCCATATGGTTAAATAGCAGCATAAAGTGGAATTTCTTTGGCCCTTGTCTGCGTCATCTCAAAGAGAAACACTCAAATTTCCAAAAAAAAAAAAATGGAAAGGAAAGTTAAATAGCAGACTTTGAGATAGATGACATCATTGATTTAAAGTGAACATCTGTGGGCCAGACACAGCCCCGGCCTTAAAATAGGTGCTGTAGGAGGTAGGCAACCTGTACGGTATATTTATTCACTCCTTTTAAAAGCAAATGATCTTCTCAACAATTCTTGTGCAGTCATCTGGGGAAGAGGCAGTGTGGCCTTGAAGACCAGAAGAGATGAGCTGCTGTCCTGAATCAATAATCAGACATAAATAAATACCATACAGCAACAAAGCTGAAAAAGATGCATCTTTTGCTCTGATTTTTATCATGCATGCGGAGGGGGGGGGGGGGCATCTACACCAAATTTACAACATGTGCAAGACCATTAAACCTGTGACCGTGTGAAATGAGTGCTGGATGTGCGGATGTGCATCCAGTGAACGCTTGTTCTTAAATGCCCATATGCATGCTTTAAGTTTAAACAGGGTGTCTAAAGGCCTGCATGGAGAGGAGAGATTATTAGAGCAACCAATAACTCCTGGCCTCTAATCTCAAATGAAGCAACAGTAACTCCAGCGTCAGAGGGACCTCTGCCTGGCCCCGAGTGTCTTTGAGTTTCCAGACACGCCCTAACCACCGGGGCTGCCAGCGCTCCGAGGAGGAGGATCGGGTGAAAGTGGAGCGGAGGGGAAGAGAAGGAACCGTCCCCAGTCACAAGTATGCGGGGCTCGTCCTTTCAGACCTTACGTCAGTCCGGACTCTTTAACAGGCTGTCCGGACGCAGACAGAGGCGCACGGAGATGACAGCGACGGGTCGAGGATGTAGCACACCTGCGGAGAGCGGCGTGTGGAGCCTTTAGAGCGGGACTAATTCTGCATTCAATGCATTTGGAGTTCCTCACCAGTGATGAGTTGGCTCCTGTTGTGGATTCTAACTGCAGCCGGGATTCAACAGGTGGGATGGACGATAGATTTGAAAAATTAATAAAATCAACTTTTCTGAGTGCAAGCTTTGCTGCATGGGCGACTTACCTCAGGATGCAGAGGAGGAGGAGAATTAATATTATGCTGAAAATATGGATCTCATTTAATAGTGTATGTATTCTTAGTTGCACTTTAAAGAGTATTATAAGCGTCCTGGTGACTTACAGTGTGTTTGTAGAACTTTTTTATTGACTTCAGTTTGGTTTTTTTTAGTTTAGTTATTTTGTTTAACCATCTCCTGCTATAATTCCTGTAGAGTGTTTGTAGAGCTTGTATCTCCATAGGGTCAAACTCTGATTACTATTCCTGTAAGGACTCCTGATTAATGTTAAATTATGAATCCAAAGTGACCTTATCATTAACTTTTTTTATCAGCTGTTTTCCCTCCTGTTGCAGCCATGCAGACATGTATCCCACTGGCAGCACATCCTTCCATGTATTATAGGGTTTCCATTGTTACTCATAAGGTTCATCTGCAGATGTGGCCCCAAGTGATAAGTCCATGCTGACTACAGAAAGTTTTCTTGGCTACAAGCAGGGCGAGTTTGATTGATAAGAGTGCCTGACCTGAACCCCATCATTTCCTCTGAATGTCTCAGATTTCTCTGAAGAGAAGTCATTTTTGTGATCAATCATCCCGCGGTTAAACTTGAGATGCTTGCAGCTGTCACTTTCCACCGTTTGTTATACTTTAGTGCCACCTAGTGGTCGTATGGGTAACTGCTGTTTTCCTGATTCGATTTTGTATCAACATTTGTTGGATTATTATAACATTTATTGCAAAAAATGACAGATTTCTTAGTTTTTCCATGTATATATTTTAAAACCGTTTAGCAACTAAAAAAGTAATTAATGTGATTTAAAAAAATATTTGTGCAATTATACCTCCAACTTGTATTATTGTGATAAAATACTGAATAATAAAATCATTTTTAATTTACAATATTTTTACTTATAAAGATTAAAATTTAGCTGATAATAAAATGTGGCAGTTTGTCACATTCTTCTTATTTTCATAGCATCTTTTAAAGTGTGAACATGTTTTAAACTGTTTGTCACATGCTTTTGGAGGGAACTTTAAGAAGACAATACCTGAGAGACAGTTTACCTCGTGTCAAGTGTTTTTTGGGTTCGCTTCCCTGAGGCAGGGTTTGTCTAGGCCTGTGCACATGCTCCTAGAGGTCATATGATCTGGCCAGATGCTGACAGGAGCAAAAAGATCAAGGAGGGTCATCCGTCCTTGTCACCTCTCACAACAAAGTAAAAACACCATTTTCATTAACTGGCCATCACCCAAACATGACAGCTAGTTGAGGTCACATTGGAGAACGTTCAAAGAGGGAATTGAAGGATTGTGCCCTAGATTTATAAAATCTGAATAGTTGGAGGTCACCAAATTATTTTAGCATCTTTTCTCTTTCTTTAATACCTGTTTCTCTGACTCAGTCTCTGCTCTGTTACTCCGTACTTTCCCTGACAATGATGAATTGCTTTTTAAATGAAATCATGCTGAATTTAGTCAGCAAAGGTAAACGATTTCAGGACGATGACTTCATTATGCTTACCCTGTGTTTTCATAATTAGCTTATGAAATGTCCTCCCTCTCTGTGCTCCTTTCTTTGCTAGAGAGATGGACAGGTTTTGAACTGTGTTTGTTTTTTTTGTTTTTTGTTTTGCTTCTCTCTAAATTAGCCTGATAGCTGCAGGCTAAATGAACTCTTCTGAGAAATGGCTTTGTGGCGCGGCCATGATTAAAACTCATTTATCTGCATTAGCTTTCAACGCTGTGCACAGCAGTTATTAATATGCCCATAATTCCATTGAAGTGCAGAGAACAAGCTCAGGGATATGACATAGGGTACGGCTTGCATAAGATGATTAAGCATGTTTCCTCACAATTAATTGTGGATTAATTGCGCATGCATATATGTGTGTATGCATGTGTGTGTGTGTGTGTCTCTTTCACGGATCAGAAACTCCTTACTGAAGTGCTGCTCAAAACATATGGATGATATTATGATTTATGAGTATACAGACAACACTGAACCTCATTGTTTGTATTTGTAGACCAGTCAACAGTGTGGCAGTTATGATGGATGTGGCATCTGTTACAGCTTCAAAGTGTCTTAATCATGAAGATCCTTCATGATTTTGTCATTACTGCATGTGAATTTGTCTGAGACTATTACACTCCCTAAATAATGACCCAGAGATCTTATTTCTTGCAATTTCTCATGCACTGTGTCCTCAATCCAAGCAGAATTGAATTTGGCCTCCAAAAAGAGAAGTTTCCTCTGTTGAGACTGCTCGTGCATCCAAGTGCTAGGCTGTTAATGTGGCTCATGTGACCTGTGTCAGTGAGAACATCTGCTTTTAAGAGCTACAGAGCTCTTAACTGTGTGATCTTGGCCACCACAGAGCAGCTTGTAAGAATCAAAACACACAAAGGGACGCGATGTTGGTCAAGCCTTATTGGCAGGATTTTGTAACTGTTCAGCACAGTTGCAGATTTTCAATATGATACTGAAATACTTCCAGAGTATTAAGCACATAAAATACTAGATGTTTTGACTGATTCAATGAGATTATCTCTGCTGAGTGTTTAATTCATTGTTACAGTCTTATTTGATTTATTGCACAGCATGAGCAGGATGCCATTTATCATGTAGGCAGTGGAGCAGAGGTGTTTGAGACCATTGGGATCAGCAGCTTTGGGTTACCAAAGAGGGCTGGATATGAAAGAAATCAGGATTAAAAATATTGCATCCTCACAGGGGGTGAAATACCTCTCATGTAATTACAGATGGCATTTAGATTTTGCACAAACACAGAGTAGCCACTGAAGCCTGTGACTTGGTGTGGTGGTGTGTTTTATCTTCAATGTAATGAAGGTTTATTCATGAAGTAAGTGCACACTGAGAGGGCAATTGGTCATGCCGCACCAAAGTGCATTTATTTGTAGGACTTGTTGTTGAGCCTGTGTTTTAGGCTTCATTTTCTCGCTACTCTCTCACCAGGCCTACTCCCAGAATTCCACTGCCATGCCGCCTGCCACAGCCCTCACATCCCCAGCTATGGATGTGTACAACCGGACACAGTACTGTAAGTGGCCCTGCGAGTGTCCCAGGGTCACCCTTACCTGTCCGCCGGGCGTGAGCCTCCTGATGGACGGCTGTGACTGCTGCAAGACCTGTGCCCGGCAGGTGGGTGAGGTGTGCAATGAGGCAGACACATGCGACTACCACAAGGGACTGTACTGTGACTACAGCTCGGACAAGCCTAGGTACGAAAAAGGAGTGTGTGCATGTAAGTGTCACTCACCAAAACCAACAAAACAAACAGCAGTTTTCACACAGCAGGATAGGTTTATGTTTGTTTTCTGGTATGGTAGTTTAGGTTCACCCTCCACACCACAGCACAGACAAATGTCAACACTGTTTGTCCTAGTAACAACACAGGCATCACTTGACCAGAATATCACTGAATTTTAATGTTGACTGCTTGATACCACAGGCAGCAGCCTGCATTCTTTCACCTTCTCTGATGTACGTTTGTACTGAAGTAGTTTGTAGTTGCATGACACATATTGTCAGCTGCATGTCCACCAATGTGATGTGGATTACAGAATACATATGGAAGTGACTTGTTGACATAAAAAAGCCTGAATGTCACATGTTTTGGGGTTGTTTACACAAATAATATCCCCACTCCTGGACATATAATATTCTTAGTAAGCATCAGCTGCCACAGACTTAGGTGTAGCCTAAACCTGAAATGATGCCTAAATATAAAGTACACACTTTTCACAAAAGGGGACTGTCTGTGGTTCAAGATGTAATAATGTGATTATTGTGTTAATTCAATAGATCTATTTTATTTTCATGTATTTTTTAGTTTATCATTATTTTTAGTTATGTTGTCACCTGTCACTACTGATACCCAGATCTTTATTTACTGTACAAAAACTGTGGTGAAAGGTCCATGCATGTCTCTATAATATGCGCCTGTTTGTCGTTCCTCCCTGTCAGATATGGTGGGAACAGGCTGTGAGCATGATGGTGTGATCTACCGTAATGGACAGAGCTTCAAGCCCAGCTGTAAATACCAGTGTGTGTGTGTGAACGGTGCAATCGGCTGTGTGGCGCTGTGCACAGAGTCCCAGCCTCCACGGGTGTGGTGCCAAACCCCACGCCGGGTCAAAGTCAAGGGACAGTGCTGTGAGCAGTGGATCTGTGATGAACCCAAAAGAGGGCGCAAGACGGCGCCACGACACGCAGTAGAGGGTAGGACACCTTGGATATATGTACAAGGGTGGTAGTGTATTCTGACGCTTGGTGAGGTTGGGCTTCATCTTACAAACTCTCCTTCATTATTTTTTTCAATTCTCAATAGCACTGATAAATCCCCTTCCAGCTCACTGAAATTTAACACAGTCCGTGGTTGAGTCTGAAAACATCAAGGCAAACTGATTAAAGGGATGTTCGCATGCAATGCTTCAAGTATTGTAAGAGCACACAAAATTGAGGTAATGCCAGGGAATAAACCAGAGATTGTTCTAAAAGCTTTTAGGGGCTCTTCACGGTTTCAACACAGTCTCATTACTTTAGAGGTATCGTTATATAAAGTGACTCCGGGGGCTTTTTAAAAGACTCCTGTGATTTGGAGAATACTTCATATGCATAGGTTAACGTAATGTGCATGGAAACAAAAAGGTTGTAAGAAACCAGAGAATGCAAAGTAGAGACAGAAAACTCCTCCGTGGCCTCTCATTAACTTCATATGGTTTCAACTCTTTAGATATTTCTGGTAATAAATTAGTGCTAATTAACAATTACATATTACTTATATGACTGGATTTGATAGGTAATATATCAGCAGCTGTGTAGTTGTCGGAGTGTCTGTACTCCAGGAGGACTGCATGTGTGTGTGTGTGTGTGTGTGTGTGTGTGTGTGTGTGTGTGTGTGTGTGTGCAGGGACAGACCAACCCTTTCCTGTGGAAGCCCTCACACTGTTTTTGGCTAATGTCCAGTTTCCATTCATTTAGTGCAGCAATGCTGCAGAGGGAATAATGTGAACTAAGATCTCTTTGTGTTGCATAAGGAGACTAATCAGATCCAGGTTACTGGACAAACACAATTTGAAAATTTGGATTCAAAAAGTGGAATGCAGCATTCTTCTCTTTCCAACATGTGTTTATTGACTTTGAAAGCGGTAGAGAAATACAGCAGAACAAACACACAAGCAACAAATTCACTGGAAAAAACAACAACAGTGAAACAAAAGGAAGAAAAAAACACTGGCAGTAACACAAAAGAGGAAAAGTTGCACATAAGCTACATGGTACTGTGATATGACACAGTTAACCTGTTGGACCATTAATAAATCACTCTAATTTTCTCAGTCAGACTAACAACAGGTCCCACTCTGTTTGACATAGTTAACCTGATTTTCTGTATAAACATTTCCTAATTTGAGATACAGTGTTTGTCTGCTCCTCTTGGTAAAATATGATAAATATTAGGACAAATGCAGGCATTTCCCTCAACTGGTTCTCATTAACAATGTTGAAAAAGGGACTAAAGCCAAGTCAACTGAGACTTAGCACAAATATGTTAGACACACCTTTGATTCTCGATTCTGTTACTATTAAGTTTGATTTCTAGCTTTCAAACTGAGCTCCTTGATAAGTAAAGTTAACAAATGTTGCCCATTCAGGATGCAGTTTCTTTCCTTTCCTGAATCCGTTGCCCTATAGTTGGCCGAAAAATAGGATTGGATGTGTACATAATTAACCCTCTGTAGTTTCTCAAAACCCTTAAACAGTTTTTAGAACTTTTGACTTTTCTTTGTCGTCCATTCGATACTTTTATTCTTTAAAACCATTTATGCACTAGTTCTGTATGTTCCTGTATCAATGCGTATCAAAAAGGAAGTGTGCTATTTGCAGCTGATTGTAGACATGATCTCTTTGCCTCACTCCTCTATGTTGATCCAGCTTTCCCAGCTGAGACCAGGAGCTGGCACAAGAACTGCATTGCCCAGACTACCTCATGGAGCCCCTGCTCAAAGACCTGTGGCCGTGGCCTTTCCATGAGGATATCTAATGCCAACGAGCAGTGTGAGCTGGTCAAAGAGTCTCGTCTTTGCAACCTGAGGCCCTGTGAGGTCAACATCACCAAACACATCAAGGTAGTAAATCTATTGAATATTTTAAGCAGTCAAAACTAAAAACTGGATGTTAACAGCCAGACTTGACATCGTTCTACTGCCTTCCTCCATCAGCCGGGAAAGAAATGTCTGAACATCTACAGGGAAGAACTGCCCTCAAACCTCACCATCTCTGGCTGCACCAGCAAGAAGCAGTACAGGCCCAAATACTGTGGCGTCTGCACAGACGAGCGTTGCTGCATCCCCTACAAGTCCAAAACCATCGATGTAGATTTTGAGTGTCCTAACGGGGCGGGATTCACCTGGAAGATGATGTGGGTCCAGGCCTGCTTCTGCAACCTCAGCTGCAAAAACCCCAATGACATCTTCGCAGAGCTGGAGAGTTACTATGGTTACCCAGAAGTCGTGAACTAAGTCATGAATCACTCTGAGAGCATCCTGACTTTCTTCTGACTTCTTTTTCTTATGCAATGTTTTGTATTGGTGACGTGTATGATTATGTACAAGGGATTTTCTTATGGTCTTTTTTTCATATTGGAAAATTCTGTAAATATGAAATATATATGTGTCTCCAGAATGGATTCATAAAGCATGATCTGCTTTAGAAAAATATTTGAAGAACTGCTTTGCAAATGAAAAGATATTCATCCAGTGTGTGAAATACTGAAGGCTTAATTTATTTATGTAGCTTTTTGCATATGTCATAACGTGATGTTCTTGAGACGCTTTCAGGAACAGTTAAATATTGTCTGTCTTTAAACTCAAAAGTCAGCTTGATTAATAAGGGTTCAATGTATCAATTTTCCTTCATATGTCATGATGTTCTTTATGATAAATGTTAAAAAGGCAGAGATGCCAAAAACAAAGCCTTACGTTAGGACCACGTGTTTGAATATGTAATAATGACAGGGTCAGGGAAGATCAGTTACAAGTTTTTTAATCGTCATTTTTTAATAAATACAAACTGTTATGTCATTTTAATGCTTTTCTACAGCATTAGACGGTTGTGCATCGCATCTTTACAAAGCTGTGTACGTGTTCTACAAAGCAAAATCTTGCTGTAGCGCAAGTCAAATACGGGAGTAGAAGGTGTCAGGTAAGTTCTATGGCTATCCTCATGTTAACATGTGGACCTATCACGTCACTCACCCAAAAATCCACAACCACATAGGAGCATCACGTCTAAAAAGTGAACAATTCCATGGCACATCTTTGTTCCATTGTGCTTGATTGCATAGAAATCATCATAAAAAAGAGAAAAAAATCTTTTTGTCTGAAGCCATGATCCATTAATAAAGCATACGATGTAAAAGCTTTTGACTTTGTGTTTCAGAGTAGGTTTTGGGTAATGACAAAGCATACAGTGTAATTGGAATGTATTAAAAGTAATCATTTGATTCCTGAAAAGTTCACCAGTGAACGGACGTGTGATAAAAACTCAAGGATAAAGGACATTGGCAAGATGACACAATATTATTTGGTGTATATACATGATATACTTGAAGTATGTCCCTTACTTTTCAAAGTTACATAGCAATTTGTGAGGCAAACTGCCATTTTTATTAATCGAAGTGCCTTCCCATTTTCTCTCCACATCTACAAATCTGCTCCTACGTACAAACGACAACACTTCAAACATGGAAAATAAAGAATAAATGATCAAACAATTACAGTGAGAACAGAAAACAGTCATTTACAGTCAGGTATATTTGAGAAAGCTGTGTCAATATGGTAAAAATGGATAAAAACTGGGTGACGGAATGCAGAAATGAAAATTAAAACAATTTTTTTTAAATGTATGAGAGATTATGAGAGATGCATGTACAAGCTGGTGTACTCGAAGCCACAGCTTTCTCCGACATTCTCTGCTTCGGTGTCCCCAGACGTTGCATTGCCCCTAACTGCACACTCATCAGACCAAGAAGCACAGGAGCACTCTTTGTTCAGATATTTCCCTCAAGAAGTTCCTCAGCACAGGCATACAGTTGGCCATCACCTCTCACTCAAAAGACATCATATTTTCAAATTGGGGCATCTCAGTTGCACTGAATAATGCGCAGGTGACTGTCTATTGTGCGTTTTTACAATTCCAGGTGATCTATCTTAGTTTCCCCTCTCCACATCGGCGTGTATGTGCCTGGGAATGGGTGTGTCAGTTAGAGGCAGCGCAAACCGAAGGGACCTTAAGAGGTTTGGGTGTCTGGAGAGTGGAGGTCGACTTAGCAGGACACTTCGGTTGACTTGGGCACGGCTTGGTCCACGTTGCTGGTGGCTGTGCCGTCCATGGAGTCTGTGTGGGAGCGACCTCGCTGGTTCTCGGTCGTGTGGCTGCGGCTGCGGCTGCCCTCGTTGGTGTGCGAGCGGGAGCGGGTTCCCTCGCTGGTGTGGGAGCGTGAGCGGTTGCCGTCGAAGGAGGTGACGCTGGAGCCAGAGGCGGTGCGGGAGCGGACCAGCCGGGTCATGCTGGCAGAGGGCACTGAGGGGAGAGAGGAGGAGGAGGAGGATGATTTAATAAATGCACTGTTCTAACTGAGGATTATTCCAGTACTACTGTGGGGCACTGGTGGAAAGTAACTACATACTTTTACTCAAGTGCATTCATGAGGTTCTTAGTTTCATGTTACTGTTGGGAAATATTGTATATTTTTGTCAACTACATACATCTGAGAGCTATAGTCATAGTTAAACTTATTACTTTGCAGATTAAGATTTTGAAAACTTAAATGAGCAACTACAATATTAAAATGCTGTTTATATATCAATGGTGAATTTCCAACGGTGTAACAGGTACCAACATAGCTGTGATCATTTGACCTGAATAGTGGGCATTCTTACTTTAAGAATTTGAGTAAACTCATTGACAATGCCAGCACACTTTTTCTTAAGTGCAGTTTTGAATGCAAGACAAATTCTGAATGCTTCTTCAACTACTGTTCTCTGCACACTGCGTAGTATAATAAACATCTGGAGTTAACCTTAGGCTGAATTCAAGTTACACCCCAGTGAGTACATGAGTCATTTATTAACCAACACTGAGGCCGTGAAGAGGAGAATGTGAGGCCACAGATCTTCAGCTCACCACAAGGTGTCAGAAAACTGGGTGTCGTATATAATTGTATGTAGGAAGTGACAAATTTAACCTAAAATCTCCTGAAAAGTGCATGTCATCAAAGTAAAAATGCTGTGAGTCTTGTATACTTACTATATCCCATGCCCTGAATGAAGTATTTGAAAGCTTCTGTCAGTTTGCCAGGCTGCAGAGAAGAAAAGAACAAGGAGGGAGATATTCAGTGCTCTTGTCATTAATTATCACACTTGGTAACATAACATTGACGGACTTAATCTCTCATCCAGCGGCTTACTGCTCAGAGTCTGAGATATGACAGCTGCTATGAGCAGGTGCTGCGCAGCGCAGGGTGGAGGATTACAGCCTGACAACTGTGGTTCATGTCTGCTACTTGCTAATGCTCTTAAGTGGAACCTTCTTATGCCATCCACCCGTCCACCTGACCCTTTGCCCCGATTATCCTGCCCTACCCAGTCTGCTCTACAATGTTAACAGTGCTGAGCTTTTTTCTATTTCTGTCAATTAAACGCCAAGACATACACACCTGGTCAACCTGGGGCATGCCTCCACAGTCAGCCATCTGGAGAGAGGAGGGAAAGCACAAAAGAGACCATCAGCATTTAGCATGCTGGCACTTGTACATTCACACAGCAGTGGGCACATGCCATTACCCCCCATTACGCTCAACATCTCCCATTTGAACACGCCGAACACCTTGTCCCTGCTACCTCCAACCAGTGTTCCTCTAGACCATGAACAGTTAACACCAATAAATGGCTCCCATTTTAGCTCTAACAGCCATTTAGTTTCAGTTGTGGATCATAAAAGGTTGCCATAGGCCAACACAAGTAGGTCAGCTGCAGCAGATTGCGTCCTCGGAGGCGACATGCATACGCACGTGGCCTCTGAAGACGCATTCAACTCTCCTAACCCTGGTTAATATGTCACCAGATATATGCTGAGCCACTGGAATCTTATCAGCCGATATGTTTCCATCAAGGCTATTATAATCTGAATGAGCATATGTGGCAGGAGGTGGAGGCAGCCAAAGAATGAAGGGAGAGAAACAGGCCTTTACCTTGAGCAGGGTAGTCTTTGTTGGGTCCAGCTTGGTGTTGCACTCAACCTGTGGGTATAAATTAAACTATTCAGCAAAGTCTGAATCATTGCACTGTTCATACTTTGCAGGTTGAGTATAGATATATAGATTGCTATGGCTAAAATAATGCATTTGAAATGAAAATATCTTAGCAGATTAAAACTACTCTGCGTCACTTGATTTCTGTTCCTAACTTTGGTCTTGCCTAAGTTATATTAAACTGTTGTCCTTCAGTGTTTCATTCTTTCCTGTCTTGCATTTAGAGCAAGAGGCTAAATTGAATGGAAAATAGTACAAGCTAGCTGGGTTAGCAGTGGTGGGAATGGCTGAGATTGTGCCTCAACTCACCACAGCCTCCACAGCCGGAGAGTTGTCGCCAACCACCAGCAGAGAAGGGCACCTGGATAAGGGAAACACATTCAATTACAATCAGCAATTGGTGAAATATTACAAAAAAAATACTGGGATTTTAAATAAAATATTCAGCAAGTGGTTTGATTGTTGCTTCATGACAACCTACTTGAGGGTTCTGACATTGCTTCCAGGGACTGGCCTCTCAATTTCCAGATCCCTCCGACTGTAGAGAGAGAGAGAGAGATGTTATAGAAGATACTAACTAAAATTTAAAACTGGTTGTCAGTGTATTTTTAGCACTGGGATGCCCAGTCAAAAACGCCCTGTACTACCTGTGATAGCTGCATGTTTTTATTGACTTTTATGAGTTTTCTTTACCTCTCATAGGACTTGACAAACAGATGCAGGTTAAACTGATTCATGTCGTTTAGGATGTGATGGCGGTATGTTCCGATCAGGTCATGGTTGTGGTGGATCTCCTCCTGTTGAGACCAAACACAAAATCTGTTTAATTCCCTCAGACCTGCAGACCTAGAAATGCTACAGTAGTTAACAGCATACTGCCCTGGAACCAGTGCAGGGAGATTTAGGTAACAATCATAATGAACTCAAAGAGAATCTGAATCTGTACCTTTCCAAAGAGGTGTGTGATGATCATGTCAGGCATAGCATGAGTCCAGCCACTGATCTGAAATAAGACGTACAAACTACATTTAGCTCTAATGCAGCATTTATCTTTTCATCAGCCTGTGGGGATGTTTCAGAAACTAATTTAAAAGGTACCATGTGGGTGTATGTTTGAGATTTAATGTGTGGGCTTGATGTGTGTGTGACCTTGTGTGCAGCCCAGTCCATCCATCCCTCAGCACATGGGTTGATGTTGATGAGCAGAAGCCCCTCTACCATGTTTGGGTAGTCCAGCTAAAAGGCACAAAAACATGCAATTTGTGATCAATGTGATCAACACACAATATTACATTTAGCTAAATATACATGTAAAAATGGGTTCTGGCTGCCTATAATTTGGGGTATTTTAAAATCTTTTTATTCTCATCAAGACATGTTTTGGTTGTTATTATTATTCTTATTATTATTATCATTTGTATTATGTTATTTTTCATTATTTTATTATTGAATTTTGGTTTAATCCTGATTTTGTGGCAGATTCGGTGTTACCTGTCAGTAACTTTTTGTTTTTCCTGCTTATCTTGGCCAGGATATATTTTTTGATGTCAAAGCCTTCCTGGTTAAATACATTTCAAATGAAACCCACATTGTGCAATGAGGCACACTTAGTCATACTTAGTTACTGAGAAGGCTGCAGCAAGGAGTTAAAAGTTCTATCTCTGTCAGCTTTGTGTCAACAGAGTGAGCCTTCCTCCTGAGCACAGTGTTAGTGTTGAGCTGATCTGGAACATTCCTGAGGCTTTTATGGCTCAGCGGGCTCTAGCAATAAGCAGCGTTATATTGCCAAAATCAGCAAAAAAGAAGAAACACATTAGCTGGCTTTGCTAATCCTAAATTGATTAAAATCATTAAGCCTGATTGAGAGAAGAAACTTACAGCGAATCTGGTCAGAATGTAGGCCCCGGCCCCTATGCCCATTCCAATGACACTCTTCAGCCTGCAGTCAAACACATGCGATCGGAACAGATTAGAAAAAAAATCTTATAACTGAGTGTGAACAGTTGGTGTGAAAATTGCAGCTGAACTTACCCAAAGTGCTTGAGCACCAGTGGGAGGGTCTCAGAGAGCTGGTCCATAGAAGGGTACTCATATCTGGAAAACAAATTATTACAAAAATTATTACAAATTGTTACAAACAATTAAAATAATAATCACTATCTCATTAAGGGTCTATTTTGCTCCTTATTGTTGATATCAGCCTGTAATAGCCATAGCCTGTGTTATATTATCATGTTCAGTGTTCAGGAAGTGTTAGCATGAGGCAAAGTCCCACCATCAAAGCAGAGATTAGGCTGAACAAGATAAACACCTGTCCCTACAACACACTGGTGAAATAAGGTCGTCTTAAGTACATCCGCAGTGATCTACAGTACCTGTCGCACCAAAGGTCACAGACTGCTTGACATACATTAAGTGCCTGTGTGTGTGTGTGTGTGTGTGTTTATGACTTAGTGTGTTTGTGTGTCTGGCTCACCCAGTGGAAAAGGTGTTAGCTCCCTCATGCTGCCCAGGGGCATCAACATGGCACACAGCAAAGTGCTGCATGATCTCTGACATGTCCTCATGGTTGAAGAGCATGTTCCAGCAGGTTTTATCTGGAAAATGAAGTGGGGGTGGATGGATGAGTGATCCTTAGCTGATAAGCAGAAATTACTTCTAGTAACCTGCGACAAAGTGAAGGACTTGCAGAGATTGCTTTGGTATAACATGCAAGCGTTGTGTCCAATCATCTTACAAAATGTTGTCAGTAAGGTTGAAAGAGCTTAGATAATGCAATGTTAAAGATTTAATATAAACTCAATTTGGTGAACCTAATCTAATCCCACATTGTACAGTAATTCAAAATGCCCCAGAGAGAAAGCACCTAGAAAGAACTGAAAAAGGAGCCAGGCTTACGGTTCAGTCCAATGTCATGGAAGGTGAGGATCACTGGTCTGTCAGCCTTGGGAACCCCCTTCATTGTACAATGGATTCTTCCATGAGGAGTCTCCACATCATGTTCCTATAGATGCCAAAAAATACAACACTTAGCATAGTGTGTAAATAAAAAAACAACAAAAAAAAAAGCAAAGTAAACGTATTCAGCCTTAACGAATACGAAGATGAGGTAAATGTTGCGCTTCAGCAGTATATCCAACTATAGAGTGATATGTCCAGCCTGAATACATTTAGCACAACTACCATAGCAGCTAACCACACCAAGGATCTTCCTTTATACATTTCAGTTTGCAATGATGCATTCACAAAATGTTTCTAATGTGTCTCATCTAATTGTAGAAATTTGTTTTAACGTTATCAAATTTTAAATCTTTTTCTTTCAATTTTTAAAACTACACTCCAGCCAGACTAAGAACACATTTTAAAGATTGACCACTTATCAAAATTCAGGCCATTCTTTCCAATAAGCCACAAAACAAAAAGATAAAACTATACTCAATTTGGCACTGACACTTGTTCATCAACTCCAACTCCAGCAGCATAATCCAATAAATCTAATTGAAACCTACTCAAAGCAAACATTTCAACAAGGCCTTGAGTCTACTCACGCTGACTTCAATCTCAGCAACAATCATTTCCACATCAGAATCCTCCAGCACCATGTTTGCAGGAGAGGAATCCAATGCTGCACGCTACTGAAAAAGTGTAGTCTCAGTGGTTTCCTGAGCTATAGATCCAAATGCCGGTAAGCCTCTGAAGTTGTTTATTCCTGCTCTGAGAGCTGCGTTTTATACCCCCCGCTTACCGGTTGGCCTAAGCTCCTGGCCTCCCATGGTGCCTTGCAGGCTGGTCAAAACAAGCTAACTCTAGATGAAGAGATCCCTAAATTGGATCAGCCAATGTCAGCCAGAGGGGCATTGGCTACTGAGTTGACGTAAGTATGGGTGCGTGATCAATGGGAAAACATGGTGAATGAATGAGGGAGGGAAGACAGCAGTCATTATTCAGCAATATTTCAGGAAATATTTCCCAAAAAACTGGCTATGCTGACTGACCTTTGACTAAAATCAAAATTTAACACAGCAGTGAACTGTCACTGCATGTACTGTCTATATGTATTTCAATGTGAAATTTTTAACTCTAAATGCTGGTAATTTTCAAGATTTTTGTAAAAAATATTTTTCTAAATAAAGTTGTATAATACTGTATTAATAATGTTAACTTTATTTCAAGGTGTTCGTCATCCTGATAAGTGTGTATTCAAAGAATTTTTCTCCAAAATGAGATGCAACTTCATGTCTAAAAGTTGCTGCTCTTGTGACAGTATACCTACTATCACATCAGAACGACGTTACTGTAGAATAATTTGTGTAATTTGTTGTGTGTTGATTAAATCATAAAAACACACAAATCTGCCCTCTAGTGACCTGACCTGTAGTTCAACACACTGGACAAGTTGACCTATTGGGTTGTTTTCAAACTATGGGATCTGCTCAGGAGGAACATCCAAGAAGGCAAATAACCTATTTACTGGACATGATGTACATGTAAACATCTAAGGATTCACCTCGCTCCGCCCATCCTCCGCCTCTACAGATCACACTCAAGCACGCAGGCAAGCTAATCCTGCTACGCGACGTGTGTGCGTGCACGTATGCATGCGTGTGCACCTATGAAACACAAAGGGGGGGATGACAAAGCATTTGCTTGCCAATGTTTGTCTTTATCCATTTACTATCAATGTCAGGAGGAAACCTCCAAAATCTTCTCCCTCAACTCAGCCACCATAGAGATATCATACAGTATCGTATTGTCCTGGATACTTCAGTGTTACACCAAAGAGATTTAGGGGCTCTTTGATGGGACTGGAAAGGGACTCATAGCCCAGTGAATGCCTGACCAGAAAATGCATAACCTCACACATCCACAAGGTGGGAGAATAGTTCAGCAGTGGTTCTCAAAGTGGGATCGAGGGATCCCAAGGGGTCCTCGAGGGGGTTTCAGAGGGTCCCCAGGAAATGACTTTCTCTATAATATCATAAATAACACAATGACAGAATGTATGTCTCTTTTGGTCATGGGCCTCATGCACATTCTCTAATAAAACATGTAAAAGACAAAATCTCACCTGATCGCGGACTGAAACCAAATGTTTTCAAATGGAGGTCCAATTGTGGTCTAATCGGTTTCAATTTAGGGCTCCTCAACACGAAAACATTTGAGAACCACCACAGACAGACACTGACCTTTATCATTAGAAACTTCTTTTACCTTTTCTGAGTGTGAGGGTCTGAGAGCTGTCCATGGTTCTGAGAGGACCCCCAGACCCAGCACCACTCATTTGCTACCCAAAATGTGCGTGTGTGTCGATGTGTTGGAGAGGAGGGTGAAAGGGTTGATGCACCGCGGCTGTGTACGTTAGTTTATAAATCCAGTCCAAAGTGTGTTTCATCACTTTGAGTAGCTGACTGAATTAGTGGAGGCACAATTAGATTTCAGTCCTAATAAAATCACAGCGGATGAGAAGTCATCACCAAGACAGATGGGCCACTGCAATAACTATGTTGATTAGTGTTTCTTTTTATCGACCACTAGATGGTACCACACAAGCTAAAAATAATGTGATACAGAATAAAACTGGTCATGTATACAACCAGTAATTGTCATCATCCGCCAACACAAGCTTCAAATAGTAAAGGTGGGTTTAAAACAATGAATACTGGTTCTTATTTCTTGTGTCTGCAAACATACCTTGATAACGAGCTGCTGTACGGCTTCTCTCAGGCCCTGCAAGGAAAGAACAGAGCAATGAAAATATGAAACTAATGCAATTACTGTGTAACATGCTATAATCTAATATCCTGAGGGCATCATCCTGTCACTTGAATGTATTTTCACATCTCTGTGACCTCTGTCATGTGAGTGTAATTTCAACTATGCAACTTTGTAGCTGTAGTATTATTTGTAGAACTCAGTGTTTTAAGTGGTAGGTTGAGTGATAAGGACAGGGTTTCACACAAATCTAGATAGGTCCACTCATTTATGTGAATCCTAATGTGGTTTTAAAAAATGAATGTACAATATTAGAGAATGTACATTTTGTAAGCAATAACTCTACAGCTAATAAGATGATTAGAAAAGCATTTATTTTTCATTCTTGATGAGGAGATATGCTTCCATTCCCATTTATTTGTTTATTAGGTAGCTTGATATTTGATATCATATAAGGGTTCAGGTCCACAATTCTGAATTGCTAATTGTGAGATTGTGAGATGCATTTTTGAAAATTCTCTCCTACACAATTTCTATTAATAAGTCCTTTCTGAGTTCTTACTGACTGGCTACTGTGAGGTTCATGTAGACATATTGTATGGTATATTTTAAAAGTCTCTTTTCAATTAAAGTTTGAATTATCAAAACAATTAATCCTCAAAACATGTTTTTGATTGCATCGATAGGTCAGATTCTTTGCCAGAGCAATGCCAGAGCAATGCCAGATTATATGGCATATCGATTTAAAATGTGCACAAATTCTTAAATTCAGCAATGTGATGAAGCTATACATGTACTAATGAACTACACAAGTCAGGTATATATCATGCAAAGCTGAGAGATACAGTATTCAAGCTGGTCAATACACATTTCAGAGAATTATTTATTGTTCAGGTTACATACCGGCAGTTCCCTGTCTACCAGCAGGGGTTTGGACTCAACAACCTGGATGTCGTCCATTTCAAAGAGCTGCAGAGCCTGGAGATCACAGAGTTCAGAGTAGTTGGTGAAAGACTGGTTCAACCTGTGTTTCAGTGGTTGCGAAATGCTCTTATTTTACTTAATTTACTTGTTTTTAGTTAAGTAAAAAGTTATCACTTGACTTTTAAAAGGTGTGGCTTCAGGAGGCTGACTTGCAAACAATAAAATGACAGGAGCGTTTTGGTGGGCGTGTTGCGCAAAGCTAATAAAAAAAGTGAAGGACAGACCTGATCAAGCTCACGTAGACACACACACACACACACACACAGGTGCACAGACACAGGAGCATGCAGAGACTGGCACTGTGATCTGCACTGACATGTGGACTACATAATGGGCCACACCTGTGAACCGCCCGCCAAAGAGACATACAGACAGGCTGATGAGGAGGCAGAGAAAAAGTCTCACAGACGACGTTTTGGAACTGAAAACTGAAGCAATCCCCTGCCTGACAGTGGTGTCAAGTTTAGGAGCATATTCCAAAAAAGAATAATAACGTCTTGTTCAACGAGAAAGAATGAGGGGAAGAAGACAGAAGAGGGGGACAGACTAACAGAAAGAGACTGAGAAAGGCAGGGAGAAAAAGAAAAGAGGGAAAGGGGGAGTGTGAAAGAGGCCAGGCATCAGCTTGTGCTGTAGATCATGATACTGTGTTGGAGGAGAGCAGGCAGGCTGCGGCTCTGCATGCAAATCAAATTAGCCAGTTAAGAGGGCTCTTTGTCCACTGGCACTGGTGGCTCCTGGGAGCCCGGGCCCTGCTCTCCTCTCTCCCCCTGCACACAGGCATACACACACACACACACAGGAAGCAACAGACACCCTGGTTCCCATCAACACATCCCAACCTCTTTTCATCTCTGCTGGCTTTCTGGCTCCGTGCATTCTGTCACTTTTCTCTGTTTGTCCTAGTTTCTGCATGGTTGCAGTCGCTATGTTTGCTCTTTCCTGACTCCTTCCATCTGTTTTGTGCTCTCTGTCTTTCTGTTTGTCTTTGTGTATGGCCACAGAAAAAGAAACCTAATCAACCTACAGGACAGCAGTGTTGCTGTCAGACCAAGTGGTCTTTTAGAGGAAGTGATTCATGACATTTCAAATGTGGAGATGGCATTTATCCAGCAGAATACGCCCTGGACACACACACGCACAAACATACACGTACACACATGCTCCTCTGACTGGGAGAGCAGAGACCGGAGCCAGCCGGATCTCACAATAGCACAGAGGAAGAGGAGTATCAGACAACAGGTTCATTTTTCTGCTGAGGCCTTCAAAAACATGGCCGCCACCACACTGCAGGAGCTTTGTTGAGGAGGACAAGAGATCAGCCCCCGTTGAGATTCCAGAGCCATGTGAGAGAAGACATGTTCATGACGCTGAAAAATGAAACAACTGCAGCCGTGTCAGACTGGAAAATGGGAGAAATCAGTCTGTGCATCAGCGCGTGGGAATCCTCTAAGCCTATTTTCATGACTATTTGCAAACACAGCTACGATAAAACCCGACCAGAGAGCTCATTAACAAACAAACAGAGAGCAGACCTCCTATGTACTTGGCCACCATCACCACCTGTTAGCAGGCTGGCAGAAGAGGAGATCCTGGCTGGGCAGCAGCATGAGACAACTAGGTCAGCTGCTGTTTACGACTCTGGTATGCCTCCAACTGTTTACCTTGCTGAGCTAATGTTTCACCTGGCCAAGAAGTGCGGAGGGAGGGAGGTGTGTTAGTTTAACCCCACGGATCCCAATCCCTAGCAATGAGATAGGAGCCCTGCTGTCATGACATTTCTTACGTAAAAAGATTTGTCATATTAATTTCATAGGTATAGAATTACATATCAGATCAGGGCAGATCACTGACACAGAAAAGATTACTACATTTAAAACACATGTATAAATGATAGTTGTGTCTGAAAAGTGTGAAAAAGGGACGAAGAGTTAAATGTTGTTTCTCACATTTCCAGTAAGCTGCCAAAAACAACAAGAAGCAATGAATATACATTGCTTATAAATATATATAAACAATATAGAAGAGGTGTTTTTGCAGTGGATCTCTTTCTCACAGGGATTTTGTCTTGCTGCTGCAGCAGGGGGTTTTCTTTAAACTGGCTTCACGCCAAACCTGCATGGTGTCATTGGCAGCAGTCACACACTGTCTTTAACCCAGTCAAACCAGTTCCTACATGCACATTCCCTATTGAAACTTATGTGATGGTCTTTTGAAAATGTCTGGCTGTGGGGAAGAAACTATTCACTGAAACTGTTTTGGCCTGGCAGAAGTGCAACTGTGTTATGCAATCATGTACAGGAAACAGGGGGAGGATATAGGCTCGCAATTGTCCAAAAAGTGTAGCCAAAAATTAGCTGCACCATAAAAAGTCTGCGCTCGTCAGTGAAATACTAGTGGCCCATGTGGTTTCACTATTTCTGAAACAAGATCAAGATATACGGATCAGTTGATTGAACATGTTTTTTCTATTATTCTGCTCTTATCATCCAGCTGATTATCCATTCCTCTTACAGGCTCTGGCAGTAGCCACGGTCCTCATGAATAGGTTTTATGCGCTGATTCCTGAAAAGCAGACTTTTGGAAAATCCAGTGTTTTCACTTGACAACAAGATAATGTGGTTTTAGCTTTAGAGGGCCAAACATCAACAGCAGTGACGCAGGCCTACGTAACACTTTAGTGCTTGTTTTCCACTGTAAATCCAGAGATATGACACACTGCTTTAAGCCAGAACTTCAGAACAGCAGGAGCTCAAACTCTTCCTCTGCTCGCTGAGAAAGAGAAGCATATGTGCTGATTAGATTTGGACAGTGAGTCTCAATTTTAGAGAGCCACAATCAAGGCCAGGCCATCCCTTCTCCATATAGTTTTAAATCCACTAGCCTGTGGCATCCATCTGCAGAAACAATGATTGCTTCCCTAATCTTTGGGAACTTGCTTAATCTGTCAAATCCCTGGTTCTGAAATATCAGAACAGCAGCAGCAGCAGGCGTGCCGGACTAAGCTGACACAGACCTACATTTTGAGACCGTAAAAGATATATATAATGATGGTGTCTCCATTGCTACAGTAAATTGGTGAGTGGGGAGGGGGATCGGGGTGGTTTGAGGGGATCACCGCTGGAAAACTGAAAACCAGGTCAGGATGCGCTGTTGTTTTGATTTCAACTAATGGAGGATGTGCTCTTTATGTTGGAGGCCTGCCATTAATTCCTTAGGTTAATAAACACCATGTTTCATGTTTTGATTTAGGCAGTTGCAAGCACTAACCCCTCCCCACCTACCCCCACCCTCATGCATGTTTTTGTTTGTTTTCTCAGTGTCCTGGTTGGAAAGCAAAGAGGATTTATAATGCTGTTATTGTCCTCATAATATTTGCAAAATTCTTTATTTTCATTTGAAACATTTTTCATTAAAAAAGCTTCCTGCGTGTGCGTGTGCTTCCAGTCACGTGTTAAAAGCATGTAGATCTACGATCAAGTTCCTCTACCTGTTTATACATGCTACTCACAGGAGTGCCCTACCTTAAACAACTGTAAAAGTGCATGCCATATCATTTTAGAAATATGAAAAGCATATAAAAAATACCCTCCCAGAAAGTAACATTTATTAACGCATGTTTTGCATTTTACTTCATATGCAATATATATATATATATATATATATATATATATATATATATATATATATATATATATATATATATATATATATATATATATATATAAACACATTCTGAAACAGATACTTTTTTTTGCGTTTTCTATTATTTGAGGGAGAATAAAAGTGTCTCAGAGACATAAACTGAAACATCGTGCTTCTGAAACTTTTAAACTCAGACTTGGGCCAAAGAGAAATAAAATCGTGCCTAGACATGCTGCGAAACTAACAAACAACTGCATGAAGAAAGCGCCCATCTCCTTACGAAATAATGAAAATAATAGAATAAGTTCATTATTTGAAGCAGAAACCTACCTGTGGATTAAACTTCTGATTGTCCTGAGATGAACACTCCCAAAAGTCCACAAAAACTTTCTTTCCTCTCTTATCAAACGGCGTAAATTGTGGCGGTGACGGACGCGTTGCTTTGTTTATAACGTGCGGCGCAAGGCGGATGTATGAGGGAATTTTATAAAGGCTTGGGGGCGTGCAGCCCGGCCCACTTACCCCGCTGCTCTCTCTATTGGGCAACAGCAGCTGTGGGATTGATAGCGCAGCATGACTCTCTCCAGCGGTTGCATGATGAGGAAGCTGATGGCAGCGACTCGTGGGTGAAGTGGTTGACAAGATAACTCAGATTTCAGATTTCACTATTCTGTGACACCCAATGTGTGTGACTGTCACTGTGGCATCATTGGAGCTCCTGGTTTGGCCAATCTGATTGTCTGCTTATATAATTAGGTGACAATTTAGTAGAACAGAGCTCCTTCTCTCTACTATGAACTTACAGGGTGTGGACAGGAATGTTATTTAGTTTTTACAGTAGACTAATTTATCTCTCTCTAACTGAGCGGTCGAAGTCATAACGGAGTTCTTACGCTCTTGCAATCCCAATAGCAGACATTTTTTTAAAGATGTGTTTGAGTCATCTGTGTCTGAGGGACAAGGAATGCAGCCAGGCCTGCAACCTTGATTTGAGGCCAAGAACAGATAAGCCTGTACAAAGGGAAGCCCTTCCCTCTCCTTGGATCATACCGTTTTTCCTTGATAGGACACTGCTATTGTTTAATCAAAGTTAGATTGTCCTACAGATGCAATAATCAATGCCGCAATAGATCCTGCGTGAGCTGCTGCACAGATATTACTTTCACGGAAAACATGAAAGACGTGTTGTCTGGCAACAATCCCGTCTACAAGTGACTTCAAATAGATACCTAATCTGAAATAAAGCCTGTGTTGAATGGCCTCTTTGTGGCCTGACACCTTTTAACGGCACACAACACATGTAATCTGAGTGCAGAGGTTTGTCCGTATAAATGCATGCTTCAGTACAGTGCAGAGCTCTACATGGAATTTTCCACACCTCCAGGAGTCCGACCGTTAGATTGTGAATCTGCCAATAAGTGCTAGTATTGGAAATGAGTGTGTGAAAGGTCCTTGTCAAGATACAATAGCCGCACTGTGGGCCTGTAATGTGAGGCTCTTGATAGGAACACGTAGGACAATGGGCGCATTGGAGGGGGAAAATATAACCACTATGCTGATTTCAGGTCAGTTACTTAGTACATTGTACATGGGGAGCAGTACTGATGCACAGAAGTCAAACAAAAATGTTGTTTTTTATCTGGTGTTAATAAAAGCATCACACAGGGAGCATTCGTGTATGAGCGCGAGCGAGTTCACGCATCTGACTCTCCAGCTCCTGTCCTGTTATCATTGTGAAACAAAGATTGCATTTGCAGGCCTGCAAACTGGGAGAGATTTAGTGCAGCATATGTGGGCCACAGAGCGTCTCAGTGCTTGATAAAGCAAGTGGACTTTCATCTGGTTGATAGCAGTGTTTGTGCAGATAATAAAAGACAGAATATATAGCACAGAAGGTCAAAGTTCATCCACTCCACTGACTCTTACTGCATTAAATACACTATGATTATGAGTTTCCTGACATATGATTCACCTTTATTCAACATGCACACACCCATCCTTGACTCTTTGTGTGGCCCTCCCCAACCATCATGATGCAACAGGCTTGTAACAAGTGTGGGTGATTCAGACACACATGACATGAGATGTGCCTGGGCTCACATAGCACATGCTAAAATGGTGTGTAAAGTGATGTAAGCTTGTGACCAATACAGAAATGTATGCCTGTTGGCTGCGTCAGCTGACCACTGTGGGAAATCTTTACAAACTTCCTGTAAAATTAACAAAGCTTGAAAAGTTACTTTCCAGGGTTGTCTAAATAAATTATTACTGGCAGTTTGTAGCTCCGCTTTTGTTCTTTTATTTCTTGTTAGATACCACTCATATCTGTCTGTAAAATACGACACTACAGAAGCTGATTAGCGTAGCTTAGCATAAATACAGGAAATGGGGAAACTGCTGGCTTGGCTCTTTCTGAAGGTAGAAACATCCACCCACCAGCACCTCTCCAGCTTCACATTTAACATAAGGTATTAGAATCGTGTTGACCTTTTCAACTGGCTTGCAGCAAGAAAGTAGTTTAAAGCGTATCCTAAAATGTCAAACTATTCCTTTCAAAACCAAAGAAAATATGTCAAATATCACATTTAATTAAGTTATGCTTAATTTAACAGACCTTGTTACTGCCACAGATAGTAATTATTGTAAACCACTTAAGTTTGATAGCATATTTTGGGGAAAGAGATCATTTTAGTCCTACCTAGCAGCCAGCACCCAGGTGAATTTATGCAGCATGTTATTATTGCACCTTATCATAGGTCAACAGACAATCTGTGGGTTTTTATTGGGCTGCTATGGGAGTTCACAAACAGTGGTGTTTTCCGCTTCTGCATGGTTCTGATGTGAAGCTTTCCTCAGCGGGACCTACAGTATATTGGATATTGATTATCTCAATAAGGCGCAGTAACTGTTATGATAAGCCTGTCCTCTTTCTCTTGATGTTGATAAGGTTGTTACTGAGTGACTTACCAGCCTGGATACATGTTACTGATGTACAACAGTCATCATAAAACAGTAAAGCCTTAATAACATTGTTTGTTTGGTCTGTGAGCTCTTTGAAACAAAGGTTAAACTAACTGCACACCTACAAAATGTGAACACGCGCCTCAGGTCTTTGCTGTTGACTAAAACCAAACCTTGTGTCTAATAGAGTTGGTGAAACTTTGGAAAATGTGTAAACCACAGCAACGAAAAGAAATCAGCCTTCTCATTTGTTGTTAAAGTTGTTTATAAGACTAGTTGTTTTAGAAAGAAACTGAAAGTCAGCTGACACATTTTCAAAGCAGCGAGACAAACAAGTCTGTGTAATTATTAAAGACTTTATCTTTAAAAGGCATGAACAACCTTCTGTCTTTTCTATGAAAACCAAAGACACAAGACTAGTAACAGATTACAGTGTGTTCATTCATGTATTCACACTGCGTAACTGAATGACTATTATGTTTAGTGGAGTCGAATGACAATCTGTTATGCATAGTTGTCCTTTAATATGAAATTTAGTGAATCATTAGGAAAAAGGGAATAGTTGCCATCCAGCTATACAAGTGAAGACAAAGGGGCTGGTGGCTGTATGAATCACATGACTGACCACATTCTGTGTTACATAAGAAAAGTGGATAAACAAACAGTGAGTGGACTTGAGCTAACCTAATTCTCCACGAGCCAGTCACTGTTCATCAAGTTTTCCACCATAGTGCTAATATTTTTATCACCAGCACCAATTTTAGAGACAGTAAACATGCCAAGGTACTGTGGGTACTGATGACATGGCTAAAGGGGCTGAGTGGCACTCTCAGTGGGTTTTTACACTATGCCATGTGTAAATATGAGCTGCTCCACTGCAGCTGTTAACAGGCTGGTCATTGGTGCAACCTAAGAATCTCTGAATGTCAATTGATTTGTTTAAATTGACAATAAGTTGATGCTGTTTCATGGTACCTGTTGCATACGTGCTAGTTTTGTGTGGCACGTGCATGTATGTGGAAACCTGCTATCTCATTACAAAGTTATTTTTCTCCATTCAGATCTTGCAGGAGCAACACATTCCAGTAGCAGGTCAGATAAAGTCAGACTGGTGTCTAAAGTGGAAACTGCACCTAACCAGCCTCTGTTTTCATTCCTGAGGAAAACATGTGAGGTCAGGATGACAGGATGTTAGCTGGTGAGTGAAACTGCACCGTGTCAGATTCAGATTTAACTACAGAGATATGAACTTAGGGGGACGTCGAGTGGGCACTCAGTCCACCGGTTGATTCAGCTTCCATATAGTTGATTGGAATCACTGCAGCCTAATAGTGAAATTAAAAATCTAACCCTGATCATGGGCCTCCTCAGTGGATGTGTTAAAGGGGCAGTCTGCGTCCTGTTACATACAGAGGGAAAAATGTGATAACAGCCCCTGCTGTGTCGCAGGTGGGACTCACTGGTGTTTTCACTCATTCTGCACACAGGAAAATTAGTTGATGTTCTGAACAACAGGGTTTATATGTAAACAGTGGACACAGCTGTTTGGATTTTTGGGGTCGGGATGAGCGGGTGTACAATGGAATAGATATAAGGGATGGTTGTGTGTTGCGGATGAGGGAAGACGAGGCATCAGTAGAAATAAGAATGTGAGGGAAGGAGAGGGCAAGATGAGAAGACTGATACTAGTCTCCTTGGCTCTATCTGCAGGTAACAAAATCCACCTCCCAGCACCTGTAAAGCCCCCGTAAAACCACAGCTTGGCTTTTTTTACACTTTTACACAATAAACAAATTAGGTGTAACCTGTTAATTAATGATCTTGAGAGGTTCTGGTAGGTGGATTTTGTTGACAGAGCAAGCTGTTTGCCTCTGTTTCAAGTCTTTATGCTAAGCTAAGCTAACCATACCCATATATGTACCCATGTGCTCAATACACAGATATGAGAGTGGTAACGACATTCTCATCTAACTCTCCGCATTTAAGCAAATTAACGGATTTCCCAAAATATTTTAATTATAACTACTTTATATAATATAATATATTTATATATATATATATATATATTTATATTATATAAATATATCTGATGGATAATACAGAGGGCAGTAGGGCCTTGGAAGGAGACTGTTGCATGGCTGCATGTGTGTGAAGGATGTTTTGACTTTGTGTCCTCAAAGTTACAGATTGATTCATGGCCACGGAAAAGTTACAGCTGATTAACTATTTCAATGGTTGACTGTTTGTTTTGGGAAAGGTTGGACATGAAACTGGAGCACTGTGATATTGCCTTGCATACTTCGCTGTCTGTCTGAGTTGTTAATAGTTGGTGAAGAATTAGTTGTTGACCCAGATGGCCCAGCTGTTAATTATTCCTTATTAACCTCATAGTGAGAATAAACAGCGAGCACACACTTCAAAAACAGATGATATAATCCCACAATATCACTGTTGTAAATCAAAGGTCACTCCTATTGTCCCAGAGGACAAAACATCTCGCAGTACTGTTAATAAAAGTTATAAAAAAAGTGCTATAAAGTGAAAAATACTGTAAGTTTGAATTTGTGTATTTAAAGGAGTCATCAAAGTTTTTCTGTTGAGATGTTGAGAGGTTTAAAACAATAATGTGAAATGAATGAACCTGAAAGTTTTAGGTCAACTCAGCAGCACTTCGTACAGTTAACACTACAAGGGCTTAGTCATCGTATGTAATGCTGCCTGCAGGGGCTGTTGTAAATATTGCTTCTATGATAAGAAATAAAATTCCCTGATGTAAGAAAAGCACTGTAATTATTCAGATTTTTAGGCAACTTAAGAAAAAATAACAATACTGTTAAAATAGGCGATTAGAAGTAATAAAAATCCTGCATGATAATTATTAGCAAAATGTAATTTAAGTATCCAAAAATAAGGTGTAGAAAAACAGCCCTTTGGAGTGTTATACTATAATATATTCTATTGGTATTGCAGGGACATCAATATGTGAGTGGCATTTTACTGTTTTTATTGTCAAGGTGAAGCTAATCTTAACTAATTTATAAACTCTTGTATATTTTGATCTGTCAGTGGATCATATGTTTAGTGTGGAGAATGTTTTGCTGTAAATGTGAAATGCAGGCTTACAATTGTTCAGTTCACAATTCTGTGCATTTAACATCAAGAGATGTTTATTTGCCTTTATAGGATATAGATAATTTTCACTTTATTTAAGTTGCAGGTGATTAAACTTTTTTAAAACTAGTCAATTTCTATTACTGCAATAATTATAATATAATTTCAAAATAAAACAACAGCTACAACAAAAACTGACCTATTTGTGTGATATCTGGTGCGGGGCAGCACTTGAATGCAGCCCCGCAGACTGAGTGAGCAGACTAATAATAATGATATAATAATGATAGAGTAGTTTCTGGATGACAGCAGCTGCCGGGGGGAGGAGAGGGGAGGGAGGAGGGAGTGACCGGGACGAGGAAGACGAGCGCGACGTGACTTCCCAGATTGTTGTTTGTTATGAACGGACGTCGACGTGGTGCTTGTTTATCCTCTTAACGTAGAAGTGCCACACCTTGAGGACACCCCTAGTAGGCTTCTTATTCAGGACATTATGGCACGAGAACAGGGAGCTCAGTGAGCTGATGTACTGGATTTCAGGATAAGATTTCATCATGTACTGTACCTTTAAGTAAAATCAACACAACACACGTAGGAGTTTACTCCTGTAGACAGGTACTGTGTGATACTTCAGTGATACCTGGCTTCATATTGATATAGTTTATATAATTACTTGATAGAATTTGTGTTTCTCATGGTGTCAGTGGTGTGAAGTAACTTTACTTAAGTTAAGTTACTCACTATTTTGAGGTACAGAAGTATTACAGTTTGTGTTATTTTATACTTCTACTGCACATTTCAGAGGGAAACTACTTTTTACTCTGGTGTAGTTACTTTGTAGATAAGGATTTTTACACACGAAACATGTGATCAGCTGAAAAGATGTTATATATTGTCATAGGTTAGACTACTCAACAGCATATGAAGTTATTAAATCAACTCTACCATAACCTGTTACACCATTAAAGTGCTGTAACAGATGAGATAAAACAAACTCTTAACAGGATAATAATAAGTACTTGTTACTTTTTATACTCAACACACATTTTGCTTTTATTTCATTTTCTGTACTTTAACCTGAGTACTATTTCAGCTGCAGAGCTGTAACTTGCAATTGAATGTCTTTATATTTTACTTGAGTAAAGAATCTGAGTACTTACTAGAGCAGTAAGGCAAATGGTTAATTTGCAGTATTTGTTTTTTCAAGTATGTCAACTGTCAGACGGGAGGAAATGGAAGGGCTAATTTTAGTGCATTTGTCCTCAGTGCGGCAGGCTCCCATGGTGTCTCCTGGCCTACATGTAAACAAGCTGCAGAGCAACTGTCTGTAGAGATTAGTCTGCACACGCACACACACGCATTCACACACAGTCATACAATGGGGCAGAGACGAGGGCAATCAGGCAAATTCTAGTGCAGCACGCTTCATTACTGTTGCAAATCATCAAAATAGCAGCACCATTTGAAAAGAAAACAGAAGCACAATTCGGCTCAGGGGTGGCGACTAACATCAGGACTGTACTTGTAAGGTTAAATTTTGAGTTAAGGGTTTGTTAAGGAAGAGAGTAACCTAAAAACACACATACATATAGAGACAGCCAAGCACAGAATAAGGTCAGGAAATCTGTGATGTCCAGAGCAATACTGGCCTGTACAGCAAATACTGTGAGGATCCTCTGTACAATACAGCATCCAGGAGGATTAATGCTTGAACCAGTTTACTCAATCAGTAAATACAAACCAACAACTGAAGTTAATCCTTAACAGTAGACAGATAAAGAGACAAGCTCCAGTTTCTTCTGATTGCACAATTAAATGAAATCTTGTCAATTCAACCTCCTGGTATCCCTCCTGAAAAATTCTGTCTATGTAAAATTTCAAAACAGGTTGGTTAAGGCATTTGTCAGCCAGATATAAGTCTTAGTAATGTAATCCTAAGGAAGCTGTTCTGGAGCTAGAAAGACAGAGTGTGAATTACACAAAAGCATGGGGAACAGAGTAGAAGAGAATAAAATGAGAAGCAGTGGAGAAAAGGAAAGAGAAGTGTTTTTTTGTCTTCCGTCCCTCAGTGTGTCACTCGCGCAGTCACATGCTCAGCCTTTCTGTCTGACTGCCAGGCCCTGCTCTCTGAGTGTAATCTCTGTTGACCAGTCAGCGAAGGGATGGAGGGAGGGGGAAAAAAAGATGGAGGGCAGGAGGGCTGCGTTGCAATCTAGGTCGTCCACCAGTAATCCCACAGGGTTGAAATATGTTGTGGGCATAGATGCCAAATGCTGAGCTCACCCAACTCCTCTTCCTTGCCCTCTGTCCAGCCAAGTTCTCGTCTCATGACAGACCTCCCTCAGTTTGCCCTCGACTGCAAGACTCACATGCTCTGATGTTATCTGTGAGAAATTCCTGACCTTGATAAGAGCTGTGAAGTATGGATGTACAATTCATAAGAATTCACATCTAAACATAGATAAGTCAATCTATTAAACTGCTTCATGACTCAAAATACTGCATAAAGATGGGGGAAAACAGTCTCTTCTGAAGTGAGACATTCAGCATTTCACATTTAGAAGCCATGATTTAAAGCCTATTTATCGTCAATGAGCTGTGGAGACTGATTCGATCTGGTGGACAATTTGCAGTGTGTCATCTTGTAAACATCTCATTTCAGTCTGTCTCCAAGTTGAGCCTCAGACCATTCACGCTCTCACTTTGTATCTAATCAAATTGTAGCTTGAAATAAGAAGGATTAGACAAACCTAAATGTGAACCAGCAGGACAACATAACACTTAATGTAGATGTAAACTACAAAAGAATAGATAAATAAAAATGTGCATGTGCATTCTTCAGTCAGTGAGATGACGCACATGTGCTGATCTAACGTTTTCCTGTATACCACAATACTACTTTCTGACTTTTTCCCTTCTGCATGTACCTTGGAAGTAGGCGAGGTTGTGAAATCTCAACTTTGTGCATTCTTCAGGCTGAAGTCTCCAAGTGGCTTTAAACATCTCAGGTAATCCCTGGTACTAGCACACTGTTTACAGTCCTCCTTACCACTTGCTACCAAGCCTGTTTGTGTAGTTCAAATATCTTTTGTTGAGTGAGTGGGTCATAAATAACTGCCTGTCTTCTCTTTGTTCACAACTTCTTCCGAGACGTGGTGATGGAGGGACACGCTTGTATGCTCGGTTTCCCATTCTGTTGTTCCAATTGAGTGTATGAGCTATGAGAAGTCGGTGTGTGTCTTTTGTTCATAATCCCTGGCTCTATATTGATATGGTTGAATGGCAAACTAATGTGACTCCACCCCATGTATTCCACAAAGAGAGTATTTAAAGATATATTGTGTTGCACTGTGCATCAATGTTGTACAAGTTACTGTATTTGCCCGTCAGCCTTCACTAGCCCTGACTTCTAGTTAATGGACATTGACTGCACTTTCCTTTCTAAAAAGGTGGTCACATTCTGCTTGCCTCCAGATGAACAAACTAGGTTATGGTTCACACCAGTGTTTCCTAATCCTGGTCAAGGAGGCCATCTGCCCTTGCTCAAACATACCTGATTCAATTGAATGGGTTGTTACCAAGCTTCTGCAGTGCCTGATGAAGAGCTAGTTGCTTGAATCAGGTGTGCTGTGAAACATCTAAAAACAGGGCAGTAGGACCCCAGGACCACGATTGGGAAACTCTTGTTCAGATAATGTACCTTGTAGCACAGATGTGCAGCAAATAGAAACGCAAACAGATTTCACCTGCTACATATTTGCTCAACTTAACCTTGTTTCTGGGGTCAGTCAACTCAGTATTATGCCATCCTCTAAATAGGGTGCCTGCAGCCTGGAGAACAAGTTTTAAAGTTCAAACTTATCAACTGCATGTTAATACAGTTTCTGGTGTGCAATCATGGCACGCGCCATTAGTCGTCTCTTAAATCGCCTAAATATGGCATGACCGACATTTACAGGTGAGACATGGAGGATGATTATAGACAATTAATGATAATGATCATATTGAATGTCACACAGTGCTGGACAAATGTGCCAGGATACAGAGCAGCTTTATTCATTGAGTTTCACACAAGGGAGTTTACTGACAGCAATTGTATTTCAATCTAAACTGAAATACCGTAACACCCTCTTGTGGTCAAATGCTGACCTCCAACACAAAAGAAAACTATGTAAAAAATATATACTGTATATAAATGTCCTGGTAACTATATTACACACTGCTCATCCGCTGAAAGTCTTTTATCCCCCTGAGCCTACATGAAGTGGAACCTCAGGAGATACGAATGAACTTGGTTACCAACAAAATAAAATATACACAAAATTTACGACACAATAAGACACACATGAGGCCATGTATGGGCTGTGTGTGATTTTTAAAGTGTGTGTCTGAACAAAAAACTGATGTGTACACTCCAGTCAAAAAACATAAAACGTACAAAAGTGCAAGTTTGAGGAAGGAGAAAACATTTTTACAAACGAAAACGGAAAGCATCATGGGTAAATGTGGGTACAGCGTAAGTGATGTAACTGCTGTGTGGGCTGGTGAAATAAGGAGCAGCAGCAGCTCCTGTGTAGACGGGGAATGAGGGCTCAGTCCACACAGGCGTCCTCTTGATGGGCTTAGCAGCTCCATTAGCAGTGAGTCCTTGGTGTGTGCTGCCCCCTGTTGAGCAGAGGGGGGAACCTCCAGCTGAAGCTGGAAGGAGGAGAGGCTCCTCACAGTCCCAGCTGAAGCTCCTCTTCGTCCCAACTCTGTGTGCGTGTGTGGACCGAGGCTGCTGCTCCACCCTGACCGGCACGCTGGACAGAGGAGAAGCTCTGGAGGGCCGAGCAGAGGGGCTGTCTCTCTTCAGGAGGGATTCAATGGAGAAAGGACTGCTGAACTTCACCTCACATCGGATCTGAACGGCCCTGCAGGCTGCAGGTTCAGGAGAGTGGAGAGCTGAGCAGGGCTCTGATGGTCTGCTCGTGTTCTCCGTTTCCACTTTGGAGGCCAACTCAGGGAAGAGCTGCAGGATTCCTTTGAAGTGACGACGCACCATCTTTGCTGTGATCTGACTGGGCTCCAGTTTCCAGTAGTTTCTCCTACTGTCCAGTGAATCTGGAACCACTGGGACCTGGAAAACACAACACAGGGGTTTTAGAGACACACATGAAGTTGCTTCTTTAACAAAATGATTGCAATATAACAATAGAATCATTTGAAGTATCAGGTGAAGGAGTGAAAACTTACCTTGACAAAACAGTTGTTGGCCGATAAACAGACTCTGATGTTGTTCTCAACAGATTTTCTGTCTTCAGAGATCAGTGGTGTCAGCTTGTCCATCAGCTACAAAACATCAAGTTGAAATAAGGAGTTTTTTAAAAAAAGATCATTTTAAATTTCTATTTAAAGTTTCTTAAAGATAGTTATTGCAAATGTCTTGATCTTTTTCTTACCTGAGTAAAAGTGAGCATCTTGCCTGGAGCGTCTTGGAGGACGATAGCGATCTTAGCCAGGTAGGTGGTGCTCCTCCTGAATAGACGCTGCTGCGAGCTGCTGGCTGGAGCAAAGAGAGGCGGCTGAGCTCCAAACTTCTCAGTCCTGTTCTGCATCTTCTTTGCTGGAGAGTCACGTCCTGCACACAGAGTGGTGTGATCACAACCTCACTGAGGGCAGATGTGGACCTGAAGTGGTCAGCTGTGGATATAAGTCCTGTTGGGACAATAGGACATTTGAGGGTGTGCACTGCGGGTTAATGAGGCCCTTTTGATGAATCAATAAGCCATTACTGCCGTAGGTGGAGCCAGTGATCACAGTAAGACTGCAGCCCATTTCCAAAAGTTCATCAGCATGTCTTTGCGAATGTTCTGAGACTGATCTGCCCCTTTGTTCTCATTAGCCATCACATACACAAACATCAGAAGCAAAGGCATTATGAAGGTATTCAGTTTTTTTGTGTGATTTTGAGGATCAATTCAAAAGATATTATACAATTAAAGTTATAACTATAAAATATTTATTAACTTGACAGAAGCTTCAGCCAAAAGCTATGTAGTACAATCCAAGCCACAGTAGATCAACTAACTATGATACAAATAAACAAGTAGGCCTGTTAACTTTTGAAGATGCAGCCATGAGATTAACAATCAACAGTTAACTTGAATTATCTTAAAATTAAACTCACAAAAGTTTTTTTGGGTGAAATGTCCATCTGCCTCAGTCAGTCAGTGCAGTAACAACACATTGAAGTTGTTTTCACAGTGAAGCTGCAGACAAACCTCAGCTAATTCTCAACTACCTGCAGGTGTGTGTTGATCCCGCTTCAGTTTGTGATACTGTGGACATTTTAACTTCAGTAATTGTTACACAAACTATAAGGTTCCAGTTTACATTTTGTTCACCTTTATTTCTTAAGTTGTTATAGGACACAATATAAATGTGTTTTTCAGCCTCTCAAAGGCTGGCCTGATGATACACAATACACAGCTGAGTGACACAGACATTCCAATGAGCAATCTAATCACAATCCAGCAGCTTGCACATCACCCAGCGCTCCTTTAAAGTCATACCTACAGTGCTGCCTTTTGTCCTACATAATGACAAAGGTCATTTACATCGCTGATCCCCATTCACATGCATCAACACATTACCTGGACTGAATGCTTTGTGCAAAAGGCTGAGAGTCTGACCAAACACCAGACCAGCTGATTACACTTGTCTGTGATTGCAGTTTTACTACTCAGCTGCTCCGAGGTCTGTTGCAACAAGCAGGTTTACTTTGAAGAGATAAAACACAGGCGATGGCTGTGTTTCTTAGAGGAGATGAAGCGCAGACTGAATTCTGACATTTTATCCAGGACAAATCATCATCTTAGATAAGTAAATGTGATGTAAGTCTAACACAATACATCTCACTCTATTTAGTGCTGTTGAAATAAACATGTTTGCCATTTCAAGACATGAAAAACATGGGTTGCATTAATATCTGATGCGGTGTTCTTTTCAACATGTTTACTGTGTGTTTAGTGAAGTACCCCAGTTGTCTGTGTGGTCATTTGAATTGAATGCAAATGAAGCTCAGATGTGAACAAAGACTTTTCCAGTCACATTCCAAACCATTGTGTTTGCTATAATCAGAGATTTTAATAGTTACATTCCAGCTATTATCACCTCTTTCATTCTAGCATTTGTCCGTGAGAGTGATTTACTTGTTTGTGAAGAAGCACACTGACCTAATCTAAATATTCATTATGTATTCATTAAATCTTCTCTGTAAAGACTATTAAGAAAGACAACATGTTGGTTGATGAATTAAAAACGGTCTAAAAAGTAGTTTATACAGATCATAGTGTTCTATGTTGTTTATTAGAAGAAGAGAAACGTCAGACTGTCGTTCTACCAGTATCCCAAGTCATTTTAACTTAACTCTAACTCTTAACTCTGAAACTAATTACAAAAGAAAAACTTTCCTCATGAAGGCATGTTGATTTGTCTGCACACATAAAGCTAGATGCTGAAGCAGAGCCTGTCTGTGACGTCAGTCCACATAATCTTGACTCCATGTAAAGACACATTGATTAAAAATTAGTGGTTATTGGTGTTTGATTTATTCTTATCTCTGTTCAGGATAGTTTGAAAATGAAACTCAATCAATGATGCTAGTAAGATTCTGAGCTTGCTTTGGGAAATTTGGTTATTTAAACATTTTCTCGCCAAATTCTCAAACAAAGAACATTATTCCTTTATAGTTTACATGTTATAAATTACATGTAAAAATATACCTGCATGGAATAAGAGAAGGAGACTAAGTCTGTTTTTCCAGATAGATAGATAGATAGATAGACACACACCTAAACTGAATTCACAACAAAAAACAAACAAAATGCAATGTCTAATTTCAAGATCATTGTTATGTCGATTAGCATCTTGAATGTTACATACAGTCTCACCTAAACTCTAGATGTTAATCTGAGTTTAATATTTTGATACCACCCCTCTGTGACGGAGGCCTCAAAACACAACTGGAGAGTGCGCTGAGCAGAAAATACATTCAGATAAAAATACATATTTCACTGCCGATTCAGCATTCATCTGATTTCCAAATAGGAGATATGATGGTGCAACGTTTGACTTTGTTTTATATGTTTTTTGGGAGTATTTGAAGAAATGTCTCCTCTGATGTGAGCAAAGTCTCTAAAGATCCACAAAGACATGCTGATGAACTTTTGGAAATGGGCTGCAGTATTACTGTGATCACTGGCTCCACCTACGGCAGTAATGGCTCATTGATTCATCAAAAGGGCCTCATTAACCTACACTGCACACCCTCAAATGTCCTATTGTCCCCACAAGGCCTTATATCCACAGCTGACCACTTCAGGTCCACATCTGCCCTCAGTGAGGTTGTGATCACACCACTCTGTGTGCAGGACGTGACTCTCCAGCAAAGAAGATGCAGAACAGGACTGAGAAGTTTGGAGCTCAGCCGCCTCTCTTTGCTCCAGCCAGCAGCTCGCAGCAGCGTCTGTTCAGGAGGAGCACCACCTACCTGGCTAAGATCGCTATCGTCCTCCAAGACGCTCCAGGCAAGATGCTCACTTTTACTCAGGTAAGAAAAGATCAAGACATTTGCAATAACTATCTTTAAGAAACTTTAAATAGAAATTTAAAATGATCTTTTTTTTAAAACTCCTTATTTCAACTTGATGTTTTGTAGCTGATGGACAAGCTGACACCACTGATCTCTGAAGACAGAAAATCTGTTGAGAACAACATCAGAGTCTGTTTATCGGCCAACAACTGTTTTGTCAAGGTAAGTTTTCACTCCTACACCTGATACTTCAAATGATTCTATTGTTATATTGCAATAATTTTGTTAAAGAAGCAACTTCATGTGTGTCTCTAAAACCCCTATGTTGTGTTTTCCAGGTCCCAGTGGTTCCAGATTCACTGGACAGTAGGAGAAACTACTGGAAACTGGAGCCCAGTCAGATCACAGCAAAGATGGTGCGTCGTCACTTCAAAGGAATCCTGCAGCTCTTCCCTGAGTTGGCCTCCAAAGTGGAAACGGAGAACACGAGCAGACCATCAGAGCCCTGCTCAGCTCTCCACTCTCCTGAACCTGCAGCCTGCAGGGCCGTTCAGATCCGATGTGAGGTGAAGTTCAGCAGTCCTTTCTCCATTGAATCCCTCCTGAAGAGAGACAGCCCCTCTGCTCGGCCCTCCAGAGCTTCTCCTCTGTCCAGCGTGCCGGTCAGGGTGGAGCAGCAGCCTCGGTCCACACACGCACACAGAGTTGGGACGAAGAGGAGCTTCAGCTGGGACTGTGAGGAGCCTCTCCTCCTTCCAGCTTCAGCTGGAGGTTCCCCCCTCTGCTCAACAGGGGGCAGCACACACCAAGGACTCACTGCTAATGGAGCTGCTAAGCCCATCAAGAGGACGCCTGTGTGGACTGAGCCCTCATTCCCCGTCTACACAGGAGCTGCTGCTGCTCCTTATTTCACCAGCCCACACAGCAGTTACATCACTCTGTACCCACATTTACTCATTATGCCATCTTGTTCTGGCTTTAATGTGTGTTGAACCTGATATACCAGCTGTCTGGAGCACTTCACATTTACATTAAAATGTAAAAACAAATGATTTTTGGGTTGTTGTTTTTCTCCTAATAAAAACCTGCAAACAAACCCACACTTCCATGATAAAACATACCAAGAGATGCAAAATATTAATTCAATACCAGACTGACTGAGTTCAGGTGACACTGTTCATTGTCTTCACCAGACATTAAAACTATTACAAATTCTCAACTGAAAACCTTTTATAATTGTATTTAATAAAAGTCTAGACAGCTCTTGAATTAACTTTGACATATTACCTCTCCTGTTAGAAGAAAGACATGGCAGTAGGTTGTTATCACTCGGCACATTTACACAATTTAAAGTTACATCAGCTAAAACTGGTTTATGAAAAAAAGATTTACTATTGTTAAACTTTATCATAATTTACTACAAGAGAGACTTAAATGAGCGATTAGATTTTTTTATCACACAAAAGTTGGACGCTATTCACCAAATGTTGATTTTGTATCAAGGACAATAAGAAAAAGAACACTAGATGTAATTATAAAACCATACTTGTTTCAAAAACAGCACTTTCAGTTATTCTCCCTTATGTCCTGTACATATTCAGAAGGTAAAAGCATTTCACAGAAATCACAGAATATATCAGAAAAAAATATATCAGATATATAAGTTTGCACTTCTTAAACTTAGTACATACTTAGTAAATGTGAAAAACCAGTTTGACCTTCCATAAAGAAAACCCCATCAGAGAGAAGAGCTGTAATAAATGAGGTGACACACCCTGGAATGAGGGTGATCAAACGAGAACAATGCAGTGATTTGAAGTTTTTAAGTGAAAAGCTTTCGGCAACATTCCAGTGATTTTCACCTCATCTGACTCCTCTGTGTCATATTCAGAGAGCAGACAGCCACGGCATTTCACTTGACACATAGTAAACATGCACGAGATGATGCTGTGTGAATTCTTAAAAAATACTGTTGATTCCCGATATGTGCCATGTGCACAGGATGGCTTTAAATGGATCTAGACCGAATGTGAATGTTGGGACAGTATTAACACAGTTAGAGGAGCAGCAGTATATTTTATCAAGTACTTGAGATATTTGATATTTGTACATTATCTGAGTAACATTTTATGCCCCCTCTACTGCGCTGCATTTCAGGGGGAAACATAGTACTTTTTCACTCAACTACAGTTTTCTGACAACTATTAGATGCTTTTTACATACAGATACAGATACAGATACAGATACAGATACAGATACAGATACAGATACAGATACAGATACAGATACAGATACAGATACAGACGGGTTATCCAGGTTATTGGACCTCTGCCACGGCCTCCAGACTGTCCACTTCCACAGAGCTGGCCTTCCTCACCGCCTTGTGAGGTTTGCTGGCCTTGATGCTTCAGCCCCCGGATGATAACCGGACCATGGTGCCTCCGGTTCCTCTCTGGTCTTGCTGATACTGAGCTTCAGGTGATTATTGTTGTGCTAGTAAGAGAGTAGTTTTTACACTGTGTTATTAATTATCTTCACTAAAGAATCTGAGTATTGTTTCCAACACAGTGGTGATAAGATATAGATTGACTAAATCAATCAAGTATTGTGAGCAGAAAGTAACAGTACAGACAGTAGAGACTAGAGAAGGATGGAAAGAAGGAAGAAATGAATAAAGTGAGGAAGCAAAGAAAGGATGTAACAAACAACCCATTGCATTTATCTGCAGAAAAAGTACTCCTGCAAACCAAAAGCTTGATCTGTTTTAATAATGTACTTCATTGTAAATGTGAAGTGCTCCAGACAGCTGGTATATCAGGTAAAGCCAGAACAAGATGGCATAATGGGTAAATGTGGGTACAGAGTGATGTAACTGCTGTGTGGGCTGGTGAAATAAGAAGCAGCAGCAGCTCCTGTGTAGACGGGGAATGAGGGCTCAGTCCACACAGGCGTCCTCTTGATGGGCTTAGCAGCTCCATTAGCAGTGAGTCCTTGGTGTGTGCTGCCCCCTGTTGAGCAGAGGGGGGAACCTCCAGCTGAAGCTGGAAGGAGGAGAGGCTCCTCACAGTCCCAGCTGAAGCTCCTCTTCGTCCCAACTCTGTGTGCGTGTGTGGACCGAGGCTGCTGCTCCACCCTGACCGGCACGCTGGACAGAGGAGAAGCTCTGGAGGGCCGAGCAGAGGGGCTGTCTCTCTTCAGGAGGGATTCAATGGAGAAAGGACTGCTGAACTTCACCTCACATCTGATCTGAATCAGGAGAGTGGAGAGCTGAGCAGGGCTCCGATGGCCTGCTCAGCTCTCTGTTATTGCAAATGTCTTGACCCTTTCTTTCTCTCTTTCTTTTCTCTTGGAGGACTAATATGGTGGTCCCAGAAATTGCATATGGTATAACTACAAAAATAGAGTAACAGTAACAGTGTGATATTCAGAAATTCTATACCCTAGACAATGATAATGATATTAACAAGTCATTTTATTTGCATGGCTAGTATTAACATGTTCATACCTTTACAGGATACAGATGAAAGAGCACCAGTATAAAAGAGATACCCAGAGTGTATGCTTTAAATCTGAAGATATAAGGATCATATACAAGCAACAACATTCACAAAACCATTGAACCTCCAAGGTCCATCATCGCATTCATGACGATTCAGACCTCATTTCCTTATGAAACGCTCCTCATTAACATGGAATACACACTTTTACCATAACGTCCTATTGATCTTAAAGGCTGCCTTAAGGGCCTGTAATGATGGATCATTTCCAAAGAAGGCGTGAGCATCCATACCTTAAATCCTTTTTTAGTTTGTGGATTTTTTTTCTTCCACGGCATAAACACATGAATTATTCATGCTCTAACAACTATGGACACTTCACTGAAACAAACTTATATGTTTTGGGTTAGTTGAAATAAAAGGCAGAATCTAAGTGATTTTAAATATGGTACACATTTTATTAATCCAAAAATTTGTAGGCCTATTTCACAGATTATGGATTTTCACATCATTTCTCTCTTACTTTTTTATATGAACATGTTAAGGCACTACAGATTTAGTGCCACTAAATCTTACTGAAAGGCAAACTTCTATCCTTTCCTCCTTAAATCTTATCTTAAACCACTTCAAACTTTTCATTTAGCATGTCACCCCTCTGCCTTACACATGCACTGGAATGTTGTTGAAGCTCTGTAGCCATGACCCTTAATCGAAACTGTGGTTTAAGTGTCCTAGTTCTTTTGATTTTCTTTGCAATTGCACTCTCAACTTGTGCAAGATCGTCAGCTATATGTGAAAAATGAATGTATGTGAAAGTTCCTTTTGAGGGTGTTGAAGCTTTATGCATTTTTTTTTCTTTAAATAAGACCTTCAGATGGTTTGTCTCAGTCTTCTCTTGCTTTAAACATCTGAAAAACTACAGGAACCTTGTCTACTCAATGATGATGAATGAAATAGAATGTCTTAACTAACTGTACTTTGCATGTGGGATATAGGCTGTGGGTCCTTTTGGTCATTAAGTCTTAGTGATCAAAATGACCCACTGTCTTAGTGCTGTATGCTACTGGCACAATAAAAACACTTCATGTTTTTTTCTTATTTTCTAACAGCCTTAGGTTTCATTTCAGAACTGAACCTTTAAATTAATAATAATTTGGTCACACATTGAAGTTCTTTGACTATTCATCTCAAATAGCAATAGTTGTATATCTTTACCAGTCACCTCCTTGTGAACAAGAAACTGTTGTAGGACATCATTTCAGTAACATTTCAGATGGCACCATGTCTATATTTCAAATATATTCTTAGGTCAGTTTTTTGTATCCTTTGTGCTCTCTCATCTATCTTGTGTATTCCAGCTTTGATATTTTGTCTAACACTGTCACCATGTAAGTGCAGAGGATACAGAATTCAAAATGGACAAAAAAAAAAAAAAAGCTTTTCATACACATTTGAATTAGACGACTGAATTAATGTCAGGGTTGTGTGGCACAACTTGAGGGTAATTTCACAAGCTGTCACTGCATTCATGACCCCTTCATAATGCAAGGGCATGAAAACACAGGCCTGACTGTCACTGAAGTCAACAGTCTTTATATGATGGACAGAAGACACAGGACAGAGACTAAATGAAATAAAATGCCATTTTATTGTTCAGCCGTGTCATAACCTCGTCTCCAAAATAAGCACAGCAGGACTACAACTGGTTCATCAACCTAGCTACCCTTGATAGCACATAAAACTGGGTTTTATTAGACCACCAATGATAGCGTTAAAGACTTTTCTATCAGACATCCAATGATAGCATACAAAATAGTTGTTAACCTACCAGTGATACTGTATATAAAACACTTGTCTCTAGATTTATCCCCAGCCCACCCTCAATTTCACCCATATCCCTCTTTAGAACATTTGTGACACTGACATATTTTATGCTTAAACAAGCACATATTAAGAATGCATAATTCTCCATTTTTGAGATTATAAAAAAAAACTACACAATGTTACACTATAAGTCAGAGTACAATTCAACTGATTATTAGTGTTCTACACATTCGGCCATAAACCAAAGGAACATTGTATAATATCACTATAACTTAACACTACATGTAATATACGTTTTTAAAAAAAAAAATTACAAATGATTAGCATTGAAGAGAAAATGAAGATGCTAGTGCGAAGACAAGCTGGGTCAGTACCATAACAGAGAATGAGTAATACAAAAAGAAATAAAAAAATAGAATAAGAAAAATAGAAACAAAAAACTGATAAGAATACAGGCAAGGCTAAAACATGTGTTTCAAACTTTTAAGATCCACCTCATGTGCACTCATCCATTTAGGTAACCTGCTCCAAGACCTCCATTGTGTGATTCCACATCTCTTCGATACTTTAATCCCTGCTTTTCCCCCCAGCTTCGACTTGCTTTAACATTCCCGTGGCAACCATCTTCTTTGTTTTCTTGTGTCAGGCACTTTCCAAGACCCCTTATTCCTCTCTTTACCCTCAACAACTCTACAGGCCAATCATAATGCTGATTCAGACAATACAGGCCAATCACAATGCAGGTTCTATCAGAATACAACTGCAAAAAGAGCACAGGACAAAATGTTCCATCAGTGTGTTGCTATTTATATCAATATTGCTTTTACAGTGAACTTGAAAGTTTTCTGTGGAGGTCCATCTTACCAATCCTACAGGTCGGTGTCAAACCAGGCCAGCTGGTTGCTGTCCATCAAGTCCTGGGTGTGGCCAAGGTCTGGCAATGGATCAGTGTGGTGGCCCAGGTCAGGCAGAGTGTCAGCATGGTAGTCTGCACCTTCCATCATGGGGTCCAAAAGGCTGTCCTGGCCGTAGCCTGCTGGGTAGGCCCGGTAGGCGGAATCTGACAGGCAAAAGAAAAAAAGCCTTAAATGGGTACAAGCTTGGTTTATTCTGACAAATTCATAGTACTCAGCCAGTCATTGCTGAGTGGCACTGAATGAATGAACATATAGCAGGGAAAAGGCAGGGTGACATAGAATTTGTTTAATGTTCCATTAGATATTTGGGGTTTCTATGATCTCATAGGTTTGCCTTAACAAGTCTCAACTGAAGAGACTAAAGCCTCCATGCAAAAATACATCTGTTTTGTCAGACGACATTCAAGACAATAAATTCTATCTTTATCCATTTATCTCTATAGAAACCACACATCAAAAGATCAAATTATACAACCACAGGTTGATGAACTAAGATGTGAGAGACAGTGGGGATTGCATTAAAAGATAAAACAGGCACTCACCATCCTGCCTGTAAGCCAGAGGGTCTCCCTGAGCTCCCATATCCAGTCCCAAGTCTCCAGTCTATAAAAAGGCAAAACAGTGACGAGTGAAGCCTGACATGAACCATTATAGGTGGAGGAGTGGATGACCCAATTTTACAGTGCATTACTGATTGTACACAGTATGTACTATAAAATACAGGCATTGCAGAGTATATTTTGAGTGTGTGTACCTCGTTCCAGGCCATAGGCTCAGTTCTGAACAGAGAGCTGGTCAATTCCACTGACAGACGTTTCTTGTAGTCCTGAGGCTTGTCCTCAGACATGCGGAACAGGACTGCTGCAGCATAGGTTGCTACAGGGGACAATGTACAGCAACAAGTAAACTTGACTGTAAACAAGTCGTTTCAGTGTAGACATTCTCACTGACCTTCAGAAATGTGCACAGTCTATATTTGCACATGTATACGCACCAACGCCCTCGTTACGGGAATGCAGCAGCTCAGTCAGAGGTGCAGTGGCTCCTTCAGCTTCGATTGCCTCAGCAGCTTCTTTGTCCTGAGCCAGTTCACACAGCACACCTGCTGCCACACGCTGGATATTCTCCACTGGAGAATACAGCAACTGTAGACAGTGAGTAGTAAAGAGAAAGATTAGGCTCAAACAAATACATTTACGTGCAGGTGATCTGTGACTGTAGGAGCTTATCTCCAGAGAAACATTTCACAGTGAGGGTTTCTAGGTTCACCTGGACAAAGAGTGGAATGGTGTTGAGCCCTCTGATGACAATTCTGTTGTGGACATCCCGGGCCAGGATGTGCAGAGCTCCTGTGCAGCCTTCCACTATTTCCTCCATGCGCACACCCTCCTGTTTGTGTGAGTTGGGAAAAAGGAAATCAAATCCATACAAAAATTCTAAACATGCAAATAAAGAAAGCTTGAGGGGTGGTTGGCTTGGTTACACACCACAAACTGCTGCTGGTTGCCTCCCATGCTGGTGCGCCTCTGGGTGTCCTGGTGAGCCCTGACGAGCAGTTGGACCAGTCGGGGGATGGCTCCCTGCTCCCGCAGAGCACTGTGGTTGGCTGGGCAAAGAGCCAGGTTGCGGATCAGACCAACTGTGGCCTAAGGAGAAAATTAAACACATTTTAGTGGGAATTAATTCCTGTTAATCAATGATTACACAATATAGAAATTTTATCCCAAATATTTTGTTAGTCTGGTAAAAATGTGTGGGTGTAAAAAAAACGCAAAGATGCTAATGACCTTGATTAGTGGCCAGTGGGATGGAGGGTGCAGTAGTTTGACCACCACAGGCAGGCCATAATGAAGGCGCACAGCATTCTGGGCCATCTCAGCATCCTGGTGGCGGGAAGTCAGGTGACGCAGGGCACAGACGGCTGGCTCTGTGATGTCCTCTCTGTCTCCGGCCCTGAGCACTGTTCGCACCAGAGCCTCAATGCCTCCAACCTAACATGCATCAGTGAACGACATGTTATTACATAAAAATGTAAGGCTGCACACATAGGCTTTAAATGAGAGTACACAATCTATGTCCGACAGAGATAAATAGTAATGTTTACAGGTTGATAATGTCATGTGTCTGTGTTCCTTAGACACAAAGACAATTCCCAAAAGCTGCGTGTGTAATACATACCTGGCAGACCATGAGTTTGTTACTATAGTTGTTGCAAGTCAGGTTGGAGAGGATGCCAGCAGCACATGTCACTACATTGATGTCATCACTGCCCAGCAGCTGGACAAGGGTCCCCAGGAGACCCTCCATTCCCTCCTGGAGAGAGCAGGGAATGGGTTGGAAAGAACAGACGAAAAACAAATGAGGCGACTAATTCGGCAGTTTGTTTTATCAAACCCTTTAAAGCAAATTAAATTCCATCAACGGGCACAGAGTTAAACTGTCCAAACACAACTCGAGACTCCTGTGTGCTGGACGCATGCATGCATGTAGTTGTCAGACACACAAAAACATCACTTTATACTTAAAAACAGGTGTAGTCTTTTGTTAACAATATGGAAATCATATATAATATCACATTAACTACTGAGCTACAGTTCTTAACATTGAACCTGGGGCTAATAAGAAACTGGCATTTGTAAGACTGTGTGTTGTACCTGCTTAGTGGCAGCATCAGAAAGATTCCTCAGAGTCCAGAGGCAGTTTTGGACCAGACGCTGGCTGGGGTCTGTCAGGTGAAGCCCCAAGGCCTGCATGCCTCCTACATAAATGTGCGTGCCAAAGGAGAACAAACAGATCCATTATATCAGAGGTCTTTCCTACAAAATGCAAGCCAGACCTGTAATAATGCCTGCAGTTGTACAGCAATGAGTTATACCAGAACATTTATATTTGTATTTTTCACAGCACTGTGTTAACCATTACATTTAACCTTGGATGTTATAGCATATTTTTTCATCATGATTCATAGTGACAGTGTAGTGATATGGATCTTGTGCAGTGTCCTGTATGATGTATTGAATGCATTTGTGTTGGACTGCTATCTGTAAAGCAAATTGTCCTTCAGGGACATTTAAGTTTTTTGAATTCTGTACTGTGAGTAAGTACAGCATTCACATGTATGTGAGTATGTAAACATAAGGTCTGTGCAATAGTCTGGGACTATTTTATGTAGAAATGGCTTATTTTATGATCACTGTATATTTTCAGGCACTACTGTTTGCATGCATGTATGTAGTGTGGGTGTGGAGTATGAATGGAATATAATTTATTCTTTAGTATTTATTGATTTTATATCTTTTATACTATTTATGGGTCCAGTTTCAGTTTTGTGCTTTAAATTTCGGAATCTATCTATCTATGTACGTACCAGCCTCTACGATGGCAGGCTTGTTGCTTGAGCAAACAGAGAGAACCTTGAGCACTCTGCTTGTGGTCCACAGCAGTTTCTCGTATGTGAAAGTCCTCATGATGTTGACAAGGGCCTGGGGACCACCACTGGCCAGAATGATCAGCTAAAACAAAGACACGTTTATGTTTAAACATGCTGCTGCCAGCCAAGAGGTGTGAGCACATATGTGAGGAACTTAGCGAATGTAAATGCATGCATGCATACACAAGCTCATGTCCCAATACCTTGCTTTCCTGGTTGCCATATGCCAGGATCTGCAGACAGTCAGTAGTGATTGCCAGGAACTTGACATTGGTATTGGACAACAGGGCCACCATCTTCTGCAGTCCTCCAGCCAGGCGCACCGCCATCTTTGCCCCTTCCTGATGCAACAGCAGGTTGTGGAGCGTGGTGATGGCGTAGAACAACACACTGTCCACTGGTGAGCTGGAAAAATATACAAAATCAGAGATCAGTCAAAACAACCTTAAAAAAACAAAAACACCCTTTAAACTAGCATTTCAAATACAAACAATTATCACAGAAATTCACACGGACAGTGACAGGTTTTCCTTGATTGAGCATGAGGATAAGACAAAAATCAGTAGCCATTGACAGCTCAGCAAATGCCGGTAATCAATGAGGCTTCCACATTTGCTTGATGGTAAATAATCAGATGAGCAGGTTGCAATTTCAGAACAAAACATAACCGTCCTGTATTTTTGGAGAATTTAACAGAAAAAAATCCACACTTTTTTTTTTTTTATAACCCATCAGGAATTCTTAAAAACTGCCAACAGACGTTTAAGACCACAAAACACGGAAACTTGGCAACTACACCTCACCACAGGAAAGCATGCTGTCCACAAAGAATGACTTGCTGATCTGACCTGCTACTCACAACCACTGCACAGACATCTGCAAATTACCCTGTTCTAATAATCTAACATTCAAGACACAGTTAACATATCAACCAAGTCTTAACTCAAAGCACAACAAAGAAACTCAATCACTGCAACTTTTGGAAACTTTAACATGATTTTATAATCATCTTTAAAATTACCATTGTCCATTGGGGTGATTAGATCATCCAAGTTGCTTCTTGCATTCAAATCTACATGGTCACTTGTTTGTAGTCTAACAAAATTCAGGCAGTTCATTGTGCAGTCTCATGCTATGGTTCCATCCAGCTTTTAAGTGGAGTAATATGACTCCAGGTACAAATTCAAACACACGTGATATCCAACAGGTTACAACTTGCCCGACAGCTAAATGTTTTGGCTGTGTGCATTGGCTTTTCATGGAAAACACAGAGCATTAAGGAAGGCATTTTAACATCAAATGTGTCACATCGAGGAATATTCTGTTCAGGGAATGTAGCTGGTCGGTGTAGACCTGGAGTTGGTTATTTGAACATACAGCCATTTGTCATACTGCTTTTCTCACATCTAAAGCTCACTGGTCTTAAGATGTGCTTCTCCGTGCAGGTGATGGTTGGCTAATGCTTGGTGAAAGCTGTACCATTGTTTGCCTTTATTTGCAGGTGACTCATTATTTGCTTCATCATGACTGATAGTCATAACTGTTGTAGCAGAGTACATTGCTGCATTCTTTTTAACTGTATCCAGTCTTTACCTGTAGCAAAGAGTGAAGAAAAGCAAAAAGGCAAAAGGGGGGAGGTTGAGGGAGTATGTCAGACAAATAAATTGTCATTCAGGCCTCTGTGGAAAATATAACGCTGCAGCCTTCTTAATATATTTAGGCCAAAACATAAACAAAATCTTGTCAGTCAGCGGCCAATGGGACGTAGTCAATAGTCAAACCCATAAAACAGCTTTAGGGCCTGCCTTATGAGTTTTCATTCTTTGATACACTGCAGTATTGTAAACCAACAGAAATTTGAACTACAACTAAATCGAAAACGTCTCATGAAATTTTGTTTCCGCTGCAATAAACCCCAACACAAACAGCTTCTCCACATTCTTGTCGCTAGCTGCGGACCATTTTTTGTGTGTGCACACTGATAATCTATCTAATCCATCACATATGCAGTTAAAAAGCACCACAGTTCATCCAGTTACTTACCCCAGCATTTTGACCAGGGCAGGAATGCCTCCAGATTTGAAGATTGCGAGGAGCCCCTCACGATGGTGGGAAAGGTTGTGCAAGGTGCCAGCAGAGCAGCGAGCTGTTTCCACATCTCCAGTGTTCTGCATGGCACGAACCACGGCCGAAACCATCTGTGGGGAGCGCATCAGGGCGTGGCGCGATGCCTCCTTCTTTGACAACTGATGCACCATTACAGCTGCTTTATTCACGACAACCTAAACCGAGACAATGCTTGTTAGCCATGGCTGGCTTAGGAAGGGATGTAAATTGCATTGTTAATGACCAACTGATGCGACATCATCAACTACTCAGCAGGAACCATTTAGGCGTTTGAGTGTGTTCTTGTACACATACCTGGTCCTCGTCATTGAGCAGTTTAGTAAGCTCAGGGATGGCACGGGTGGCCAGCTCAGCGTCATCTTGATAGTTAATGAGGTTGACTACAGCATGCTTCAGCATCTGAGAGGGCTCTGCCAGGCGCTGCACTGCTGTGGGGTGGGCAGCATCCAGCTGGGTAGGCGGAATCTGGATGCCTTCCTCCAAAGTCTCAGGAAACATGGCAGCACGCACACGCTGGGCCCGGGTCATGGCATACCCCTCAATGTCTGAAAGTATTGCGATATGACAATTATTAGCATGAAATTATCATAAATTGTCAGAGATTTTGCCACCTTATTAACACTGTAGTAGCTACCCCGATGTAGCAAATATCATGATATTTATTAGTATCTATACCTGTGGCCTCAGGAGTGAAGGGTGGGTTGAACTCCCAGTCGTAGAGAGTTGGATCATCCTCCTCAGCATCAGGGTTTCCTTTGCCACTCAGAGATGGTGCTGTGGTGGTGACTCCAGACTGAATCCCTGAATCCAGGTAGGACTGCTGCTGCCACTGGCTCACTGCAGCCTTGCTGTCTCCCATTGCCATATCCAGCTCCATCAAATCAGCTAATCAAAGGGGACAAGAAGATGAAACACAAGGAATGCGAAGAGTAATGTTTTGTTCACTCACATCAACTTAGTTTCTAACTTCAAGCCATTTCTCACTTTAAGAATATTTTTAACAATAGCGTCTCTTGGTTTCAGTAACCTAATGTAGTTTTACAACATGTGTAATCATGAGTTAATGCCGACAGGAGATGTAAGAATTAAAGTGGTAGACAAAACATGTATTCCTGTTTACGCAAATACAGATAGGAAGAGTATAAAGCAAAGGAAAAGCTTGCATTGTTTTATACCCGATACCCTCAGGTACTGATAATAAATTGATTCAATAAACATCAAATTCCTCCTATAATCCGCTGACACGTTTTTTTTCCCCTGAAAGAGAAACTCAAATGTAACAAAAGGCGAACCATAATTACTTGGGATACTGTGACATGTGCTCACCTAGCTCCCACTTTTCCAATTTCCACAGTGCCTCAGGGCTCACAGTTATTCATTAATTTATGTAAAGAGAAACTCTTTATGTTTGGAAATGAAAGATAGATTGTGGATGCCCGTGTTCATATTAGCATAAAGCTCATTTGTATTAAAGTTTTTCATACTTACACTGGGTAGCCATTGTTCTTGCCTGCCCTCAGCCCGCACAGCAGATATGTCTGTAAAAGGAAACAGGTACACAGGGGAAAATAAGACAACTCGCACTCAACCTTGAGTTCTTGCTTGCCAAAGCCAAACTTAATCGTAATGTTTATGCGTTTCTCCAACGTGGTCTAAATTTTAAAACCGCTGTCTTCTGCGCTACCTGAGCCAGCTCCCTCTGATTCAGACGCTTGTTTGGCTTACTGTCGTAGCTATGAGGGGAAATGCCGAGCCTCCACCTCCAGCCGAGAGAGCAAAGCGGTGGGTATTTCCAGGCCAGCATGAACACAATTCACCATTCAGCGGCAAAGAACATCAAAGGCATATTTCTCCCCCTCCCCCTACCACGGCCAAGTTCCGACCTCGCAGCTTGGGTTTCCAATGAGAGAAACTACCCCCTCCGCCCCGCAATCACTTCCATGACTCCTCCTCTCATGGTGGGTCTAACTATGAGCGTAACAAGCGTTTTAAACTACACTATAACCCAGTTAGCGGAGTAGGTTGCATCAGTCAATAAACATAATTAATTGACATATTCAAGACCGAAGCGCTAGCATGCGTTAGCCGCCGCTGCTGCTAGCTAACAGGTTGGCTAGCTTACCTTGAACGCTCGCTAAGCTAACGTAACATGCCTAGCTAAACCCTCCGCTAGTTAGCTAACTAGCTAACATAAACAAACACCGTTTAGGGCTTCACTCACGAAGACTAAAATGTTCAAACTTGTCCTGCAGCACTACCAACACTAGAGGTAACCACTGTTACAAATCAGCTCATGGTTGGAGTCGTGACTTTCAAGCAAACCCTCCAAATGCTCAATTCTGGTTTGATTAGCTTAGCTAACCAGGACGTATGAAAAGTAGATCCAAGCGCCACCGTACAAAACCTGCTGTGCTGCCAGCCAAATCAGAAAACCCCACCGGAGCCCCCTCCCCAGCCAAAGATGAATTTCTCTGGTGAAGCAAACACTGACGTGCTGCGAAATGGTTGTATAAGAGATGTAGTAAACATACTATCTTTACCAGAGTCGAGCGGCTCCTCCGTGGTTCTTGTCGGGAAGATTTTCTCTTTTCTCTTGGCTGAAAATAGGAAAAGGGCTGCTAGGTGAACCACCCGTACAAGTCCGAACCACACCCGCTGTTGCTCCGCCGAAGATGTTGCTTCCGCCTGTGCGGTCGAACATCAAGATGGCGAAGAGGAAAATACAGTATTCTGCCGCACTCTAAAAACTAGGCCGCCATTTAAAATAAAGTTTTAGCATCGAAACTATTCTTCTGCACTTATTGCCAGATATTTAGGCATTTTCATATTAAGAGCAATTTGCTTTTCATTTTTGGGATTTCTCCCCCATGTTAATGTAAGGTTTGTGATAGTTGCTGTAGTGGTGGGGAGGGCGAGGTGCATTCATTAGAAAGGAATGTGATTCATGAGCTGCTGTGATATGATAGAGGGGGTTAATTAACATCCAGTTAACTCAGAGACACAAACATTTCCCCTAGCAGCTCTGTATTATGCATGCATTTACCTTATTCAATAAAATCAAACACCTCTCACATCCACTGGCACAAAGTTAAAGTGGAGCTCTTTTTGCAAATGCAAAGCCGCAATATTTAAAGAAAGAAGACAGCAAAATTACACCACATAAAAAGCTTTAGATTTTCATGACTGGATTCAAGCCCATAACTTGATCCCATGACACATAGTGTCCATCTATAAGACAAAACATTAATTGTAAGAGAAACACAATAGCCACAGGAACATCATACTGTGCTGTGGTGGAATCAGTAGCATTCGACCATTTGGCCCTATCACTGTTTTTGTCCTTATATTAACTGATCAACTTGAGACAGCTGTGATTTCAGTCCATCACTTACTGACTAATGGCTGACAGTAAAACTCACACATATTAGGATATATCAAGGCTACTTTGTGTGGCTTTAAAATGCTTAAAAACATTGAATATCTTTATTCTTGAAAATTCATTTCTTATGCATGCATTTACATTTTGAGCAATTGTTCAGAGGTTTGCTGTAATCAAATTGCAATGCACATGCCTGCGTTAACAACAGTCTGATATCTAACATCCACTTCGATGCATCTAGTTTGACCATTTGATCAATTTTTATGGCTGTATAATATTTATGGCTATAACAATCAAAGAAGAAAGTGTCACTGTAGTCTAGTACACGTTCATGTGTCTGACACGTGCTTTAGACTAGAAAAGGTCAAAGTCCAAAGTGTCATTGGGGAGCTCATTGGTATTGCTACAAGAAATGAAAAAGGAAACTTCTGATCATTTATTATACCACAGTAATCATTGGGAACACTTTCCTATTCATCTCATCTCAAAGAGCAACAGAAATGTGAAGTAATGCTAATGAAATAATTCTGTCACATGTCTGCAAGGGGTATAAATAATATCTGAGAGAAGACAGTAATGAGACAGACCACATGCTACCAGAGCAAATGAAGGTGTGACTATATAATTTCTCATACACTGCTGAAGATGAATCATAAAGTGATGACATTTATTTCAGTGACTGCCTCTGGATTTTAATTATTTTCCACTTTTTTTTATTTAGTCTGTAGGACTGACATGAAACCCTGAGAATTAAATTGTGTGAAGCTCATCTACTGTCTCCAACTGTGGTGGAGAGAGGAGCAAGTACGTTTCACTTACTTGAGTAATAAAGGCTATTGCATGATAAATAGTAAAGACAAGATAAAGCACAATTACTGTGCGTCTGCGGGGTATCATCAAAAAATTAGACTGGTCATCAGGAACATCTACAAATCTCATACCCAGATCCATTTCTAATATAGAGGAGCGAACCTTCTCTTACATGTATATTCATTAATTTGACAAAAATTAGTTGCTTTTATTCTGTCTAATCTGTCCAAGTGCATGATTGTCCTTCCAGTCCAGTAATCTGAAATGTATTGTATTTGTCTGCTTAAAGACAAATAATGCCTTCATGGTGAGACTACTAATAGCGCCTGCAACAGTATCTACTCATATGGTTCAGTCACTTATGTGTTCATTTTCTCCAAGTTGGATGTTTTCTAAATAAATTCTTATGATTTAATTTTTTTTTAAAAACCAAGAAAATCCCAAAATGTGGTGTCTTGCATAAGGTCACCTTTGTAACAATTCTTCATCACAAAATATGACTTCCTATTCAGAGTGAATTGAGGACAAATGACTGCTAAAACAAAAAGCAAAGAGAAGCCAGGTGGATGAATCCGAATAAATACACCTTTTATTTGACTGATTAACAGATCTGATTATACAAACGCCAACACAGAGCTCTGAAATAACAGGACCAATCAGCGAGACAATGACTGTACATTCTTGGTGTGACCCTCCCTAGTTCTGACCCCCAGTTCTTGCCCACCCACCACCCTGCCCGCAGTAACTATGAATCACTAGTGCTTCTTTCTGTACAAGTAAAGCTCAGCTACCCACCCCCTACCACCCTCCCTTTTCAGTGTCTGTTATCTACAGGTTTGAGCAGTATGTACCACGAGGGGGAAGTTTGGCCAATTGTAGAACTTGGTGTCGTGGTGGGCTAGAGGTGCCTTCTACACAGGACAAGAGCTTGAGTGTGAACTTTTTTGTCATGTTTGGTTTGTGTAGTCTAGCAGACAAGGCTGCTGTAGTAATATAATAGTGTATGCACTGTTTTGAGAGCTTGTAGTGTAAAAGCATAGTAATATTTTTTTGCCTTTTGGTTGAAATGCAAACAGCCAAAATCTCTCCACATACAGGTCTAGGTTGAAGCAACATCCTTAATTTTCTCGATCTGCCTCACTCCCTCACACATACACACACACACACACACACACTCATATGCACACACACAAATACTGGTATGTTTGTCCCTTCATCTTAAAAAAAACCAAATGAGACTGTTTGAAATTTTGTTTCAGGCATATTTTTTTTTGTTCTGAATCTCTTCCTCTGGCCAAGTGTGACGTGCCCCGCACACATTAAACACACAATCACACAATCATCCCTATAGTTCCTAAGTGCAGTTTCTTCAACATGCGCCCTTCAGCAGTTCCTACAGTAAAAACACTACCTGTACCATCACAAGAAATGGATGGATAAAACACCCTCGCTTTCATTCTCGCAATCAATCTTCTTCAACCTGCCCCTCGCTTCTTCTCATCCCAACCTCCACACCCCCATTGGTCCCCCATACCCATTTACTCTCATGTAACAGACAGTCTTATATGTAACAATGACAAATATTTGCCCTCAGCGCAACAGCCAGGAAGAGAGGAGAAAAGGGGGGAGGAGAATGAGTTGCGGGGAAAAAGGGGCAGGGGAAGTGAGGGTGAGTTCATCTCCTTGAAGAGACAGTGAAAAACGATGGGGAGGGAAAACTGTGTGCCCACCCCTCCTTTCCCCCTACATCCCTCTTCCTCCCCACATCTTTGTGATGGAGTGGAGTGTGAGAGCGTAGGGAGGGAGGACAAGGGAGGAGGAGGATGCTTGAGGTTGAGGCAGGGGAGAGAAGAAGAGCAGGGTGAAGTGTGTTGGTCTTCATGTGTCCTGGCCGTCGGTGGCAGGGGTCTCGTTGGCATTGGGCAAGTCCGAGTCAGTCTCCCGGCTGGATATGCGGTCCAGCTCCGCCTGTACGTCGCCCAGGCCCAGCTTCGAACCTGCATCAAGTGTGGGCAAATACAAATAAGTACCATCTCACAGCGAAAGTAACCAAAATCTCAAACAAGATAAATAACAGTGCATTTTCACAGCATTGAGTGGTTAAGGCAGGATGCAATAAGCACAAAGGCAGTTACACATGGGTAAAACAAGAGCTGGATGAAATATTGGATATTGAATAGTTTTACCCATATTGCCCAGCCTTGGTTAGAATCATGTGCAATGTTTGTGGCAGATGTTAGTTATGAGAAACGCAATGCAACATGCCAAAAAAAATAATGTAGAGAAGCAGAATGGAGATAGGGTGTTAGGACAGGAAACATTAGGGTGCAATTAAATGACCAAATGAAATGATCCTAGCATAGTTAGCACTTTTTTCCACCAACCAAGTAGGTGAGAAGAAAAGAGTGCCCTTCTGAAACATGTTGGCCTTTCTGCTGGTGATTTTTACAAAGTTCTGGATCCCCATAGTATGAAATCAATGCACCTATTCCTTCTCACATGACCTCTGAAACGCTTTTGGTGCCATGGGATCATCTCCTGAACTGCAACATCAGTTCTCAGATTGGGCAGTTCTTCATTTAACAAAGACTTCATATAGTCTAGTCATTTAAATAAACAAATATTTGATAGCCCACAGCCTAGTCCACGTGCATTTACACAAGAAGAAAGTGGGGGACAGAGGAAGCTTGATCCTGGCATTGCTCCTCCTCGGATGCTGGAGTTAAGTTGGAGGCCCAAGGGAAGGGAGGGTGGGGGTCAAAGAAAAGATGGGATTCTTCTGAAAATGAACAATGGCATACACAAGCAGTAATATATGAGAAATGTCTCTCTCACACACCTTAACGTGGCCAGCATCCTCTGACTAGTGCATACACATATACACATTATGAATGATGTTAACAGTGAGACTGTACAACACACCGTGAGCATAGTTATGAATGAAAAAGAAACATGCAGAGCTACAAACAGGCAGAAAGATGATAGGTGTTTGTTTGTGTGGTTGGTAGATGCACTCAGACCCTTTTATGATTCTCTTTACCGTGTGTTATGTTCATGTCTGGAGTAGAGGACAGGAGAGTAAAGAGATGAGAAAATAAAAGGATGGCAGATGGGAGGTGGAAACCAAAAAGAAGCCGAGTGATGAGGAGCAACTGAAAATGCCATTAAATCGTAAAAACACGATTGAATACATTTCACTTTTTTCTCTATCCAACTAAACCAAAGCATCGTAACACCTGGTGTGTATTCTCACCTGACTTGCGTACTGTTCCTGGAGTGTTGTTACCGCCACCTGGCGTCCCCGGACCTCCTGTCCCCGCTTTCTTTGTCAGTAGACTGTTGAAGAAATTGGCCAACACGCCCTCACTGGTCTGACCTGCAGCATATAGGGACTAGAGTTAAAAAAAACAACAACAACAACATGCACACACACAGAGACTCACATTCACACGAAGCCATGCAGTGGGCATGTGTGTGCAGTGATGAAATGCATGACGTACCTGACTGTGGCATGGCGTTTGCTACGTTGGCCGCTGCAGAGCGATTACTCGTCCTGGGGGAACCAGTGGGTGCTCTGGTGGTGGTGTCCTACAAGCAACAGCAGTTTATTTCACACATATTGACACTGAGACGCTTCATATAATCAAGCCAAAACTAGAAAAAAGGAGCACTCACCACTGGCCGCCCTGCTGTCACAGCGGGCTGTTTGGCGAGCAGCGACTGCAAATTAGAGCGCAACATGCACACTCTCACCAATTAGTATTTAATTAACATATCAAGACCCTCAAGTCAGATTTAATTGGGGTGCCCATAAGCAGCAAACAAAGTGGCATTAAAACAACAGAAATTTTCGGACCTGCAGTTTTACCAGAAACACTTGGTCGTCTTCTGCCTGAATCTCCTTTTCATGTACAATCTGGTGACAAGCAAAAAAAAACAAAACAAAGAATGAGTCTTTTTCACTTCAAGCCCTTCTTTGCAGCTCTACAACAGCTAATAAATTAGACTGGATAAAACCATCTTGATGCCTGCAGAGATATTGGGTAAAGCCTAGTACACTGGCAGTGAAAGATGATGTAGAAAGTAATGAATGGATCATTACTTTCTACATCATCTTTCACTGCCAGCAGCACTAATCAATTGGTTCTGCTGTAACCTCAGCTTGCCTACGAGGATCTTTCCAAGTTAGCCGTTGTTTTAGTAAGTAAATAGTTTTAGCAAGTACATAGTTTTAGCCTGTACCTTTCTGACTGGCGGTTTGACTATTACGTCCTCAAAGCTGTCGTCTGCTTTTATTGTCTGGAAGTTCTCGTGTAGTATGGCAATCTTCTTCTCATTGTCCCAACCTGATGGACTGACAGAGCAAGGGAGGGTTACATACCAAATACAGGTGGCCCCCGCTGTTCTAGCACATACACACCCACACACACACCCACACACCCACACACACACAGGCTTACATGAAGACAGCATCTCTCTCCACCACTTGTGCCGGGCAGTGGAAAGGAAAGCCGTAGAGTCTGTGGACCAGATATTTGTACAGGATGTCCAGGTTTTTCATCTCCTTCACTGATGTGTAAACCAGAGACGCTCCGTCTGACATGGGCGTCAAGGATATTTTCAACACTACCATTTTCTAAATATGGGAGCAAAAATAAAAACTACCACCACAGTGAAAAAAAACTGGCATCTCTTAATAACTGTAGCACTACAGAAAAAAAGATTCTAACAGTGACAAGTTTTTACCAATACAAAGAAGATAACACTAAGACAGCATGCAATCTTGGCTCATTTTAAACACATAACCCGTGAAAACATAATACTATTTCCACTCAGCATTGGCTGGAGGATGATCCTGAAAAACAAACAATTTCAAGCAGTGCTGGGGAATCTTTTGGCTTTTATCGAACCCTCTTTGCAACAACAACCGTTCAGATACAGCATATGTGGCCAAAATACTGCAATAACAATACTACTGTGCGCTTAGTCTATGACAGAACAAAACACCTTGGTAGTGCCGATCACTCAGCTGCATCACCATCCTTCAGCACTGAGTAGCTGGACGTCAGGAGAGCACAGGCCAAAAATGTGAATGAATGCCTTAAATCTCAGCATCTGACAGGAAAATTGCAGAGTCAGTGGTATTGATCAACAGCCCGATAAAACCCCCTGGGCACACTGTACTGATCAACAGTTTCATTGTTTTCTGACTATTCAAATTTGTTGTGTGAGCGCCTTTTGGCTCACAGCAGCCAAAGGCAGCGACAATGTTTAGTGAAGGATACACTGCAGACAGAAACGTCTGACGTGAGACTGGATGAAGTCCAGGTGTTCGTCTCTGTAGTCGTGCTCCTTCTCCAGTGTGCTGATGGCATCGCACTGATGTCAGATTGGCAGGTGTCAGGCAGAGGTGAATGTGTGAAAGGAGACGCAATGCCAAAAAAAAAAAAAAAAAGACTTTTCTTTAAGACCTTTCTATTTCTACATTATTAAACAATGACATTTCCACAGTCCTGGAATAACGGCATGTATACAGCACAGAGTGGATAATGTACACTTTGATTTTAAGGTAAAAGTAAAATGTGTTTCCCACATAAGCCAGCAATGACTGAGTGTGTGTACCTTGGTGCAGACAACCACCACTGGTATCCCCAGGTTGTGTGTAAGTGTGTTGTCTCCTAATGGCAGCAGCACACTCTCCTCATCTTCACTCCTCCTCTGCGGGGTGCCATCCTCCCCACTCCCTGGCTCTGTGTACTCCTGGAACTGTTTTACAACTACACACACACACACACACACACACACACACACAAACAACTTTAAAGAACACCAACAATGATAAACAAATAATAAAGGGGTTACAATTTAAAGAAATACTTCCTTATACTTTATTTTTCGACTTAGTCTACTAGTCAGCCTGACAGCTGTCAGTATGACTCACGTCTGTGCTCAAGTTCCCGCAGCGTTTCCGGGGCAACCCGAAGTTTGTCGATGTGTTCCCTAGCGACAGCGGCCCACTTCTGGAGAGAGTCCAGGGCGTTCCATGGCCGTGACATGTCAAGTGTTATCAGCAGCAACGTGTTGCCGATCGAGTCCACTGGCACAGCTACTCCCTGTAGACCTTTGTGGTAAAGGTCTCCGTCTAATACCCAGGCATTACACCTCGTCTGGTCTATAAACACACACACAGACAAAACACGTAAATACACACACACACAGACAAAGCACATAAATACACATTCCTTTACAATCATACTGCAAGACTACATGGACTTCAGACATGTAGCATCAGTGAACAGCTGACAATTGCGGGTTACCATCAATGTCGTCGTCATGGACACTGAAGTAGAGGTATTCCAGGCCGCGCCCTTTCATGTACTCTTCGACCCCCTGTAGCTTTGCAACCAAGGTGGTCTTTCCTGAACCCACCTCACCTTAACACACACACACACAAAATCAGTAAGTAATACAATTATGGTAGTAGACTCTTCCTGGCAAGCATCCACTGCTATAATAACATTTCAGTTTAGTGTAGAAATCATAAATGCTTTCGATTTAGAGTAAACAGAAATTAATATTTGGTAAAAGCATTTTAAGGGGCTAACAACACCACGCCACTGATTAAAGTGTCTAATATGTCAGTGTGTCCTCTCCTCCATCATGCTATGAGCTGTAATAGTTACACGCTGCAGGGTTAATAGTGTGTGGTGTGCACAAGTGCACATTTGTTTAGAAAACTGCACAAAATATATGGCTGCAATTAATGCTTATTTTCATTACACATTCATTACTTTCTTGATTCATTCATTAGCCATTTGTCCGTCAGAATTTCCTCAATCCTTAGATGACATCTTATCATGGGTTGTTTTGTTCAATCAACGGCCCAAAATCCAAAAAATATTCAGTTTCTTGTCCCATGGGACAAAGAAAAGCACCAGATCTAAACAACTGACAAGTTTTAACAAGGAAATGTTTGATATTTTTACTTGAACAATGATTTAAACCATTTATTGATCAGCAAAATAGTCGTAGATATTTTCCATAGATCACCCAACTGATTAATCGTCTAATCTTTTCAACTCTACACAAATAAGTGTGTAACATACTGTAAACAATCTAATCCCCTTGACCAGTGCAACATGCAATAGCTGTATTATCATCAATAGTTTGCAGTTTTCATGAAGGATCAGCTGCCCTAATAATCTGCTGTCAAATGACTGCATTTGTTCTAACATTATTATCCTCAAAGCTGTCAGCATGACATTATTTTTATTGTGTACGCTATAAGGTCAAGGCTCCGTCCATCCTTACACAACGCAATATTAACTTGGGTCGACAGGGGGACTCGATGCATCCTATCGCAGATGTTGTTATGGACAGCAAAGCAGAGAAATGGCTTTACAGTCACACTTTACATCGGTGAACAACTCGCTGATTAGCTGGACCGGGTAGCCGGCTGCGGATTATCTCAAGCGGATGTGTACAGTGTGTGTGTGTGTGTTTGAGTGTGTGGCCAGCAGCGGGACACGAGGACGGAGCGAGACAGGGAGGCACCCTGTCTGCACACAGAGCCCCGCTGGTGTGTGTGTGGGTGTGGGTGTGGGTGGGGGGCTGGTGCCTCATCTTGTCCCTCAGCATCATCCTCTCCACCTAGCTGCTACTAGCATCACTAGATGCTACAATGACTTGCAGTGTTTCAAAACGGCCCGACTCTCCCTCACAAGGCGATGAGACTGTGTGTGTGTGTGTGTGTGTGTGTGCCTGCATCTCAGAAAAATACACCTGTCTCCCTCTCTCTGCTACCCGACGCACTCTCCTCCAGGCTTGAACACAAAAGCAAGCTAGCTTAGCTATCAAGCAGTATTAAGTCTACCAGGATGAGACGATCACCAGCTCCTGGGCTGTTCAAGCTAACGATGCCTATTGGCTAACCAGGAGACTGCAGTCACACACCGATACCCACCCATGACCAGGACATTTCTCCCGGACGGTAGCTTAGATCTTGAATGGGTGGACACTTCACTGAGGATGGTGGACCTGCAGACAGAAGAGCCGCGTTACAGCACGGCCAGACAAGGCTTGTTCATTCATTCATTAACAAACAACGACTGACAGC